>NC_080164.1:52610753-52938752 GCF_950295315.1 Erinaceus europaeus
AATTTGTCTTTCAAGCCAGAATTATATACATCCTGTAGTATATATTTTTTTTGTCAGAACTTTTGTAGCAGAGTCACACAACTCATCTGGTGAGGGTCTCCCCATGGAACAATCACCTTCCTCTGCATGTATCTTTGCTGAGTTCTGACCTTGCCACCCTTACGGACTCCTTCAGCAACAGCCCAGGGCACTGGAAACCCCTCTTCCACAGCACCAGGTGGGTATAATGTGTAAAGGAAGACCCAGCAGAGGAGCTGAGGTAGGGATGGACCTGCATCCACCTTTCCTGGCTATGGTACAGAAGTTCCTCATGGTGGTCAGAGCCACACCTCTGTAGATTATGATTAACCTGACCAGGATTCTGCCTGAGGCTAGACAACATGAGGGCACAAGGACACTGAATTCTTTCTCAGGTCCAGAATTTAAAATTGCTCTCAGATGATTTGGTAGGGACCTGGCTAGCTTAATCAAACTCAAGGTGGCCTGCAGTGGTCAGTTTTGAAGTAGTCAGTCACCAGTATGACCCCTGGACAGCAATCATCCACAAAAAGACCAATGTATTTGTGTTCCTGAGGAGCACAGACAGCTTGGACAGTGAAGTCAGTGAAAGACCAACATCCTGGGGTAGGTGTCTTGTCTTAAGGGTTCAGAAGCTGTCTTTCAGCCCCCAAAGGAAGGGTGCTTTCTGTGTGTGGGGAAGTGAGGGATCTTTGAGTATAAGAAAATCTTCACTGTTGCCTACATTTTCTCATTTTGTGCTGAATCATTACAGCTTTCTCTTTGGAGTTTTCAGTATGGACTGAGTGCTTGAACTGAAACATAGATGATGAGACTGTATATGTTGAATCAAGAGGAAGCGAGCCTATGGTTTTATGCATGGATAGTGAGAGGGAACAGCAAATTCCTTTCTTTTTTAAATTTCTTTATTGGGGGATTAATGTTTTATAGTCGACAGTAAATACAATAGTTTGTACATCCATAACATTTCCCAGTTTTCCACATAATAATACAACTCCCACTGGGTCCTCTGCCATCATGTTCCAGGACCTGAACCCTCCCCCCAACCCCAGAGTCTTTTACTTTGGTGCAATACACCAACTCCAGTCCAAGTTCTGCTTAGTGTTTTCTCTTCTGATCTTGCTTTTCAACTTCTGCCTGTCTTATTTTAAAACTTAAGTCAAAATAATAGTAGCACAGATGTGGAAGGGAGTGTGTGTGTGTGTGTGGGGGGGAACACTGAGGTGCTCTCTCTCTCTTTCTCACTTTGTCTGTCTGTATCTCTCTTTCTGTGTAGAGAGAATTTTGTCATAAAAAATATCAGCATTCTCTAGCATTCCAATATTTACATGTGAATTTGCAGTTCAGACTCCAAATTTAGAGTTTAATGTTAGTCTCCCCTTCATCTCTTCTTCTAGTCTATTACCCTTCACACGTCTCTTCAATTCCATTACTTTTTCTTTTCCTCAAAATAGTGAATCAAGCTCCAGTGGTCTGTAGCTCAAAGTTCCCTCTATGTTGCCTGAAAGAGATATTAGATTGAAGCTGGGAGGTTTAGCATGCTGCACAATTGCTAGGATTCTTGGATTCTTTTAATACTTTCACCTAATGGAAGAGCTATTTCTCCCCCCCCCCCATCCTGGAGACATACAAAGCAGAGCAGAGCAGCCAGAGTCCAACTTTCCATTTGCATCTTTTTCCAATCATGTATCTTTACTTAATGAATCAACCCAAATTAAGTGGCTTGAGCCATTTATTTTCATTTATTTTCATAATGAATCTGCAATATGGGGCTTAAAGGGTTCATCTCCGCTCTTATATAGCACTTGCTAGAAGGTGAGAAGTGACTCTACAGTTTGTTTTGTGTGCAGTGATGTGGTATTATATATTTAAAGTATAATGAACTTGCACAGTATCATGGCAGCCATGTTTGAAAATACAATCTGCCACATCTCTTTCCATAGGGACCACCCATTAATTTGCCTCTTATAGTTCAGTTGGTTTAAGTGTATTGACTGGAAAGGAGTTTATATTTAGTAATGATTGTGCTATCATGTGATAGTGCTAAAACTTACATGTTCGTTTGAATCATGTGGTAGACAGAATAGCCCCTAAGATGGAACATCAGATTTCTGCTAACAATGAGTGCTTCCACTGTTGATTTTGAAGAAGTAAGCAACCAGGTTGTGAGAATGCCATGTGGTTACAATGTAAAGGTGGTCTGTATGAGTTGAGAGTGGCCTCTACAAAACAGTCAGCCAGAAAATGGGGGCTTCATTCCCACAATGGCAGGAACATTTTGCCAACAGATTGAGTGAAATCCAACAACCCAGGTGATATCTTGATTTCAGTTTTGTAAGAACCTGAACAGAGAACCCAGCTACTTTATACACTTTGGTTCCTAACCAACGGAATTATCAGACAGTAAATGTGTATGGTTTTAACTCACCAAATTTTTGGTACTGTGTTATGCAGCAATAGGAAGCAAGTATAAGCCATAACCATAACTCCAGTGGCAAGTAAACTTTTGTCAGTGGGTAACTGGAGAAACTCAGAGTGGCTCTAGCTATAATATTATGTACCCAGCTCAAATATCACCTCCTTTAAGATCTTCATGGATTCCCTTCAGCTAGAAGTAATCTGAAATCTTATAGCTTTGTCCTTCTTTGGTGATATTTATCATATTCTACTTGTAAATGTAGACATAAATGGTTTTCTGGCTGGATTTCAAGATCCTCCTAATGGAAATGAAATGGTGTTCTACTGATTTTTATAGCAACAAAGCCCTTAGTAAAATTTATTTATTTATTTTTTTGCCTACTGACAAATGCTTATCATAATCCATTAGAGAATTTTCTCACCAATAGAAATAAAATTTTTACTTGTTAAATCAGTTTGAGAATATATTTTGATATAAAGAATGTCAAGAGATGATCTTCACTGTTGTATTAAGGGTATTCATTTAAGATATGAAAACTAGGTAAGCATACTTACCCTTATTTGCAGCCTGTGGAAATGTTTCCGTCATTTGAAATTCTGAAACTAAGACTATAACTGTTCATCCAATAGATTCCGACTCTCAGACTGAACTCTGCCAAGACAGAATCACATATCTGAATTATCTTTCATTTTCTACTAAAAATGGAGAAAAGACTTATAAACTACTAGGTGAGGCTTTTACTTATTACATCTGGATTCAGGACCATGGTGTTTATAAATATAAGAAAAAATTTCTGTAGTCTGGGAGGTGGCACAGTGTATAAGACACTGGGACTCTTCAAGCATGAGGTCCTGAGTTCAGTCTGTGGCAGCACATGAACCAGGCTGATATCTGGTTCCTATCTATCTATCTATCTATCTATCTATCTATCTATCTATCTATCTATCTATCTATCTATATCTCATTAATAAATAAATAAAATCTTTAAAAACAATGTCTGTGGGCTGGGCATTGGTGCACCCGCTTAAGCACACATATTACCAAGTGCAAGGACCTGGATTCAAACCTCCGTTCCTCATCTGCATCTACATTTTAATCTTTGACCTTTTCTCTATCACCTGAATAGTCCTAGCACTAGAAGCCACAGACACATTCACAACACCAGTCTTCTCTGCCTCTTCATGTAAGCATATCTGGTGAGCTGGCATAACGGCTGTGGGGAGCATTCCTGCAGTGGGCCAGCTAACCATCACTGAATAGCATGTGGAAGTAGTTGTGCATGGCAACTAGACATGGACCCATTATGACTATGACTGGAAGTCTTGGTCATATGTCCCAACTGCACACAACCACTCAGGGCTACCTGACGAGGGCAGAAGCATGAAGAAGAGAGTGGGAAGAGATTACAGTTCTAAAGTGTCATGGTTTAAAATATATTTAGGTGGCAGGTGGTGGTGCACCCAATTGAGTGCACAGGTAACCGTGCATAAGGACCTGGGTACAAGATCCCTACCCCTTCCTAGGGGGAAGCTTCATGAGCGGTGAAGCAGTGTTTCAACTGTCTTTCTTTATCTCTCCCTCTGTATCCCCCTTTTGATTTCTCTGTCCTATCAAGTAAGGAAAAAAATAAAACATATATCTACATTTTAGGAACTGGGTTGTAGCTCACCTGGCAGAGCAAACTCGTTACTATACTTAAAGACTTGGTTTTTAATCCCTGGTCCCCACCTATAAGGGAGAAAACTCACTAGCTCTAGAACAGTGCTGAAGTGTCTCTCCTCTCTAGCCCAGTTTCTCTGTATTCAAAATAATAATAATAATAATAATAATAAATGACACTGTCATTTAGGACAAAATGAATGAAACTGGAGATGATTATGCTAAGTGAAGTAAGTAAAGAAGTAAAAGACAGTGGTCTGGGAGGTGGCGCAGTGGCTAAGGCACTAGACTCTCAAGCATGAGGTTCTGAGTTCAATCCCTGGCAGCACATGTACCAGAGTGATGTCTGGTTCTTTCTCTCTCTCTCTCTCTCCTATCTTTCTCATTAATAAATAAATAAAATCTTTAAAAAAAAGAAGTGAAAGATAGTTACTGGATGGCTTCACTTATATATGGATGGTAATTAACTGAAGAATGAACTTGTAGAGCTGAGTGGTGACACACCTGGTTGAATGTTGTCATGCACAAGGACCCAGGTTCAAGCCTTCACTCCTTACCTTCATGGTGGATGCTTCATGAGTGGTCAAGCAGTGCTGTGGGTCTTTCTCTTTCCTCCTATATCCCCCTGTTCTCTCGAGTCCTTTGTCTCTATCCAAAATAAATGAGTAAATAAATAAAACACTTAAAATTGTTTTAGGAAACTTTTATTTTTGGATAGTGACAGAGAGAAATTGAGAAGGAAGGGGAAAATAGAGAGATAACTGCAGCATTGTTTTACCTCTTGTGAAACTTCCACCCTGCATGTGGGGGCCAGGGGATTGAACCCAGGTCTTTGTGTACTGCAATATGTGCACTCAGCCAATTGCATCACTGCCCAGCACCAGAATGTCATTTTTTTAAATGGCTAAGTACTTTATGGAGTACATATCCCATAATTCCTTCATCTAGATACTTGTTAGGTTGATTCTGTAGTCTGACTATTGTGAATAGTACAGCTATGAACATAGAGATGCATATATATTACTGCTTTCAAATTGCTGTTATCATATCTTTTGGATATATCTTGGCACCCACTTTAGTAGAGCAGAGACAGACCTAGTTTCTCAGAGCAGGATTCTGAAGAGAATAGGACTATCATTATTGATTTAAAAGCAGAGCAGGCAGGTTGTTCCAGCAAACTTTTAAGAGGGAAATTTGGTGACTAGGGGTGCCGGTAAGAACGAGCAGTAAAGGTATGTATCTGGGAAGCTAGAATTTTTCCAGGATCACCAAATGTGGGAAAGCTAAGAATATGGATTTCATCCACAGACAACAGAGAGCAATAATGTCACCTTGTAATGCAGTTGTTGCACAGTGGGCAAAGTTCACTCACACAAGCTAAGTGACATTAAAGCGCCCAGAGGAAAACAGTCACCAATGAGTCTCATCAAAGGATACCTGCATCATAGGCATTCTGGGTCAAATCCTCATTAATAAATGTATGCCATGAATCTAAAATTTTCAATTTTGCAAGTGACTTCTTTTGGTAGCTAGAGAATGTGCAGTGTGGATCAGCAAATTGCTCTTAGGCTAGGAAAGTCTGAAGAAATGTATTAGAACCCAAATGCTGGGGGAAAAAATGGACAAGAAATTCTTCAGAATTTTTGTCCTCTTTTTTTTTTATTAAATTTTATTTATTTTTGAGAAAGATGCAGAGAGAGACACACACACACACAGAAACAACAGAGCACTGCTCAGCTCTGGTTTGTGGTGGTGCGGGGGATTGAACCTGGGACTTAGGAGCCTCAGTTATGAGAGTGTTTGCATAACCATTATGCTGTCTCCTCCACCCTCTCTATTTTTTAAAATCTTTATTTTATTTGGAATTATAGTTGGCTACAAGATTGTAGGATCACAGGCTATCATTCTATATCACACTCATCATAAAAGTTGTGTCCCCACCCTCATACCTCCCAAAGACAGCCATCATAGTTTTCACAAGTCTTAGAAATAGTTTGCTTGCTCCTGGATTTTGTTTGTTTGGTTGATTGGCTGGTTGGTTTACAACTTCATGTGTATCAGTTCTGTAGATTTCACTATGAGTGAAACCATCTGGTAGTCATCTTTCATCTCTTTACTTATTTTACTAAACATAAGCATCTCCTGTTCCATCTGTTTTGTCCCAAAGGACTCAGTATCATCTTTTTTATTGCAAAGTAGTATTCCATGGAGTGTACACCCCCTAACTTATTTAATTTTTTAATCTTTAAATCAAGGTATACAATACATAGAGTAACTTTTATGCACATCAATCTTATTGTACAGTTCACATAATTTTTTGTGTAACTACCACCTTAATCAATACATAAAACATTTTCAGCATCCTATAAGGTAACCCTTTCTCTTTTCTAGTTCATAGGACCTTCTTCACCCTAGCATTAACCACTATTCTGATGTCTTAGATTAGTTTTTCCTGTTCTTAAACTCCAAATAAACAGAGCTATTCAATATGTAATCTTTGTTAGTTTTCTACTCTGATGTAACAAATTACCACAAACCTACTGACTTAAAACAACACATTTGTTACCTCACATTTTATGTGGGCACAGCTTAACTAGACCCTCTGCTCAGCACCTTAAGCGATTGCAGTCAAGTTTTTGGCTAGACTCTGTTCTTATCTGATGACTTGACTGGGGAAAAATTGCTTCCAAGCTCACTCTAGTTTGAGCAGAATTGACCACCCTGTACCAATATGAATATAGCTCCATAATCTTGCTGGGTGTTGGCCAAAAACCACTCTTCAATCTTAGGGAACATTTGTATTTCTTGCAACACTTTCACAGAGTATAACATGTATATAGGGAGAATTTCTCTAAATTACAAAAACATAATATTATATAAAATAATAGTCATGAAAGGATGTCTCATTAGTTGTGACATACAATATAATCTTTTTTATTTTTCCTTTTCATTTATTTTGGATAGAGACAGAGAGAAATTGAGAGGGAAGGGGAGATAGAGACACTTGCAACACTGTTTTACAATCATGAAGCTTCCTCCCTGCGGGTGAGGATATAATCTGATCTAATCAAGGGAGCAACATCTTCGTTATATTCTATTTGTTCAAAATAAGTCCCAGCCTTTGACTGCAATCAAAAAGTCAAAATTTTACAAAGTTTGACACCCTATATTATATGTGTGTTTGCACACACATATTCCTATGGAAGCTACTGTACAGCATCTACTTTTTGTCTGTCTTTTTTGATTTGGCCTAATGTCTATGAGCTTCAGACACATTGAAAAGTTAATTAAGGCATTATGGTTATGCAAACAGACTGTCATTGCCTGAGGCCTCAGAGTCCCAGGTTCAATCCCCTGCATTACCCTAAACCAGAGCTGAGCAGTGCTCTGGCAAAAATAAATAAATAAATAAATAAATAAATCAAAATAAAAGTGGAATGTGAAAAAAAAGAAAAAGTGAATTAAGTGTTCATTTCTTTTTTATTGTTGTATAATAGACCATACCATCCTATTACTGATGGATATTAGGAGGTTTCTACTTTTGGGGCTTATTATTAGTAAAACATATTTAAATATGTCACTGGATGAACATATACATTCATCTACCTCTGGTATATAATTGGGCATGCTTAATTTTTCCTCTGTAATTTAATCCACTCAGTATTTATTTACACAAAATCCTTCTTGTTGTAATTTTAGAAGCCATGACTCAAGATTAGGCTGGAGGATTTAAAAGGGCTTGATTTCTGATATTAAAATTATGATTCACCTCCTCTCCCTTGCCAAAGGTACTTTTGATTGGATCTCTATTCTATGAAAATGGTACTTCCCTCTCTAACTTTTCCTTTAGCAACCTATAAGAGATAACAGCAACCATTCAACCCAAATATAATAGAATGCATTGTGGTTGCTAACTTGGTTCCAGTGTGGCCCAGGCTTCCAGTTCTCTCCTTTCTATGCTTTCTCCATGCATAATTTCAGTGTGCACCTATTTGAGAGTCTTGGACAACAGAAAACTCCCAGAAAGGATTGGAGGCCAAATAGTAAGCCTGGAAGGACTCGTGACATCAGGTTCCACCACCAGAGGAGACTTTCCCCACAGTGTAATGGAAATAGAAACATTCAGCCATATATAAAAGGAAGGCCAGAGTGATGAATAAGCTTAGAAAGATGCAAAAGAAAGACATTCTAACCTTTCCCTATAGCTTGAGATTTCTTTCTTCCATTTTCTAGAAACCAAAAAGGCCACACAAGGAGTCCTTATATGCTGTGAATCCCATTTCAAGGGCATTGAGAGCTAAACATGCTGTGAAGGATTTGAATTGAGAATTATTCAGAGTTCTGCTACATTGCAGATTTTGTATGGATTTGTTTCCTGGTTGCACATTTTATTACCCAGCTAGAAACTTCAAGTCCTGCGCTTCTCAGACCTAATCTAAATAGTTGAAAATTCCATCATAATTATACATCTGACCTATCCTTTCTTTGCTTCCACAACTCTGCTTAAAAGTCCTATATCATTGTCTTGTGGGCCCATGAGGATGGCTGCCATTTATTAACACTCACTATGTACCTGAATGATGTATACAGTATTATGTTTATTTTCAAAACATTGCTGAGAGATAAATATTTATAGTTTCACACTATATGGCCAGGGAGGTTCAGAGAATTTAAACTACACTAGGACATGAATCTTTAATAGCAGGGGAGGGTTTCAAATATGAATATGTCAATGCCAAAACTCATGGTTCTCTACTGTGACATTCTAATGACTGGTTGATTCTGCCCTGCACAATTAAAAAGGAGTGTTCTCTGCCACTGATGAGATGATTTAATTCTTGAGAACTAGATGTCGTTTCCATAGGAAATTGCTCCTGTTTTTTCAGCTCCTGACAGAAAGGAAAACTCAAGAACAACTACTGGAAAAACACAATGGCCAACTGGGCAGAAGTCTTTGAAATCTAATGACTACATATTCAACAGCATTATTCAATAGATAGAATCATTCAGTTCTGTATGAGCACATATCCATGTAATTTATTCTGGTATGAAGATTCGTTAGTTCAGCTAATATTTACAATCTCTATTATATGCCAGGCACTCTTCTCTTCTGAATGCTAGAGATGCAACTGTGAAAAAGAATAGAAAGTTCCTGCCTTCATGAAGCTTACATTCTAGTAGGAGAAATATAATATAGTCAATAAGCAGGCAGTCAGACAAAGGAATGAATAATTACATGTGATGAATGCTATGAAGAATGTGTGATGGCTGCTGCCATAGAGAATAATGAGGAAGACATTTAGCCTGAGACATGAGGTTTGAGACAACAGCCAAGCTCAATGTAGCAGGAAAGGATTTCAGGCAAACATATTATGGATGTAAAAACTCTGAGCTTTCAAAAGTTTTGGATGATCTCAGGAGCTGAAAGGAGTTGGATAAGAAGGCAGAGTGGTGACTGACAGAGGGAGAAAGGAGTTTCAGATAAGACTAACAAAGTGGACTCCAGCCAGATTATATAATACAAGAGGTTTGGGTTTTGTGCAAAGTGTAACAGGAAGGTTTGAGGCGAAGGAGTGACATGATCAAGATTTATTTTTGAAAAATTTTGCTATAGATTCTGTATGGTAAGTGAGTTGGAGCAGGACAGGAATAGGAGATCACTGGGAAATCAGTTATAAAAGTTTTCCATTTCCATTTGTAGTACTCCCAGTGTTATGGGTTAAATTATTTTATTTTATTTATAAAAAGGAAACACTGACAAAACCATAGGTTAAGAAGGTTACAACTCCACACAATTCCCACCATGAGAACTCCGTATCCCATTCCTCCCTTAATAGCTTTCCTAGTCTTTAACCCTCTGGGAGTATGGGCCTAATGCCATTGTGGGATGCAGAAGGTGGAAGGTCTGGCTTCTGTAATTGCTTCCCTGCTGAACATGGGCATTGACAGGTTGATTCATACTCCCAGCCTGCCTCTCTCTTTCCCTAGTGGGGTGGGGTTCTGGGGAATCAGAGCTCCAGGACACATTGGTGGGGTTGTCTGTCCAGGGAAGTCTGGTTGGCATTATGGCTGCATGTCAGGCATTAAGCCAGCCCCCCTGCCATTGATCTATCTTCTTTCTATCTCGAGACCCGCCCTGCCTGCAGGGTAACATTAATCCCAACAGTTAACACTTCCTCTCCACTATTCCAAGCTTTGGATCCATGATTGCTCAACAATTTGTTTGGCTTCGTATGTTAACTCTCTTTTCAGTCACCAGGTTCCAGATGCCACCAGGATGCTGGCCAGGGTTCCCTGGATTGAAGACCCCACAAATGTGTCCTGGAGCTCAGCTTCCCCAGAGACACACCCTACTAGGGAAAGAGAGAGGCAGACTGGGAGTATGGACCGACCGGTCAACATCCATGTTCAGCGGGGAAGCAATTACAGAAGCCAGACCTTCTACCTTCTGCAACCCTCAATGACCCTGGGTCCATGCTCCCAGAGGGATAGAGAATGGGAAAGCTATCAGGGGCGGGGGTGGGATATGGAGATTGGGTGGTGGGAATTGTGTGGAGTTGTACCCCTCCTAAGTTATGGTTTTGTTAATTAATCCTTTCTTAAGTAAAAAAAAAAGAAAAAGAAAAATTCATTTTAAGTGAAATAAGTCAGAAATAGAAGGGTGAATATGGGATGATCTCACTGTCAGGCAGAATTTGAAAAACAAGATCAGAAGAGAAAACACAAGTAGAACCTAAACTGGAATTGGCGTACTGCACCAAAGTAAAAGAGTCTGGGGTGGGGGTGGGGGGAAAACAGATCCAAGAAGGATGACAGAGGACCTAGTGGGGGTTGTACTGTTATATGGAAAACTGAAAAATGTTATGCATTTACAAACTATTGTATTTACTGTCAAATGTAAAACATTAATTCCCCAATAAAGAAAGAAAAAAAAAAGTCATTTTTCTTTGGAATTGAATAGGCTTCTAATTACTCTGCTATCACATTTGCAGTGGCTTCCTGCTCTGCCCTTGCATTAAATGCCTAACATTCAGGACTTGACTGTGGCACACTTGATAGAGAACACATGTTACAATATGCAAGGACCCTGGTTCAAACCCCCAGTCCTTACCTGCAAGGGGAAAGCTTCGTAAGCAGCAAAGCAGTGAAGCAGTGCTACAGGTGTCTTTTTTCCTTTCTCCCTCCCCATTCTCTATTGATATTGATTTCTGTCTCTGAACAACAGATAAGTTTAAAAAATGTATATATATATTTTAATTCCCAACATCCATCAGTAAGTAGGGCCCACAAGAGCACAACATAGTGAATAGTAACTGGTATGTTGTAGAGAACTTGTTGAATACTGAATGAAAACTGAATGAAACATGTACATATGAATGAATGGACAGACACCTGCTCTAAGAGTCAGCTATGAGAACTAAATGACTGAAATTCATAGACATATTTTTGGTTGTCTACTTCATTAGATTATCTCCACGTGGTGGTGTAAGTCTGGTCTTACCTGAGCCTAGGGCTCAGTGAGCTGGTCTAATTCTTCTAGACTAGGGATTCTAGGGCAGTGAGCCTGGGGAGAAGGTAATGGGAGTAAGTAGGGGAGGAGGTGGTTGGAAAGTCTTTTGAGAGCCTCACAGCCCAGTAAAATTTCCTCTGGCAGCTGCCCCTCACTGGCCTGGAGCCTGTGCCCACCTGCCCAACAGAAGGAGTTTGGCTGCAGTTATAGAGTCATGCTCCAAAGCAGAGAATAGTGAAGGAGAAGTGGCCTGCTCTTTGAGCCAGGGGTTAGGGAGTGGGTGTCAAAGGTCCTGGAGCCCAGGGTGTCCGGTTTTAGACAAATCTACATAGAAATAGAAATTCTCCAGAAATTGGGAGCACTCTGGCAGGCCTCCCAGGCCTCAGGAACAGAAAGTTCTTTGCTTGCCAACTTGTGCAGGAAGTGTCTGTGTGTGTGGGGGGGGGGGCGTTGTGGGGAGGGAGAAGTGATGGTTTTTGTTTTGTTTTTCCTGGTGAAAACTCCTGCTCTGAAGTAAACATGTACCCACAAATCGGGAGGGTTTTTATTCTTCCAGGCTGTTGTGCCCACTGCCAGCCTACTTCCTGTGAGTGGAATTATTCCCAGGTGTGTTTATTTTCAACAGAAGGAACATGTAAGCTATTGATGGTTCCTGCCTGAGAATGCTTTGGAATAATAGAATGCAACAGTCAGCTCTGCCTCCTCTTCATGTTTCTGAGACAGGAACAGACCTTCTAGGCTTGCTTTCTTAGTACTAGGCTGGGAAACTTGTTTTCCTCGTAGGAATTTCCATTTCAGCCCTATAGAACCAAACAGTCAATACTGTTTTTCTGGAACTTCTCTAGGCTCAGGAGGATAACCAAAACATCTACATGTGCAGAAAATCTACCCTTACTGATCTACAAAGTAAACTCATAGAAAGGAAGCCCTGAGGGAGGACTGTGGGGGCACTGAGAACAAGGACAAATGTGGCTTAAGTTTTATGCACTAATTACCAAGAAATCAGAAATAAGCATGGTTCCAGTGGGATCCATTGTGGGTTTTAGAACCCCGTGGGTTCAGGATATTTCACAGTCACTTTATTTGCATTATATATTGTTTTTTTTCTCCGGTGGAATTGGAGCTTCATGTATGAGTATGGTTTTACCATTCCAGGCCATGTTTTCATTTATTCTGTCATTCAGTCATCAGTGCTAAAGCTTCCTCTGTCGCTATAGCAACTCCCACATGGTGCAGGAGCTCCAACCTGGGTTGTACATTGGTAATGCATCCTATGCAGTGAACTATCTCCCTTACTCTCACACTTTCACCTCAAAACTTGCCCCAGTCCCCAGGAGCCAAAGGAACCCCTTATCTCAGGAAGTAGACTATGGATTGCTTCATCTAGGCTGGATAGGAACAGTGGAGGGACATAGATGTTTTAAAACCTATCTCTTTCATGAGACTTTCTGGGAAAGTGGTTCTTCTATTCTTCTCTTGGGACACTCATGCCCTTCTCGTGTGAGGATGAATTACTCTAAACACTAGGGAAAATTGAATGCATTATTTTGCAAAGTCCAAGATATGCAAAGTCCAGAGCCCAGCAGTTTCATTCCTAGTTATACACTTTTGAACAATTCTCAATGAGCCTTTTGGCCTCAGGACTTTGTTATACTCTAAAATATTATACTCTAAATGTTATACTTTAAAATATTACTGAGGACCCCACATAAATTTTTCTTAAACCAATGTTTACTGTACTTGAGGTTAAAACTAAGAACTAAAAAAATCAATTCATTTAAAAAGTAATAATAAATCTATATTATTTATAATAACAGATATTTACATTAGTATTAATAGAATATTTATGAAAAATAACTGCTTTCCAAAGCAAAACAACTTGGGGGGGAGGGAGTGGCTCACCTGGTTAAGTGCACACATTACAATGAGTAAGGACCCAGGTTCAAGCCTCTGGTCCTCACCTGCAGTAGGAAAGCTTCACAAGTGGTAAAGTAGGGCTGCTGGTGTCTTTTTGTCTCTTTCCCTGTCTATATCCCTCTTCCCTTCTCAGTTTCTCTCTGTCTCTATCAAATAAAAAAAAATAAATAAGTGGGAGTCGGGCAGTAGTAAAGCGGGATAAGCCAGCAGGATAAGCGCACGTGGCGCAAAGTGCAAGGACCTGTGAAAGGATCCTGGTTTGAGCCCGAGCTCCCCACCTTGTGAAGCACCCACAAGTGGTGAAGCAGGTCTGCAGGTGTCTTTCTCTTCCCCTCTCTGTCTTCCTCTCCTCTCTCAATTTCTCTCTGTCCTATCCAACAACAACAACATCAATAACAATAATAACTACAACAGTAAAATAACAATGACAACAAAAGGGGATAAATAAATATTAAAAAAGATTTTAAAAATAAGTAAATAAATAAATAAAATTTAAGCTCTCTTCCACTCTCTTGTCTTACTCTCTACATGAAATATAAAGGTAAAAACATTGGCCCAAAAGAAGTGGAATCACATGTATGAGGCCCTAAATTCAAAAGAATATTATATATATTAATAGCATTAAATGGTCTATATAAAGGAATTAACATATGCTAATTAAGAAGTCTAAAAAGATGATGTATAAAACAAAGAAAGACAACTTGGTGGGGAGAGTGGCATGGCTTCACAGTCTTACAAATCAGACTCAACAGGAGACAGCTGCTTCTGTTTCAGTGTGATGATATCTTGTGTCAGGTAACTGCTGGGAAATTCCACTGTTCAATTGTAATAGAAAAAAGGTGGCAAGCAAATAATTTGTTAGCATTATGAAAATAGTTTTGACTTCACAGTCTCCCAGTGAGAGGACCTTAAAGGCTCCCAGATGTGTCCAGACCACATGTTGAGAACTACTGCTTTGCTTCGGAGGGTGAGGGTAGATAGCATAATGGTTATGCAAAGAGACTTTCATGCCTGAGGCTCTCAAGTCCCAGGTTCAATCCCCCACACTGCCATAAACCAGAACTGAGCAGTGCTCTGGTAAAAAAAACAACAACAAAAAACTGCTGTTTCAGAGAAAATGTTATACTTCCATCCCAGCAGATGTGTATTAACATGTCCAGAGTTCTATTACTTATAACAGAAAAATAACTCAACTTCACAATGTGTATAAACAGAAGAATGAACATGTAAATTGTGGTACAATCATAGTTTAGATGAGCCTCACAAAAAGTACTTGAAAAGAATAATGTACTATTGCACATATAAAGTTCAACACATGAAAAATATGTTATCTGGGGAGATAATTATAAGTTTTACCTTAAAGAAAATCAAGGCTAGTAGTTATCTTTTGGAGAAAGGAAATGGATTACTGCAGGCTCACTCTGTGTCCCCCACCTCCCTGGCCACTGGTAGCAAAGGTGAGAGTGTCTCCCTAGGAGATCTAGGGTGGCTCTGCATGTCGGGGGTGACGTGTGTGGAAAGGAAAGAATCACGACAGACTTGTCCAGCTCTGGGAGAGGCCTCAGAGGGGTGACTCGTTTATTAGGGGGATTCAAGCAAGTAGATATACCCATAGTCCAGAAAGAAGGTTGAGGTAATCATTAACCCAAACACAATGCATAGTTACATCTTGACCAACAAAGTATTTGATCACATCTGGAAAGTTATTGTATAAGGCTTGGTCATGAGCCCAACAACACAGTTTTCTCTGGGGGTAAATTACAGACACTTCAGGACGGGGTGGGGGGAGCAATTGAGTAAGATCAGGACATTTGTGGTGGTTTTCAAGTCGGTCATACACAATACACAGTATCCCCTTTGTTTTAAGGGGATAGAGTGGCATGTACAGAAAGATAGCTCCTGCCCAGAGAAGCCACCTGTCATTTGTTCATGAGGTTAGGGGGTACCTGTCATTGTCTCTACCCAGGAAGGGGGAGAGCTTGGGGTCTACCTGCTCAGACTCTCATGGAAACAATGGCCTGGACTTCCTGGACAGTGGGCCCACTTCCCATAGATTACCCTGGCCAAGAAATATAAAGGAGTGTTCAGAGCTACTTTAGTTATGATGGACAGATGACCCCTGAAATCTCAATACCTTAAATTACAACAAAATTTCACTTTTTGTCAGCTTTCACTAGCTCCTGCCTCTTTACTAAGTGTGGTGGTGAAAATAACGCATTGATTTTTAAAGAACATCCAAGGTGGTAGGTACTTCTTGCATCTGCTTACAGTTGATTGACCAGAAAAGGTCATACCATGACCATTCACAACTTCAAGTACGTGGGAAAGAACTATGTGACCATGTGCTCAAAAAAAGGATGGAACCCCCACACCTGTGGGCATCTAATTTTTGATAAGGGGGCCCAAACTACTAAATGGGGGGAGGAGGGTCTTTTCAAATAAATAGTGCTGGGAAAAACTGGGTTGAAACATGCAGAAGAATGAAACTGAACCACTTTATCTCACCAGAAGCAAAAGTCAGCTCCAAAGGGATCAAAGACCTGGATGTTAGACCAGAAACTATCAAATACTTAGAGGAAAATATTGGTGGAACACTTTCCCATCTAAATCTCAAGGATATTTTTGATGATACAGACCCAATTGTAAGAAAGACTAAAACAAAAATAAACCAATGGGACTACATCAAATTGAAATGATTTTGCATAACAAAAGAAACCATCACCCAAACAAAGAGACTCCTCACAGAATGGGAGAAGATCTTTACATGCCATATATCAGACAAAAGGCTAATAATCAAAATATGTAAAGAGCTCATCAAACTTAGTAACAAAAAAACAAATGACTCAATTCAAAAACAGGGAGAAGATCTGAACAGAATATTCACTACAAAAGAGATCCAAAAAGGCCAACACATAAAAATTGCTCCAAGTCACTGATTATCAGAGAAATGCAAATTAAGACAACAATGAGATACCTCCTCATGCCTGTGAGAATGTCATATATCAGAAAGGACAGCAACAACAAATGCTGGAGAGGTTGTGGGGACAAAGAATCCCTCCTGCACTGCTGTTGGGAATGTAAATTGGTCCAACCCTTGTGGAGAGCAGTCTGGAGAACGCTCACAAGTTTACAAATGGACCTTCCTTATGATCCAATAATTCCTCTCTTAGGGCTGTATCCTAAGGATTCAAACACACCCATCCAAAAAGATATGTGTACACCTATGTTCATAGCAACACAATTTGTAATAGCCAAAACCTGGAAACAATCCAGGTGCCCAACAACAGACAAATGGCTGAGAAAGTTGTGGTATATATACACGATGGAATATTACTCAGCTATTAAGAATAATGAACCCACTTTTTCTGACCTAGAAGGAATTATGCTAAGTGAGATAAGTCAGAAAGAGAAAGATGAGCATGGGATAATCACACTCATGAACAAAAGTTGAGAAAGAAGAACAGAAAGGGAAATGCAAAGCAGAAATTGACTGAGTTTGGAGTACTGCATCAAAGTAAAAAACTCTGGGAGGGTAGATTTTCAGCTCCACTATAGGAGTTGAGGGGTAGGGACACAGAACTTTGGTGGCAAGAATGCTATTAATATACACCCCTATTAACTTATAGTCTTATAAATCACTATTTAATCAATATAAGAGGGGAAAAATAAATTGAATATCTTGAACTTTTTGATGCACAGACATCAATTCTGTGTATATAATCAATCTAAGCACTTAAGTTTTCAAATTGGCAACCTGATTGAATTTTAAGGGTGGGTTTAAACTGTTAATACATTTCTAATAATGACTTTTTTTTTTGAAACTTTAAATCATTTATAATTGACCAGGGAGACCAGAAGCACTGATCTTGTCAGTATGTAAGATATAGTTATTTGTAAATAGCCTTAAATGACATAAATCATGATAAGGTCTTATATAGTAAAGTAAACCAAAATTTTCAAAGTAAAGCAAATTCCCAAATAACTAAGTTTTAACAATAACTATTGCCTTCTTAAACTCTAAGAGAGCAGGAACCTTTCCCATTCTCTACGAAACCCATATTTCTCCCAGCCCTAGATCTCTGGGGTGTGGCTCCTTTTCCTGCATGCCTCTCTTGATCCATATCATTTGATACTGCATCTGCTGATCTCAAATCAATACAACCAGTAACCCTGGACATGTTTCACTTTGGATTGTGTCCACAGATGCCAGGCGTGGGTTGTCAACCCTTCAGCTCCCTCAATATGGTGCGACCATTCCTAGATCATAAGATTCCTAAATTACATTTTGAGTGGTGCACTTCATAACAAAGCCACAGAACCTAGATATAGACCAGGACCCATGAGATAAAGCACATGTGCACATGTATCCATAAGTTAGGGGAAAAGATACACCTTGAAGTAAAAGTGTACAATAGTCTGCAGTGACTCAATAAGTGCAACAAGCAAGTAGAAAGACTTAAAAAAGACACCTTAAAGTACCTAATCAAATAGTTTGTACTTAGACCTAGATAATCCTCCTTGCTTACTTCCTGTTTCACTGACTTCAGTCACTCTAAGGCTAACCTTGTCAGATAAAGTAAGTTCTACAAAAGCTGGATAAGGGCAAGAGACCCACATAGTTTAATGATAGCTCTCTTGGTTACTACCAGGCTACCCCATCATTTGGGGCCCTAGTCAGAGAATCCTGGGATTCCCACATAGATATGATGGGCCTAGACCCCTAACAGAACACTTTCTCCATCAACACTGATCATCTCCAGGGGGAAGATTCATAAGTGGTGAAACATGGCTTCAAGTATGTGTGTGTGTGTGTGTGTGTGTGTCCTCTTTCCCTCTCAATTTCTCTCTGTGCCTCTTCAAGATAAATAAAAAAGTAAACTCTCTCTCTCTCTGTGTGTGTGTGTGTGTGTGTGTGTGTGTGTGTGTGTGTGTGTGTGTGTGTGTGTTGATGCTGAACCTACATTCTAGGGAAATAAATACAGATATTTACAACATGGTACATGTGGGTCCTGAAAAGGCAAGTCCACTCTTACTCTCCTCCCAGGTATTTGCTGGGATCTGGGGTGCCTGAGTCTTTGTGAGAAAGTGGACCCGAGGTTGGAGTTCATCAGTTTTGCTTTATGTCAAGCACCACAAGTCCAATTGGGTAGTAACTATTCTAGCATGAACTCTCTGTAGCATTGCTCATCTCCAGGTGTTAGGAACAAGCCAGCCTGCTCTGGGTGGAAGCAAGAGTGCAGGAGAGACAGCAGAGGTTGAGCAGGCAAATCTCTGACTGACCTCTGGTCCCCACAACCACCAGCCCACTCAGGTGTGAAGGCAACAGGAACATATTCCTGTGACCCAGTAAATGCCTCCCACAAAGTTGAGGATGGCAGCCAGAGAGGGTAGGTCCTAGGAAATGTGGCAAGGAGAACATTAGTCAAGTTGTGGGAGCCAGAGTTCTGGGCCTGAAGCTCTGAGTCAGACTCCCATTGGTGAGGGACAGGTCTCCTTGTCCTAAGAGTTTCTACACTCAGCTGGGCCCTGCAAATGAGCAGATCAGGTTGACAGGAGGGGCTAGTACTCAGCTCTGGCCCTGGGACCAGGTCCAGAGAAACATCAAGGGACTTGGGCAGCCTTGACTCTATTTCAAAGGCTGGCATCATCTGACTTTAGTTCAAGACATGGGATAAGATTGCATAAGAGATTGAGAAAAATACCAAGAAAACCAAAACAGCTTTCTTTAAATAGGAGTCAGACCATAGGCAGGGTACTTACAGTCCTACTTTGGCCTTAGTGGAGGAGAATTCAAATAACAGCTCAGAGTTGGAGAAGGAAATAGATACCAACCACCTTGTAGGAAGACGGAGGACTGACTCCCAGAGGTAGGGGATCAAAGAAAGGTGAGGTCTGCAACCTTTTCTTTGAACACTGTTCTATCATTTCTGATTGCCTCAAATCCTGTTTTCATATCACCCGGGAAAGCCTGGGGCAAGCTAAATTGAGGGAAGCACTAAGAGCATTTTGGGTGACTTAAAAAATAATAAGGGACAGGGAGACAGCCAAGCATATCATAAACATTGAATCCCTTAAAGAGAAAAATCTACAAAAACCAATCCTGTCAACCTTTATTTTAATGCAACTCTTGTGACCTTTACCTGCATGACTTGTTCCTATGGGTATTACCAAACAACTGTTAAATATATGTGCAATTCCAGACTCTCTCATCCAACTCTGAACCCATCTCTTCCTTTCCAGCTTAGGTTCATAAGAATGCATATTATCGGGGGGCATCTCTGAATCACGTTCACATTAAAACAGTAAATGATTTGCAAAGTTGAGAGTGAAATGAAGTGGCTTCTCTCTTACCAATTCCTTTAGTTAGACTTCACCTGCATCCTGCCTATTGCAAGGACAGACTTCTCTCTTTCCCAGGTCACTGTCCTGTGATGAAGGCAAGAAATTCAAGTTCCCAGGATAATGGTCTGAAGCTAAGAGGCTTTCCAAGAGCCACTGAGTGCCACTGGAGAATGTGGTGAAGTTGGGAGAAGTGATCCTCCACTTAAGAATCTGTCCCATGTTCTTGCTCCAAGAAGCTTTCTTTGGTTCATATGTAAAAGAAATTTCCCACTGTTGGTGGTATTGCCACTTTCCAACAGTATTCATGGAACCCTTTTTACATTCTAGCCCTGGAAATGTAAATAAGAATAAGAAGTGTAGCCTCTCTTCTAAAGAGTGTATTGTTCAACCAGGAAGACAGACCTGTGAACAAATACATATTATGTGTTAAGTGACACGGAGTGATGTACAAAGTGCTATAGGAATTCAGATGTGGGTGTAATTAACTGTGCCAGACATGTTGTGGCAAGCTATAGCAAGAGCTATACATCTTAGGAATTGGATGGGATGTCATTCATTTTGGATACCTGCACCCAAAGATTTGTAAATTGGTTCATTGTAAATATTATAGAGGAGTTAATTGTATAGAAGCACTATGTAGCAAATATGTTAAAAGTAAGCAATTCCCTTATATTGTTAATCATGTCTTGGTTTACAGTATGATTGGGATTTCTGGTTCAGGATGTGCTCACTAATGAATCTAGGTGTTCTGAGATGCACAGTGAAAGACTGAAGTCAGAATGTACTGGTGATTAACTCATGGTAAAACAGACAGGGAATTAAGACCTTTTTTTTTTTTTTTTTTGATGGCTAAAACTAAATGTTTTTATTTAAGATTGAGAACAAGATAGAGATGTCTACTATAACTGTTTTTTTTTTTTTTTTTAAATTTTTAATTTAAGAAAGGATTAGTGAACAAAAGCATAAGGTAGGAGGGGTACAACTCCACACAATTCCCACCACCCAATCCCCATAACCCATCCTCTCCCATGATAGCCTTTCCATTCTCTAGCCCTCTGGGAGCATGGACCCAGGGTCGTTGAGGGTTGCAGAAGGTAGAGGGTCTGGCTTCTGTAACTGCTTCCCCGCTGAACATGGGCGTTGACTGGTCGGTCCATACTCCCAGTCTGCCTCTCTCTTTCCCTAGTAAGGTGTGTCTCTGGGGAAGCTGAGCTCCAGGACACATTGGTGGGGTCTTCAATCCAGGGAAGCCTAGCCAGCATCCTGGTGGCATCTGGAACCTGGTGATTGAAAAGAGAGTTAACATACAAAGCCAATCAATTTGTTGAGCAAACATGGATCCCAAGATTGGAATAGTGGAGAGGAAGTGTTGGGGAGGTACTCATTGCAAACTCTAGTGTAATCCTGCTTTCAGGTATATATTTTGCAGTAGTTTATGGATACGTGTGCACATACGCTCTCTCTCACAGAAACTGGTGTATGTCTAGGTTATGGGACTTTGTTAGAAAGTGAACTACCTGAGATGAAATTAGAGTGTACTATAAAAGGAAAGGTCTCACCCGAGTAATGAAGCTGAAGGGTTGTCATTCCACACGTGAAGTCTCTGGATACACTCTGAGGTGAAGCATGTTGAGATGGCAATCGTTGCTTTGGTTAGGTTGTGATCGGCGGATGCAATATTATTTGGTATGGATTGGGAGAAGCATACGGGAAAGTGAGCCCTATCCAAGGGTGCCAGGACTGGGGGAAGTAGGGGCTCTATAGTGAAGATGTGAGGTTCCTGCTGTCTTAGGGTTCAAAAAGACAATCAATAGTTAATATTACCCACACATTATTTGTTAATTGGGTTAACTTTGAAAAGTCCCTTTGTTATGGTTTGCTGTACATTACCCAGTATCTTGTATATAGCTGTGCTATTGGAAGCTTCTAATCTACTTGGTCTAGGCTTTTGAGAGAGTCCGCATATCAAATACGTAGCCTATCTATTAAAAAGATTCAGTTTGTCTTTTGAGAACCTTTGAGACATACAATTGATTTCCCCCTCTCATATTAATTAACTACTGATTTATATGTCTACATTTTGCTAGGAGTGTACATAAACACCATTCCCATCACCAAGTCAGAATGTACTGGTGATTAACTCATGGTAAAACAGACAGGGAATTAAGACCTTTTATTTAATGAATTAATTTACCTACAGGGTTATCACTGGGGCTCAGTACCTGCAACATGAATCTACTGCTCCTGTAACCATTTTTTTTTGGTTAGGACAATGTCCATCAACTCTACCTGATGACTTGGAAGTTCTTTCATCCTCAACACTGGAAACCAGCAAGGCTGGTTTTTCTTGTTTTAATTATTATTTAGATCACTATTTGGTTCATACCTGAGTAAGGCTTGAATCAAGTCAGACCTGTTAATTGAATAAAGGTTATATAATCACATTTGGGGACTTAAATGCAAACTAATTAAGTTGAAGCCCAAGCATCTTATACTCAAGGACAGAGTCCTGGCCAGTGTCAGGAATGTGACACTAACCCCTAAAGTGCAGGGTGGAGCACTTTAGGCCACTCCTGTTTTGATGAGATTGTTGCAAGTTACTGCTCAGGGCACATTCTGAGAAGGTTCTGGAACTCAAACAAATGGCATTGAAGCAATCCTAGTTTGTCAGATTCATTACATTTGGAACATGTGTCTTTATGGCATTTGGGTTGGCTTTTAACTACATTGTCAGAATCTATAGGATGTACTTTTTTTAACTTAAAAAATCTTTATTGTTACTTTATCAGACCTCTGCTTAATTCTGGCCTAAGGCAATATTGGGGATTAAACCTAAGGCCTTTGGTGACTTAGGCATGAAACTGCTTTTTATGTAACCATTGTGCTATCTTTTCAGTTCAGGATGCATTTTCAAGGAGTCTTAATTGCTCAGGTAATCCATATTCCCTCATCCTCTCACTTCAGGCTTGATTAGGCATTCAGCAACACACCCCAGCCTGTAGTTAAGTCTCTTTCTAGTTTCAACTATCAGTCCCAATGCTTCCAAAACTTATACTCTTCAAAAACCTTCAAATAGGGAGGATATAGTAGAGTTGTCATTGAGAAATTAATATATAGACTAGCAACAGGGGGCTGGGTGGTGGTGCACCTGGTTAAGCACACATATCACCATGCACAAGGACCTGAGTTCAAGCCCCCTGCTCCCCATTATGTTCCTCTATCTCCTTGTCTTCTCTCAATTTCTCTCTATCCTGCCTAATATAAAAAGAAAAAAGGGGGGAGGGATGGCTGGGAGTAGGATTTGTCATGCAGGCAAAAAGCCCCAGCAATAGCCCTGATGGTAATAAGATAGATAGACATACACACACACAGACACACACAGACACACACAGACACACACACACACACACACACACACACACACACACACACACAGACAGAGAGAACAGACTAACAATATAAAGTAGTTTGTCTGGACTGGAAGAAGGCTTCAGATTCAAGCTTGAAGTGAAAATTCAAGCTAAATAGTCACTGGAGTCCTCCATATTGCCTGCCCTCTTGGTTTGACGGGTGAAGGACCAGATGCTCAATTTCTGTCAGTTTTAAGAAATAACCTGGGGGGTTCCAGATGCCACCAGGATGCTGGCTAGGCTTCCCTGGATTGAAGACCCCACCAATGTGTCCTGGAGCTCAGCTTCCCCAGAGTCACACCCTACTAGGGAAAGAGAGAGGCAGACTGGGGGTATGGACCGACCAGTCAACGCCCATGTTCAGCGGGGAAGCAATTACAGAAGCCAGACCTTCTACCTTCTGCAACCCTCAACGACCCTGGGTCCATGCTCCCAGAGGGATAGAGAATGGGAAAGCTACCATGGGAGGGGGTGGGTTATGGGGATTGGGTGTTGGGAATTGTGTGGAGTTGTACCCCTCCTACCTTATGCTTTTGTTCACTAATCCTTTCTTAAATAAAAAATTAAAAAAAAAAAAGAAATAACCTGGGGGTCTGGCAGTAGCTCAGCTGGTTAAGCGCACATGGCACAAAGCACAAGGACCGGTGTAAGGATCCCAGTTCAAGCCCCAGGCTCCCCACCTGCAGGGGAGTCGCTTCACAAGTGGTGAAGCAGGTCTGCAGGTATCCTTCTTTCTCTCCCCCTCTCTGTCTTCCCCTCCTCTCTCCATTTCTCTCTGTCCTATCCAACAATGACATTAATAATAACAATGATAATAACCACAACAATGCTAAAACAATAAGGGCAACAAAGGGGAAAATAATAAAAGAAATCACTTAAAAAAAAAAAGAAATAACCTGGTATGTTTTGTCAAGATCATCTATCAATAGCTTAAAAAAATAATTCGATTCCATCACTGGAGATGTCATACTCCCAGAGGAAGCCCTTTCTGCGCTCATATTTTGTCTCTATCTCTGATGTGAAATCATCAGACCCCTCTAAAAATAGACATTCTAGGGGGTAGTTTCATCTTAATTGCCATTTGCTGGACCCTCTTGCAGACTCAGAGTTGTAAAGGTTAGGAAGGGGCCTCTTACTGGAGGTAGGGTCCTTGGAGGCAGGGTGTATATATATATATCTATATATATATAAACAAGTGACTGAAACATGTCACAATTGGGTAAGCATGCTAGTCTGTTCCATATACATAGCCTCTGGTCAAAGGACACTGACATCACCAAGGTCAAATGAAATAGCGATTTGGTTGCTTTCAAATGGACTTAGACTCCTTGAGGATTAACCCTTTCTGTTACCATATTCTTGCCATGAATTCTGTTAAATTAGTCTATCTGAAACTCAAGTGTCTTTGTGTATGTTACACTAAAGTTTCACTGCTCCAGGCCAACTTTTCAGTGAGAAGGAGAAAACAGAGAGAGAAAACACCACAGTACTGAAGTTTCCCTGGGTGAGATGGGGAATGAGCTCCAACCTGGGTTGTGGACATGGCAAAGAAGGCACCTTTTCAAGCGAGTTATCTTGCTTGTGTCTTGATGGAGACTTTGATATAGCTTCTCATTCTTTTGAGATTCAGCTATTAAGAACTTATATTTATTCAGATTAGCCCTTCATCCCTTCCTCCTGGGCATCTGTGACACAGATAAACCCATGACATCTGGCAAGGCAGACAGGAGTGTAAAGTTTAGGCGGGAAAGTGGGTGTTAGCAGGTCAGAGTAGATCTAAGAAAACATTTCAAACCAACCTTCCTGCACTGGGAACTCAACCCTAAGAAACAATGAAGATAAAGGTGTCTGTTTCACCTCTCAAAGGGAAGTTCAGATACAGGCCACTCCTGCTTTATCCCAGAGCTCAGAGATGTGGGTATTGCTTATTCACTTAACAGACTGCCATGAATGTTACTCTGGGAATCAATGCTCATTAGAGGGAGAAGAAAACACCATTTTTACCTCGAGCTCTAGGATGGTGGCCATAATGTCTGCAATGCTGAAGATCTAGGGTGCCTGTATGTGCTTAGCTAAAGGGTAATTTTCAAGTGTAAACTTATTTGTATCATTCATCCAGAGGGTTCTGTCCAGGAGCTATTTTCAGATGACACAGATCCCTAGGAGGCACCTGCCTCCTGCTTGTGACACTTATAAGAGTGACTCTTGCCACATGACCATAGTGACAAAAGAAGCTTTTCTCCAATGATGTAATTGAGAATTCTAAGCTTCTCAGAAGGGAGAGGCTATGGTTGAGAATACAGAATCCCTAGAGTATTTCATTTCTTGTACTCCCAGATCTATGGGAAAAACAAGAAACCTTAGGATATTAAGTATACTTACAATTAAAATTCTTTTTAAGTTGTGAAATTTGGCCCCTTGCTGGTTTAAAGTAGATGATGCTGATTGCATTTTTAAAACAGAAAACAGCAAGACAAGTTTCAAAATGTCTAAGTGATTGTTTGGGAACAGATGTTTTAAAGCCACATAAGAAAGAACACTGGGGCCATCAATCTGTAGCCACCTTCTCAGCAGTGCTTTGAGGTCTTGGAGTTCATAAAGATACAGCCCTAACTTTTAAAGGAAAATTGAATCTTACTGTAATTTTGCTTCCCTAGGTTACCATCTTCTACCTCCTTATTTCTCAGTCCTATATATCCTTCAAATGCCACCCCCTTTTATATGCCTTCTGTGATTAATCCTAGTTGGAATTTACCTCTACTCTAACTCCCATGATACCTATTCTTTTTTGATGTCCGATTTCCACCTACAATAAAAATAGTTTCATAATTGGTTTCTAACAACAAATTTGAAAAACTGAACAGAGTATGTTCTTAGAGCACAATGAAATTAAATTCAATTAAAAATGACGTAGATAATCCTAAATGTTTGGAAATCAAGTAAGACCTTTAAAGAAGATGATTAAAGAAAAAAAATTAAGATTAAGAAATATTCAAATTGAACTACAATGAAAATTTATTCTAACTGGGCTTAAACTGTTCAAGGAGCTTTAAAATATTAATATATATAGTTTTTATTTTTGTATTTCTTTTACTGTATTAGTGATTTAATAATGATTGACAATATTGTAGAATAACAGGGGTACAATTCCATACAGTTCCCACCACCAGAGTTCCACATCCTGTCCCCTCCATTGAAAGGTTTTCTATTTTTTATCCCTCTCTGGGAGTATAGACCAAAGATCTTTATGGGATGCTGAAGATGGGAGGTCTGGCTTCTGTAATTGCTTCTCTGCTGGATATGGGCATTGACAGGTCAATCCATACCCCCAGCCTGTTTATATTTTTCCCTAGTGGGGCAGGGCTCTGGAGAGGTTGGGTTCTAGGACTCATTGGTGAGGTTGTCTGCCCAGGGAAATCAAGTTGGTGTCATGGTAGCATCTGCAACTTGGTGGCTGAGAAGCATTAAGATACAAAGCAGAACAAATTCTTTAATAAGGAACCTAAAGTTAAGAGTATAGCAGATGAAATTTGGGGTCTTCATGCTGTATTTAGCTATGTTCTGATGGGCTGGTGACTTTACTAATTTTTGCCTTGACTGGACAGCTAACATGCTGGTGGCCTAAAAATATTGTCTGGGAAGATTGTGTCAGAGTTGGGAATAGGACCGGGAAGCTGGATCAGGGCAGAGAGTAGCCCCGAAATGTGGGAAAAGTATATAAATACCGTTAACTATAAACCCTATTGATCTGACCTAGGGCACATGTCTGTTCGTATTTAACATAAAAGCCTGTGTAACCTCTGCATCTCTGTCAGTCTGAGCTCACATTCCATGATCATAGGTAGGAACATTCTAAGCTGCACTTAAAACCAGTCTTCCTCAAGTGGCAGAGTATGTTGATCCAGCCTCCCTTCTGAGAGTGGGGCAATTTGTACCATTGTTATTCTACATTGAGGGCAAGGTCCTATAGACGCCCACAAGAGGGTTTATGATGCTATTTCTATTGGAGATGATTAGTGATGGTGTAGAGAGGGATTTGCTAGAGGTCTAGGCCCATCATATCTATGTGGGAATTGCAGGATTCCTGACTAGGGCTCCAAATGATGGGTTGGCCTGGTAGTGACCAAAAGAGCCATTATTAGAGTGTGATCGTCTGGTAGTGACCAAAAGGGCCATCATTAGAGTGTGCTGGTCTCTTGCCCTTTTCTAGCTTTTGTAGCCCTTATTTTATCTGACAGGGTTAGACTTAGAGTGATTGAAGAAAGTGAAATAGTAACTAGGTGAGGAGGGTATCTAGGTCTAAGTAGACAATAATTAAGTACTTTAGGGTGTCCTTTTTAGGTCTTTGTATTTGCTTGCTGTACTTATTGAGTCACTGTAGACTATTACACACTTTTACTTTAAGGTGCATATTTTTCCTCAACTTATGGATCATTAGAGTGTTCTGGCCTGGTACTTCCAGGGTTGCTTCCAGGTTTTGGGTTGCTTCCAGGTTTGGGCTATTGTAGATTGTGCTGCTATGAACATAGGTGTACACACATCTTTTTGGATGGATGTGTTTGACGCCTTAGGATATAACCCTAAGAGAGGAATTATTGGGTCATAAGGAATGTTCATTTCTAGATTTGTGAATGGTTCTCCAGACTGCTCTCCACAAGGGGTTGGACCAATTTACATTACCAACAGCAGTGCAGAAGGGATCCTTTGTCCCCACAACGTCTCCAACATTTGTTGTTGCTGTCCTCTCTGATATATGACATTCTCACAGGCATGAGGAGGTATCTCATTGTTGTCTTTATTTGTATTTCTCTGACAATTAGTGACTTGGAGCAATTTTTCATATGTGTTGGCCTTTTGGATCTCTTCTGTAGTGAATATTCTGTTCAGATCCTTTCCCCATTTTTGAACTGGGTCATTTGCTTTTTTGTTACTAAGTTTGGTGAACTCTTTATATATTTTGGTTATTAGTCTCTTGTCTGATGTATGGCATGTAAAGATCTCCCATTTTGTGAGGAGTCTCTTAGTTTGGGTGATGGTTTCTTTTGCTATGCAAAATCATTTCAATTTGATGTAGTCCCATTGGTTTATTTTTGCTTTAGTCTTCATTGCAATTGGGTCTGTATCATCAAAGATATCCTTGAGATTTAGATGGGAAAGTGTTCCACCAATATTTTCCTCTAAGTATTTGATAGTTTCTGATCTAACATTGAGGTCTTTGATCCCTTTGGAGTTGACTTTTGCTTCTGGTGAGATAAAGTGGTTCAGTTTCATTCTTCTGCACATTTCAACCCAGTTTTCCCAGCACTATTTATTTGAAGAGACCCTCCTTTCTCCATTTAATAGTTTATCAAAAATTAGTTACCCAGAGGTGTGGGGTTGTATATATAGTTTTCAAGTATCTAAGTTGCCTATAACCTTAGACCAGATAGATCTGTAAAGAGCACAAAGCATAGTGAGGTCAAGTATACTACTGTGGGGGCCAGTTCTCCTCTGCATATTGGCTGGTGACTACAGCGGGGGGGGGGGGGGGGGAGACAAGCCACCCCAGGGGTTCTGGGGACCCTGCTCATGGGGGAGAGTATGTGGAGAGGAATCACGACCTTCTCCGAGAGAAGCTTCAGAGAGACATCTCGTTTATTTCGGGGGTACAAGCAGATAGATATACCCAAGGGTTAGGAAAAGGTTAAGATAATCATTATGCCACACACACAATACAGGGTTAAGTCTTGCCCTATCAGGTGTTTGTTTATTACTGGGAAGTTACCATATAAGGGTTGGTCATAAGGTCACCATGCGTAGGTAGGCTTCTCTCTAAAGGTGAATCATGAGCACCTCAGGGAAGGGGAGGAGGGGGCAGTTAAGCAAAACCAGGGTATTTTTGGTGGGTTTCAGTGGGTCATATATGGTAACTTATGGTTTTTGTTCAAAAGGAACAAGGAAGTATGTGCAAGAAAGTTCCCAGTCTGGAAAATTCCATCCATCTTAAGGTCATGAGGTCAAATGAGGACCTGTCTACTGCCCCTCCTGTGAGGAGGGGGTTTGGGGTCAACCCTCTAGACTCTCATGGAGGTAATGGCATGGATTTCCCAGACAGTAGGCCTTTCCCCCACATACTACAATAGATCCTAACCATTAGATTTTCATAGAAAAATAAACCCTAACTAGTTGGTTATAATAATAATTAATTGTTGTTATTTTAAGCTCTTTTTAAAACTCTAAGAAACCCATCATGTTGTTTTTAAGATTCTTATTTCTCCTAGTCCTGGAACCTCTAGAACTATGCCTGTATTTCTTGATGTTTCTTCTATTTGATCCCTTACCATTGTACTGTTTTCGTTGACCTCAACTAAATGAACAATAACAGTGTTGCCACCACATATTATGTTGCTCTGCAGATTGTCTCCAGAGACACCAAGCCTGAGATGTCAACCTTCCAACTCCTCTAATCTGATGAGATATTTCCTAACACATGGGACTGACTACCTAGTTCCATTTAATATAGCATATTATCTAATAAAGCTATAGATACTAGATACAGGTTAGGGCCTAGGGTACTGGATATAAACATGCATGTATCCATAAGGAAGAAGCAATTATATACCTCAAAGTGAAAGTGGTTAGTAGCCCTCCATGATTAGACTTAGACCTAATAAATCTGAGATCCTAATAGAAGGGCCTAACGAAGGCATAATAAATTATCTAACTGATTAGAATTAGATCTAATAAGCTTAGCAATCTTGTAGAAAGGCCCAAAGAAGGCAGACCCCATAAACCTAATATTGGTTTAGATACAACAAATAACACTCAGTGCTTCAATAACTGGGAGAAAATTTAAGCTCATCAGATAAAGAACGACCTACAAAAGCTAGATAAGGACAAGAAAATGGCTTACTTAATGATGGCCTTTTTGGTCAATATCAGGCCACTCTATCATCTGGGGCCCTAGTCATGGAATCCTTGGATTCCCACATACATAATATGGGCCTAGACCTCTAATGGATTCCTCTCTCCAACATCACTAGTCACTTCCTTCAGGAACATCATATCATCATAAGCCCTCTCATAGGATATTCCAGGAACTTGTCCTCACTATGAAGTAGCAATGATGGGGATCTGAATGCTCCTCTGAAGGGAGGCTGGGTCATTCTACCCTCCCACCCAAGGAAGACTGGGTCCTAAAATGAGTGCAGCCTACAATTTTCCAGCTGCAACCATGAAGTGTGACTTAGACATAGAATCAAGCAAAAACTATGAAAATCATTGGCCCCTAGGAACATAGCATCTGTGACTTGGTGGCTGAAGGGTAGTAAGATATAAAGTAAGACAAAATGATTAATGAACAGGAATAAAAAATTACAAATAGAGTGGAAAAGAACAGGGATCTTAGGGTAGAGAGAAGCTAGGAGTTTATGTATACTAAGTATTTTAAGATTATGCTACTTTGAACTGCATAATTTATTGGGGGACTGCCTTAAAGCTCTCCCCTGGTATTAAAATAAATTAAATCTGTAAAACAAACAAACAAACAAACAAACAAAAAAACCTTACCTGAAGTACTATTCTACTTTAAGCATTTAATATATATTCAGAAAGGCTAACTATCCACCCTAACGTTCCTATTCTCATCTGTTCTATTTTTACTGTTTAGTTCCTGTTCATTAATGATTTTGTCCTGCTTTATATCTTACCACCTATCAGCCACCAAGTTGCAGATGCTACTATTACTATGATGTCATTCTGACTTCCCTGGGCAGACAACCTCACCAAATGTGTCCTAGAACCCCACCTCTCCAGAGCCCTGATAAAGGGAAGATGAACTCCAACTCCATCAGGACCTGGAGAGAGGATGAAAAAGGGAGGGACATTTGGATGTAGTAATATGTGTATGAAATCTTGATAAATGAGTTTTCTTAAGGGTTACTAAGCCTGAAGACTATTCCTCAGAAGCCAATTTATTTTTCCTTTTCTATTTGAGCAGATATTGACAATATGCTTGCTAGAGAAAACTATGCATTAGCTGTTGAAAATATTAGTGACTTCTAAAGCCTTCCCATAAGTTATTGACCCAAGGTAGTTTTAGCCAAGCCTTTCTTCTTCCCATGACTTATTGATCCAATAAGTCAGGCTTTTTTTCTGCCTCCATTGAGGCCAACTAGGGGAAGAGATCAGAAAAAGATCTCATAGTGACCAGGTGGTGGTGAACCTGGTTGAGCGCACATGTTACATTGTGCAAGGACCCAGGTTCAAACCCCTGGTCCCCACCTGCAGGGAGAAAGCTTTGCAAGTGGTGAAGTAGTGCTGCAGATGTCTTTCTGTCTCTCTGTCTCCCCCTTCCCTCTCAATTTCCAACTATCTTTGTCCAAGAAATAAAGATACTTTAAATAAAAGAGTTTTAAAAAAATCTCATAGTAATCATTAGTCTTTTAAAATTTTTATTAGTGATTTAATACTGATTATAAAGTTACAAGATAACAGGGGTAGAAATCTGCACTGTTCTCACCACCAGAGTTTTGTATCACCATTCCCTCCATTGAAAGCTACAGCAGTTCTGCTAAAGTTGCAGACATGAATTGACTATTATTTCTACAACTATCTGTCCATATTTGTATTTTATTTGCCCCCTTTTTCACCTATGATACCCTCTTCTCTTCCTTTCCAAGTCACATATACACCTATTATTACATCCAAATGTCCCTCCCTTTTCCCTACAGATGGACTACCCTGGTAAAAACACCATGTTTTTAGGTAAAGCTCTTCACTTGACTTGATTTATCTTCCACAAATCTTGAGAGGGAGCACAAGTTCCATGTCCCCTTGACACTGTATAGAATGACATAGGAGTACCACTGGTATTCCCTCCCTGAAATGTATGTATGTGTGAAGCAGACACTGTTAGACTTGGTATCCCCAGTCTCCCTGCTGGTAGACCTACAACTGCACCAGGGCTTTCTCTGACACTTCAAGATGACTCTGTGACTAACAACAATCCAAAAATTTGAGAACAGTAATGCCCCAGCACAGCCTTTGATTAGTGATTAATGGTAATTGGTATACAAATGGCTGTTCAGGTGGGATGCCTCTGGTCTGACTGTCCTGTGTAGACTCCAAAATTGTCCTGTGGGATAAAGCTTCAATTACCCTTTATGATAATTGGCTTAGAAATGTCCCCTTTGGGTGGGTATAAAATGTCCTGGGTGTCATGACTGGTTAAGACTAAAACATGATTTATTTATTTATTTATTTATTTATTCATTCATTTATTTATTCCCTTTTGTTGTCCTTGTTTCATTGTTATAGTTATCATTGTTGTTGTTATTGATGTCATCATTGTTGGATAGGACAGAGAGAAATGGAGAGAGGAGGGGAAGACTGAGAAGGGAAGAGAAAGACAGACACCTGCAGACCTGCTTCACCACCCGTGAAGCGATTCCCCTGCAGGTGGGGAGCCGGGGGCTTGAACCGGGATCCTTATGCCAGTCCTTGTGCTAGAATAAAACATTTTAAAGATATACTCTGACTCTTGAAAGCTTATTCAAAAAAATATGTACATACACATAAAGGAGCCAGTAGCAATGATGTAAATGGGAAGAAATTCTGCAACATGAAATATAAAAGTAGACTGTGAGTTTTGCTAAGACTCCAAGTGTTGAAAAAAAAATCCTACCTTGGTAAGCCAAGGGTCAGGCCAAGGGTCAGCCAAGGGTCAGGTTGAAAAAAAAATCCTACCTTGGTAAGCCAAGGGTCAGGCCTGCTCAGAGGGCTGAAGAGAGGTTCAGAGAAATGAGGCCCTTAACACTCCAGGACAGGGGGCTGGGTAGTGGCACACTTGGTTGAGCACCCACACTACAGTGCACAAAGACCTGGGTTTAAGCCCTCAATCCCCACCTGCAAGAGGAAAGCCTTGCAAGTGTGAAGTGGGTCTGCAGGTGCCTCTCTTTCCTTCTTTATCTCCCCCTTCCCTTTGATTTCTGGCTATCTCTATCCCCCCCAAAATAAAAACAAACCAAACAACAACAAAACCACTCCAGTGGTCCGGAAGGTGGTGCAGTGGATAAAGCATTGGACTCTCAAGTGTGAGGTCCTGAGCTCAATCCCTGGCAGCACATGTACCAGAGTGATGTCTCGTTCTTTCTCTCTCTCCTCCTATTTTTCTCATTAATAAATAAATTAAATCTTTAAAAAAACACTCCAGAAGAAAGCACATGGGGAGAGAGAGAAAAGGAGACAGAGAGAGACTGAGGCTGTGCGGTTCAAGACTCCAGGCCCCTAGGTCTCCATTTTGGCCCATAGCCTCCTTTATTGTTTTCAGCTGAGCCTTTTATATTGCAGGGGGAATGCAACCAGTTTAGACATGCGTAGTCACTGTTATATCAGGTGTTCCAGGTCAGTGCATTATTTACATCAGGTGTAAAAGATTCTGGGTATAAAACATGGGCTTTGAGCCAAGATTAAAACATGCTCTTTAAGTCAAAGTTTAACCTCGTCCCAACATACCTGAAAAAAGGAAGGAAGGAAGGGAGGATGGAAGGAAAGAAGAAAGAGAGAAAGAAAGAAAAAGAGGAGGAAAGAGAGAAAGAAAGAAAGAAAGAAAGAAAGAAAGAAAGAAAGAAAGAAAGAAAGAAAGAATAGAGGAAGAAAGAAAATGTTTTTGGATGCCAGAGACCAGAGAAGAGATGCCAGGGAGTGGGCTGGTGCTGGAGTGGGCACAATGCATATTAAACCCTCTCTTTGTAATGTAACTTTTTGACTGATGTAGAACATATGTAAACTGCACAAATCAGATGTGAACTGATTTTTTTAATAGAGAAAGAGAGAAATTGAGAGGGAAGGGGAAGATAGGGAGAAAGACATCTTCAGCACTGTTTCACTGCTTATGAAGCTCCCCCCTGCAGATAGGGACCAGGGGCTTGGACCTGAGTACTTGTGCATGGTAATGTGTGTGCTCAACTTGGTAGACCAATACCAGGCCCCTGAATTTATGTTTGAAGAAATACTTATTTTGCTTTTTTTTTTCTTTTTAGTTTTATTTATTTATTATTGGATAGAGACAGAGAAGTGGAGAGGGGAGGGGGAGATAGAGAGGAAAAGAGACAGAGAGACTCCTGAAGCCTGCTTCACCACTGACCAGGGGCTTGAACCTGGGTCCTTGCACAATGTAGCATGTGTGCTTAACCAGGTGCACTGCTGTCTGGCCCCACCCCCCCCTTTTTTTTTTATTTTGCAAAGTAAATGCAACTGTGTAACCCTATAATAGGTAAGGTAGAGAACATTACCTGAATTCAAGAAATAGTCCTTGTTCCCTCTCCTCAAAAGTTAACTGCTATTCTGACATTAATCACCATAGACAACTTTTTCCTGGTTTGAAACGTTATATAAGGAGATAATAGAGTGTATGCTATTTTATATCTAATGTTTTCCACTCAGTAGTATAACTGTGAACTATATTGGTGTCATATGTAGCAATGATTTGTTCCTTTTTTATTGCTTTCTTGTATTCCATCAAATGACTGTACAATAACTGATGTATGTATCCACACTTTAAATTAGTCCTATACTAATGTGATGGAACAAAAGGGAGGAACCTTATAAGAGCATAAAGGCTGAAAGAAGCTGAAGGAAATTCCTTGTTAGGAATTCATAGAATGGTAAGAGGTATTTTCAGGACCTTGAACTGGTATTTTGGGGAAGCTTAAGATAATTCTCTGGGCAGTGGGATGTCTTTGAGTTACAATGATGGTATGATAGGCCCTGTGCTAAACATTATTGCTCTTTGTCACAACTTCTTTAGGTGTTCTTAGTCTTACTTCAAAGATGAGGAAACCAAGGTCCTGTAAAGTAAGTAATTTTACCAACTACTGCATAGAAAATGCAGAAATATGGAGAAGTATAATTACATGTGAAGAAAGTTGAATAAATTTGTAGGTTAGCTTGATAATTATTTACATAGAGGCTAGAAGAAATGGCTATTATATAAATATTTTAAAGTTCCATTAACGTTTAGTGATACTATAAGGGGTTTAAACATTATCTCATTACTATATTACTTTTTTAATGAAACAATTAAAAAAATACTTTGAATTCCTCTTTGCACCTTCCCAAAGATCATGCTGAAACCTTTTGACTCGACTTTGGCTTCCTTCACCTAACTCTTTTTTTTCTCTTTCCCAGACTTCAGATCAGATTAGATTGGCTATCTAGTTTCTCTTATGATTGTACCTTCTCCAGATACACACACACACCCTGTCTCCGTGAGACGAGGCTTCTTTGTAGCATGTCAGCATTTTGCTTAGGAAGTCTTGGCCTGGCTCAATAATTTTCTGCTTTACGCTCATAAAAAAATACTGGGGCATTTATAGTTTACATAAATAAAAACATCACCACCTTGGAGATGGGCCCCTCCCCACTACTAGCCTGAGAGTCTGGTTTGTACAGCTTGGGGCAGGAAACACCAGAAAACTCCAGCCTTGTATGGAGACACATATGGCTTGCTGATAAGTCAAAGCCATCCATGGACAGCAACTTCTGAGATGGTCAAAGGTGACTTGCACTACTGTCAAACTTCCACCTTTCAGATGATTTTCTCCACTGTGTCATATACAGTTATTGACTCAGCTGTTGTAATCAAGCCCCCCCCTCCAGATAATTGAGGCTTAAGCTGAGTTGAAGTTGATTTGTTGGGATGGGACCATAGCATAATGGTTATGCAAAAAACCTTTCATGCATTGGGCACCAAAGTTCCATGGTTCGACATCACCACCATAAGCCAGAGCTGAGCAGTGTTCTAGTTTAAAAAATAAATAAATAAATAATCTAAAATATTGGGGAAAAGAAAAGTTGATTTCTTCTTCCTCTAAGCAGCCCAGAACTAATAGAGGGGACTCCATGTTGTCTCCTCTTTCTGTCATTTACCTGTTGGCTCTGGCCCCCAACATCCTTGGTTACACTTTTTAACCTGGCTTTCTATATCCAATTCCTTTGTAAGGCTTTGAGATCCTACTTTCCAAATTCCATATTTTACCAATGCTAAGACACACATAATAGATAATAGCCGTAAATTCAGAATGCATCTTACTGTTGATGGCATGCCATGGTTTAATGAATGGCATCCTTCTTCCTTAGTGAAAGTTAAAGGAAAAGCTGTTAATCTAGTCCTACCATCTCCTCCATCAACATTCTGGTCCAAACCCAAACCTCTTTCCTGTTCTCTCCTAATCCCTCTGCTTCCTCTCTCATTTCATTTCACTCTATTCAGCACACAGCAGTGACAGAGACCTTTTAAAATTGCAAATTAGTTCATCCAATTCTCTTGCTTAAAAGGATTCAATGGCTTCCCATTACATTTAGAGTAAGTCCCAAATGCTTTAGCACAGCACATGAGATCCTACATGACCTGTCTTTTCATCTCCTGCCACCTCCTGAATTTTTTTTTTTAATATGAATTTACACTCAGGCAAAAACTAATAAAGTCATGGGCCTTTTGGTATATACCTAAAATGGACCTACTAGCTATTACCAAAACAAATACCCCAAATCTTCATCTGCAATATTCCAGCCTTTAGGTTCATGATTAATCAACAATTTGTATGGCTTTATATGTTAACTCTTTTTCAGCCACCAGGTTCCAGATGCTATCATGAGACCAATGTGAATTTCCTGGGCAGACAACCCCACCAATATGTCCTGGAACCCCACCTCTCCAGAGCCCTGCCCCACTAGGGAAATATACAAACAGGCTGGGAGTATGGATCGACCTGCCAATGTCCATGTTCAGTGGGGAAGCAATTACAGAAGCTAGACCTCCCACCTTCTGCACCCCATAATGACCCTGGGTCCGTACTCCCAGAGGGATAAAGAAAAGGAAAGCCATCAGGGGAGGGGATGGGATACGGAGCTCTGGTGTTGGGAATTGTACCAACCATCTTATCCTTTTTTTTTTTTTAGTTTAAAAAAAATTTTTTTTATATTTATTTATTCCCTTTTGTTGTCCTTGTTTTATTGTTGAAGTTATTGCAGTCATTGTTGTTGGATAGGACAGAGAGAAATGGAGAGAGGAGGGGAAGACGGGGGGGGGGAAGAAAGAGAGACACCTGCAGACCTGCTTCACCACCTGTGAAGCGACTCCCCTACAGGTGGGGCGCCGGGGGCTTGAACTGGGATCCTTATGCTGGTCCTTGTGCTTTGCGCCATGTGCACTTAACCCGCTGTGCTACCGCCCAACTCCCCCCAACTATCTTATCCTATGGTCTTGTTAGTGTTTCCATTTTATAAATAAATATATTTTAAAAAATAAAATGGGGGCCGGGTGGTGGCGCACCTGGTTGAGCACACTTATTATAATGTGCAAGGACTCGGGTTCGAGCCCCCGGCCCCCACCTGCAGGAGGAAAGTGGTGAAGTAGTGCTGCAGGTGTCTCTTTGTCTCTCTCCCTATCACCCTCTTGATTTCTGGCTGTCTCTATCCAATAAATAAAGATAATAAAAAATTTTAAAAAGTGTCAAAGCCTGTAAAAAAATATTAATTTACTTACTTCATGAGAGATTAAGGCCAGAGCATCACTCTGGTATAAAGAAACCAGGACTGAACCCAGGATCCTATGCTTATATGTCTAGTGTTCTATCTGCTGTGCAGTCTCCTAGGCTGTCTGCTTAGAACTTCCTTCCTCTTTCCCTCTTCCTTCCTTCTTTCCTTCCTCCCTTCCTTCCTTCCTTTCTTTTTCTTTCTTTCTTTCTCTTTCTTTCTTTCTCTCTTTCTTTTTTCCTTCCTTCCTTCCTTCCTTTCTTTTTTTCTTTCTTTTGCTCCCAGAATGAGTCCTGTTCCCTATTTGAGAAACCCACCCCTCCCCAGACCGTCCTCTGGCTCACTTCCTTCCCTTTGTTTATGTCTTTGTTTAGATGCTTCTTCTGGACATCTTCCCTAACAACCCTGGCTAATACCATACATCTGACTACACTTATTAATATTTTCTTTTTTAATATTTTACTTATTTATTAATGAGAAAGGTAGGAGGAGAGAGAGAGAGAGAGAGGGAGAGAGAATCAGACATCAGTCTGGTACATATGCTGCCGGGGATTGAACTCAGAACCTTATGCTTGAGAGTCCAATGCTTTATCCACTGCGCCACCTCCCAGACCACCACTTACTAATATTTTCTATGTAGCATTCGTCTGAAAGCATGTGATTTATTTTTTCTTCAGTTGCTTATATTCTGTGTCCCACACTACAGTGTAGATTCTGTAAGAAATCAGACTTAGCTTTCTTACTCCCCCCCAGTCCCTGACATACATTAAATGCTCAATAGATACCTGTCAAAGGAATAAAAAATTAAAGTACCTTTGAGAGGCCTGACATGTCTCTCCTCCAGAGATGGATACATTCCTGCTGGCCCATTCTTCTGCAGGAAAAGGAAGCCATTGTATCAGCCATACCTGCTGGGTGCGGGCACAAATTTAGTTCTGAGGTCAGGCTTTATGACTTATTTATTTATTCATACCCCACCTCATTCCACAAAGGATTATATGTGGTTTATTGGAAATGAGCAGGATCTTTGTATTTGCTGATGGCAAAAAAGCAGGAGGTAGAAATCTTCCTAAGAAACTAGGACACAAAAAAGTGCGTGGGACTGAAGCTGGTGGCACAAGAGGAATGAGTGAACGTAGGCTTCTTTAGGAACTGGTTTGGTGAACCTAGTCTTAAAGTGATTTTAAAAACGATCATTTATTAGTGAGTGAGGCAGAAAGGGGGGGGGGAGAAAAAGAATCAGGACATTATTTCAGCATATGTTGTACCAATAATAAAACTTAGGAATTTACACAACATACTTCCTTTTGGCCTGATCTTTTGTTGTGTATAAGAAAGAACTGGAATGGAAGACTCACTTTGAAAATCCACACCCCTGTTTTTGTCCAGCTCTGCAACCAGGACCCTGGCAAACCTAGAAGATGGGTCCTCCGTGGAAGTCTGAGTCTTGTTTCCCTTCTCTTACCCTCTTCCCACAAGAGATGTGTAAGCCAATTCTATTTTATGGATGAATGATGTTAGAGAGATTCCAGACAGGTAGGCTTTGCTTTATCCTCTTGTATTTGCATGTCTAACCTAAATTCCAGATGAAGCTGAAATTTTTGCCTTGGTCTTCAGTTGTTCGCGGTTTTGGAGTGTGGTAGATAGTCGAAGTCCAAATCATTCTGCAAATTTTGTTAATTACAGAAGGGCCTTTGTCTCAGAGTTACTCACCAGTTGAGTTGGACTGACATATCTGAACAGGTCTGTTTGGCAGTCAGTTGTCAGACAGCTGTGATTGCACTTGGTCTGCTCATTTCTTTCTTTCTTTTTTTTTAACAATAGTAAAAATATATTTTATTTTATTTTTGCTTGTTTATTATTATTATTTTTTATGTTTTACATTCAACAGTAAATATAATAGCTTGTACATGGATAACATTCCCCAGTTTCCCATTTAACAATACAACCCCCACTATGTCATTTATCATCCTTCATGGACCTGTATTCTCCCCACCCACCCACCCCAACTTCACCGTTTTCAGCCGATCTTGGATGGACCTTGAAAAAATCATGTTGAGTGAAATAAGTCAGAAACAGAAGGATGAATATGGGATGATCTGGTCTGCTCATTTCTGACTTACCTCTTTTGCCTCTCCCTTAGCGTGGAAGCTGCACCAAGAAAGACAAATCAAGGAAATACTAGCCCCTTCAAAGCTAAGCAGTCTTTTCCCTGTAAGGGCACACATAGTGTTTTTAAGTCTACCTAGGTAATTAATTCCAGGAAGATGTCGAGGTACCTTAGAACACAGTTTAAAATCATAAGCAGTGCAAACAATTCAAAGAACAGATGAACTGAGTTCACTTATCATAGAGATATATTTCATTTTAATTAACACAATGAACTAAAACTATTACATTCAGTGAAAGGAATTGAGTTTAAAACAGTAGATAATGCTTTATTTCATTAATCAAGTCAAATTCTGTTACCTACAAAACCAGTCAGTAGTGACCTGCTGGGGGTTGGTACAGCTGGAGGGAAAGTGAGAGACTCTTCTTGGAAAACTGGCTGTCCTGAACAGGGTGGTGATTATATAGATGTTTATATTTGTTAAAAACTCATCAACTTAGACATTGGGAACCATGTATTTCAATACACATACATTTACTGACAAAAATTAAAACAAAATAAGCAAAGTGATCACTGAGCTTGAACATATATTATGCTGCACTGGTTAAGCAGATTTGAAACTTCTTACACTGTACAAATACTTGTAAGACTTTATATAAATATCTCTATCAAGAATTTAAAAAAATAACCTAACTGAATTTGTAGACCTCATCTCCTCTGCGTGTCAAATGAGGTCAGATTTGTCATTCCTCAGTTGGGTGGAGAGTAGAGGGTTACTAGATCTCAGTAGCTGTTACTGAATCACTTCCCTCCACTCCAAATTATTTTCTAGACATTTATGGAAATCCTAAAAAAACATGCTGCTGAGGTGCTACAGATAAATCTTTTTAAAAAATATTATTTACTTATTCACTTTTGTTGCCTTTTTTTATTGTTGTAGTTATTATTGTGGTTGTTGGATAGGACAGAGAGAAATGGAGAGAGGAGGGGAAGACAGAGAGGGGGAGAGAAAGAGAGACACCTGCAGACCTGCTTCACTGCTTGTGAAGTGACTCCCCTGCAGGTGGGGAGCTGGGGGCTCAAACCAGGATCCTTACTCTGGTGTTTGTGCTTTGCACCACCTGCGCTTAACCTGCTGCACTACCACCCAACTCCGGGTACAGATCATTCCATCTGTGGCTACTGCCATGCAGAATTCACAGAATGTAGTCGGTCTCCTGTGCAGCTACCCAAACTGTGGTCTCTTTTCCCTCTGTGTGGCAGTCCCCCAGATTTGCTCACCATTGCCTATTCCACAGGGGGCCTAATTCCAAGCAAAAGCAGTAAAAGTATTTTCCCAGTATTCCGAGGCTTAGATGAGTGGGATTCCTGGCACTCACAAAGCCTCTCTCCTCCCCCCCAGAGCTTTGAAACCCCTGCCTTGAAATTTGGAGTGGATTCCCAGATGTGAGGAAGATGTGATTGGTCCCTCTGACCAGTGCAGTACTGTGTTCAGGAATTGTAGGAGATTGGATCTCTGGATGGCAGAGATATACTTATTTAGGAGACTAACTCATGCTAAATAAGGACAGGCTCAGGACTTTGAGGGGTGGGTGCTCACAGGTCTTGACCCCTGACTGGGACTTGAGTTGCCTGCATCAGATATATATTGACTCACCCACCAAGCAAGTGCTTCCACTGCATTGTCGTTTCCAGAACTGCAGAGTATAGGGGTACCCCTCCTCCAGTCCCCTGGGATGGCCTTGTCTATCTCCTTGAGTAAACTGAAAGCAATGCTATTGGCTCTTTCTGATCTGTAGGTCATGTTCTCCCAGGTGGGTTTGAATTAAGCCGGTAAGCTAGGGACAGGCTTCCCCACAAGAATGGGACCAATCTGGATATGTCCACTGTTTTTTTTTTCTTTTCTGGAAGGCAGGGGTGCCTTCTCTTGAATGAGATAACATTCTGGGAATTTGGTGATTACAGATTGAAGACTTTCAAAGAAGACAAGTTGGATGATGTTTTCCTATGTTTTTGTCATAAAATTCAGTAAATTTAACATGACTAGAAATCAAATTGTTGTTTGCATTTCCCTGCATTTTCTGGGGAAGGCTCTCATTTGTGGTCATCATCAAGGAAGCACAGAATAACCTTTGAGAGACTGATTGACAGTGGCATTACATCTGACAGCTTGATTATGAGCAATACTGTAGCCAGTACTAAGTAACAGTATTACTAAAGGTTCCATGTAACTGTGAGGAACAATAGTGATGCCACCTTTTTGGATTAATAAACTTTTAGGTGCACTGATTGAATAATGCATACAGATGAACTTCTTTTATAGACATTATTTTAAATCATCATTATGGATAGATGGCTGCATCTAATATGGAAATATGAGTTTCGTAATGCATTTTTTTATTGGTTTGCCTGTGGCTAACAGTAACTATAAAAGCTCCAAGAATATAGCTTCACATCATAGCTCATATATGTATGAACCACACCACACCTGGCACAAAGGTCCTAGTGTCATTGTGCCAGTTTTAAACTAACCTTCTACTGAGCCCCCTGCTCTCCTCCTCCACTCCCCTGTTGTCATCTTGTTTTCAGAGTCTAAGTGTTATCTCTGTTGTACAAAATGTATTCCTTGAAATCTCTTTTTGTCTGTGCCAAACTTATTCCCTTGGGTCCAGAAACAGTTAGTTGCCTTCAGGTCCCTAGTTCTGTCATGAGATTATTCGCTTAACTTCTACAAGCAGTTTTCAGCACTATAAATTCTGTTCTGGTGGTGAGAGTCCCTAAACTAAGCAGTACTCTTGCTGAACGTAAATAGAAGTGTCTATCTCTAGAGTCTGAAAAACCAAAACCTTTAAAAATAGTGACCGTTTTCCAGGTTCTTAACCCCAAGTACCTACTCTCCTTTCTTTCCTGACAGTCCAGCTATCAAATCCTTGAAATCTATGTTCAGCCTAGCCACCCCTGTGTATGATGTATGTGTGCTAGACTTTGAGATAAAAAAACACTTTGTCTCCAAAACTGATCACCATCTTGTAAAATGTGTGACCACAGACAAGCTACTCCATAACTAAAGGGTTTTATTAAAAAAGATTTTATTTATTTATTAATGAGAAAGGTGAGAGAGAGAGAGAGAGAGAGAGAGAGAACCAGACATAACTCTGGCACATGTACTGCTGGGGATTGAACTCAGGAACTCATGCTTGAGAGTCTAGTGCCTTAGCCACTGCACTACCTCCCGGACCACCTGAAGTTTTTCTTTAACTTTCTTTTCTCCCCCTTTCTTTTGTCTTTCATGTAATATAAGGACATTGTTTTTTTTTTTTACTTTGCATACACTGGTTTGAGAATTAAATGCTGAGGTACAGCACTTGGCACAGAGTATTAGACGTGTGATTAACATCCATTACCTTATCTTTCTCCTTTTTAGCAACAGTGACTTAAATTGCTTCTCAACTGGTGACATGGTTTCTTTAATCATAAGAAGAATGCTTTTTCCTGGAGGTGTTTTACACTTCTAGGCCCCTGATTCTCTCTGTGACAGGGCATGATAAAGACAGAATGATTAGATCTACTGTGATAGTGACTCTCACTCAGAACTGGAAGTCTTATCAAAGTCTTTCACCCACACTTGATCCTGCAACTACATGAATCTAACTGGGATCATGGCTTTACTCATGGCTTCCAAGTATGAGGAGATATTTTTCTCCAAACATTGAGGGCTTTATGTCACATACAATGCTTACACCAGTTTCTAGACCCGAGAAATGGAAGTGTTGATTTTGCAAAAACTGAAGTTTGAACTGGATAGACCTTTGCTGCTGCATTTCCTAAGGCTGGCCTCTAAAGCCTAGGAGGTAGATATTAAGCAGTGCACTTCAGCCAAGTACCTGATGGAGCTGATGTTCGTTGACTATGACATGGTGCATTATCACCCTTCGAAGGTGGCAGCCACTGCTTCTTGCCTGTCCCAGAAGGTTGTAGGCCAAGGAAAATGGAACTTAGAGTAGCAGTACTACACTGGGTACTGGGAGGAAGTGCTGGAGGTGATGTAATATATGGCCAAAAACATCAACGGAATCCACCTGATCAAGTTCCTCACCATCAAAAATAAGTATGCAACCAGCAAGCTCCTGAAGAATAGCACGATTCCTCAGTTGAACTGGAAGGCCATCCAGGACCTGGCCTCCATGCTCATGGGCTGGGCCTAAGCTGCCATGGCCCTTGGAGGATGCTTTCTCCTGCAATATGTCTTGCTGATCTGGAACTTGACTTTGTACGGTCCTCTGGTCTGTCTCATAAAACTGTCTCTCTGTCAGGTGTGGAATGTTAACCCTTCAGCCTCATTGCTCAGGTGAGACCTTTCCTTTCATAGGATTCTCTAATTCCATTCCAGGTAGTTCACTTCTCAACAAAGTCTCAGAACCTAGATATAGACCAGGTCCCATGAATTAGAGCATATGTTCACATGTATCCATAAATTAGGGCAAAATATGTACCTGAAAGCAAACGTACACAATAGTCTGCAGTGGTCAGTATCAGGTTCATAATGAAATAGTGTCTAATTAGACTTAGATACCCTACTTCCTATTACACTTCCCCCATCACTCCAAAGCTAACTTCATCAAAGCAAGGACTGCAAAAGCTGAATAAGGACAAGAGACTGGCATACTTTAACTATGACTCTTTAGTCCTATCAGGCCACCTCATCAGCTGGGGTCCTATTCAGGGAGTCCTGAGATTCCCAAACAGACATGATGGGCCTAGACCTCGAATAAATCCCTCTCTCCATTGTTACTGGCCATCTCTATATTGGGGCAGCTTGGAACATTCCTACTCATGACCACAGAATGTGAGCTCAGATCTACAGGGATGCAGAGGTCACATAGGCTCCTAAGCTGAATATGGGCCCCAGGTCAGATCAAATCGATGAGGCTTATAGTCAACAGTAATTATACATCTTTCCCATATTTGGGAGCTACTCTCTTCCCTGATCCAGCTTTCTGGTCCTTTTTCCAGCCATGATGTCATCTCCCCAGACACAATAACTAGGATCCACCTGCATATCAGATTTCAGGCTCACAAAACAAACAAACAAACAAACAAAAAAACTAGTATATTCACGGGCCCTTTGCAATATAATAAAATTGGCCTACTAGCTATCTACAAAACAGAGGACTCCCCCCCCCCCCCCACTCTTCATCTGCACTACTCCAGCCTTTAGGTTCATGATTGGTCAATAATTCGTTTGGCTTTATATGTTAACTCTCTTTTCAACCACCAGATCCCAGATGCTAGCATGATGCCAACCAGACTTCCCTGGACATATAACCCCATCAATGTGTCCTGGAGCTCAAATTACCCAGACTCCCTCCCCACTAAGGAAAGAGAGAGACATGCTGGGAGTATGGATCGACCTGTTAATGCCCATGTTCATCGGGGAAGCAATTACAGAAACCAGACCTTCCACCTCCTGCATCCCACAGTGACCCTGGGTCCATACTCCCAGAGCATTAAAAAATAGGAAAGCTATCAGGGGAGGGGATGGGATACGGAGTTCTGATGATGGGAATTGTGTGGAGTTGTACCCCTCTTATCCTATGGTTTTGTCAATATTTCCTTTTTATAAATAAATAAAAAACCACTGTCTCTCAGACCTATTTGTTTTTTGTGTTATTGCTGGGGCCCAGTGCCTTTACTACAAATCCACTGCTCCTGGAGGCTATTTTTTCCCCTTTTGTTGCCCTTGTTATCATCACTGTTACCATTATTGTTGTTAGTAGTATTGTTGTTATTTTTGTTGGATAGGACAGAGAGAAATGGAGAGAGGAGGGGAAGACAGAGAGGGGGAGAGAAAGATAGACACCCACAGTTCAGCTTCACCTCCTGTGAAGTGACCTCGGTGCAGGTGGGGAGCTGGGGACTCGAACTGGGTTTCTTACGCTGGTCCTTGGGCTTTGTGCCGTGCCGTGTACAGTTAACCTTCTGTGCCACTGCCTGGCACCCTCAGACCTATTTCCTTCCTTCCTTCGTTCGTTCGTTCCTTCCTTCCTTCCTTCCTTCCTTCCTCCCTCCCTTCCTTCCATCCTTCCTTCCTTTCTTTTTAAATTTTATTTATAAAAAAGAAACAATAACAAAACCATAGGATAAGAGTGGCACAACTCCACACAATGCCCACCACCAGAACTCCATATCTCATCCCCTCCCTTGATAGCTTTCCTATTCTTTAATGCTGTTAAAGAATAGGAAAGTTATCAACTTCAGTTATCAACTGTGAAGCTATCAGCTTCACAGGCAGTGAAGCAGGTCTGCAGGTGTCTTTCTCTCCCCCTCTGTCTCTTCCTCCTTTCTCCATTTCTCTGTCCTATGCAACAACAACAACATCAGTGACAACAACAATAATAACTATAACAATAAAACAATAAGGGCAACAAAAGGGAATAAATAAATATATTTTTTTAAAGCCACATTCTGCTCTACTCTATGCCTTGCATCAACTTCTATTAATTGAGTTTGAGAAACTGTTCTTTATTTGTTTATGCACTGTCTGGTGTGTATTATATTAAGAATATAGATAAGACATCCTTGAAACTATATGCAAGAAAGAATAGGAGAATAAGCCCAGCATGACATGAATAAAGTGATAAATAAGTACTTTGACTTCTGCAGAAGCTAAATGTTGTTTTTCACCAAGACACTATTGAAAACAATGTTACACTGGTGACAAGGCACAGTGAGTGAGAAATCAGTCAACTTCTTCAAGGGCGTGGCTTCTAATTGGGTCACAGAAAAATACTGTAATAGAATAAATCCTAGATGTTCTTTAGTTCAGTCTCCCATGAGATGAAGGATGTCCCTGAAATTGATAGTGTAGCCACTGCTGGCCATTCCCAGATAAAGGCTGTTTACTCCATTGCAATGGATTCCACTTCTTGTATGGCCAACTCCAGTTATGGGCAGAGCCAGCCTAAAGTGTGAGACACTTCTTTATGCCTCTCATTGGTCCTGCTCTTGTACTCTGCAGCAGAGTGGTGGAAGTATGTTCTCCTTCCAAATGACACCTCCTTAAGCTCCCTCATCTGTTTTTGTTTCAATCCAAGCATCCTCCATTTCTCCTGTCAATCTTATTATGATTTGATAAACACATCACTTAGCACCCTAATTGTGTTCCTCTGGGCATATTTTGATTTGTCAGAGTCCATTTATGGTAGTTAGAAATATTTGCTTTCTTTTCTCTTTGGCTAACTTCAATGTAAATAACAGTAAAACTGAATACACATTTCCAATCTTCTCTAGAACTGGGGATATATTGGGCAAGTATTATTCCATTTCTGCTTGGATATATATGGTGGGGGTGGAGGTGGGAGAGAACAGCTCAGCCCTGCTCCATCATCTCTGGAGCTCCTTCCACAGGTGGTGTGGTGCTCCTGTGTGGTGCTAGGGATTCAAATTCTATCACACTGCCTTGGCTGCAGAGTAAGATGTCACTTCCTACCACTAAGCTACTTTTCATGTCCATTGACCCTGTTCTAACCAATGACATATAAGCAGAAACTTAATAGGAGAGACTTATGGAAAAGTATTTGATTTTCTGATTGAAGTGATAAATGTTATATATAAGCACAGATTCTTTATCTTTTCTTTAAATCTTTTTTAAAAATTTAAATTATTTATTTTCCCTTTTGTTGCCCTTATTTTATTGTTGTTGTAGCTATTGTTGTTGTTGATAATGATGTCATCATTGTTGGATAGGACAGAGAGAAATGGAGAGAGGAGGGGAAGACAGAGAGGGGGAGAGAAAGAGAGACACCTGCAGACCCGCTTCACTGTTTGTGAAGTGACCCGCTTCCTGCAGGTGGGGAGCCAGGGCTTGAACGAGGTTCCTCATACTGGTCCTTGCACCACGTGCGCTTAACGCACTACGCTACTGCCTGACCCCTCTTTATCATTTCTTATCTTTACTCCTTTGAGTTGGGTGGTAGTCTTTTATCATCTTGAAGGGAGCTCAATAATAAAATTGTTTTTGAGCTGATGGTGCAGAATTGGTGCCACCAACTTCCGACTTTCACGCTTAGTTTAATGAGAAAGTTGAACTTTTCTTTAAAACATTGTATATCAAGTTTTATGTTCTTCAGTTTTGAAAGAAATTATATCTACTGTGCATTAAAATGATGGAGTCAGAACTGAACTTGATGTTTTATATTTGGCCAGACCATAGTAGTGCAGATTTGAGTTATCTACCTTACACAATCCCAAGACCATCATTTTGGTAACCTCACTTTGTTGATTTACATTCTTTTTTAATTTTTTTCCTTTTCCTTCTTTTTTCTTTTTCTTTTTTTTATTTATAAAAAGAAACACTGATAAAACCATAGGAGTAAGGGGTACAACTCCACACAATTCCCACCACCAGAACCCCACATCCCATCCCCTCCCCTGATAGCTCTCCTATTCTTTAATGCTCTGGGAGTATGCACCCAAGGTCATTGTAGAATGCAGACGGTGGAGCTCTAGCTTCTGTAATTGCTTCCCTGATAAACATGGGCACTGACAGGTCGATCCATATTCCCAGCATGTCTCTCTCTTTCCCTAGTGGGGCGGGAGTCTGGGGAATTGGAGCTCCAGGACACATTGGTGGGATTGTCTATCCAGGGAAGTCTGCTTGGCATCATGCTAGCATCTGTAACCTGGTGGCTGAAAAAAGAGTTAACATATAAATCCAAACAAGTTGTTGACTAATCATGAACCTAAAGGCTGGAGTAGTGCAGATGAAGAGTGGGGGGGGGGGGGGTGTCTCCGTTTTGTAGATAGCTAGTAGTCATATTTTAGTTATATTCCAAAGGGCTAGTTTTTTTTCCCCTGAGCCTGAAATATGATATGCAGCTGAATCCAAGTTACTGTCTCTGGGGAGATGATATCATGGGTGGAAAAAGGACCAGAAAGCTAGATCAGGGAAGAGAGTAGCTCCCAAATATGGGAAGGTATATAAATATTGTTGACTGTAAACACTATCAATTTGTTGTGATGGTTGACTTACGTTCTTGCTAGTAAAGTAATAGTTAAAAGTGCTGCTAATTGAGGGGTAATTATATGACACGTATTATTAATTTATTTAGCAAATGTATTTTAATGCTAAGTGCTGTACTGGAAATACAGTAGTAAATACAATATTTAATACAATAATTATATTTGTAAGTAAAATAGATACAACCTAGTAGAATTATTCTCAATTCCAATAAAGTTTCAAGCTATATAATTGGGCGTTATTTTTTAGTAGACAATGAGTTTCTACTCAAATACAGTTCCCAACTGCTTTATATATAAACTTCTGAGAAAAAAAGTTCTCCTAGGTATCAGGTGGTTATGCACCTGGTTAAGCACACACATTACAATGCTTAAGGTCCTAGGTTCTAGCCCCTGGTCTCCACCTGCAGGGAGGAAGTTTCACAAGTGGTGAAGCAGTGCTGTGGGTGTCTCTCTTTCTCTCTTCCTCCGTATCTACCCCTTCCCTCTCAATTTCTCTGTCTCTATCCAATAATAAAATAAATGAAAATGCTTTTTAAAAAAGTCTCCTTATCCACAATTTCATCATGGATTTTTAGCTTTTGAAATAATCTAAAAAAATCACAAAATAGGGAGTTGGGAGATAGCACAATGGGTTAAGTGCAGCTGGCTCAAAGCACAAGATCCAGCATAAGAATCCTGGTTCGATCCCCAGCTCCTCACCTGCAGGGGAGTCACTTCACAGGCAGTGAAGCAGGTTTGCAGGTATCTATCTTTCTCTCCCCCTCTCTGTCTTCCCCTCCTCTCTCCATTTCTCTCTGTCCTATCCAACGACAACAATAATAACTACAACAATAAACCAAGGGCGGCAAAAGAGAATAAATAAATATTTTTTAAAAATTAAAAATCACAAAATATTGGGCTGTCAGAAAAATAATGACACATTTTTGCACAGAGAAATATAGAAATACACTTCATGGTTTTTCTGAAAACCCAATCGTTGCAAAAATAGCATGAACAATATCCCCTTTGGCACTCAGAGATAACAGAATACATTCATAACACTATGCCCCATTACAATATCTACAAAGATTTTCTTTCACATCACAAGAATCATTTAAATTGGTATATTAAAACTAATTATTGCTTTTAATTCTTGTACTACATTTGAGTTTTGCTGACTATCTCAAATATGTTTTGTTTTGCTTGTTTTTAGAGAGAGGCAGAGAGGAAGAGTAAAAGAGAACACACTACCACCAAAGCTTCCTCCAATGTGGTGGGGGCCAGGCTCTCAAATATCTTCTTTTTTTTTTTTTTTCTGCCACAAGGGTTATTACTGGGACTTGGTGGCAGCACTGTGAATCCACTGCTCCCAAAGCATCCCCCCCCCCTTTCTACTAGATAGGGCAGAGAGAAAGTGAGAAGGGAAAGGGAGATAGATAAATAGATAGAGAGAGAGAGAGAGAGAGAAATAGAGAGAGCTACTTGTAGATGTATTTCACCATTCATGAAGCATTCTCCCTGAAACAGGGGCTTCAGTCCAGATCCTTGCCCATGGTAACATGCGCTTAACCCAGTACGCCACCACCCAGCCCCCTCAAATATGTTCTTTATAGTGAAAATTCGAGTCAGAATAATACCTCTTTAGTCTCTATTCTGGGACAGTCCTTCCAACTTAATCATCATAACCTTGACAGTTTTCAAGATAACATCTACTCATTTTGGTTCATGATTCCATACAAATAGATGCCCCTTCTGCCTCTTTGTCATATCATGACACCTTCACTTGGTAATTGCATTTTTTCAGATGGTACACACATTCAATTTTTTCCATTACACTTAATGTGTAATGGAAACCTTAATGATTTGATTTAGGTGATATATGCCAGTTTGTTTTTATAGTTTATTATTTTCCTTTTGAAATTGTAAGTATTGTATTGGGAAGTACTTTCATATTATGTAAATACTGTTTTTCACCATTTAATTTATCTGTTATTTTATTTATATCAGTATTGATACAAACATTATTATCCTACTAAGAGCATTTTAATCCAATGTTATCTTTATTTTTGGTGCTCTAGCCATGTTAAGTGGGAGCTTACTAAAGCTGACTTCTATATCTTTTTGTTATATCTCTATATTCTCTGAATCATTCCTAGAATTCCTTCCTGAATCTCTAGCACAAGATAATCTGGCCTCCTTTCATTGTTCCAGACTGTTTTCCATATTTTCCAAGGATTCTTGATTTCTCTTAGAGGGGAACATTATTTATAAACCAAGAGTGATTCCAAATTTGTTACTTTTCCTGAGTGGAGGAAAATGCAACCTATACTTTTTTGCTGAGAAACTATACTTTTTTGCTGAGATTTCCTCGGACTTCCTTGAGGCCTGACTTTGCCTGTAAGGAAAAGTATCAGTGGAAAGATTTAGAGGGAGAGAAGGAAGTGTGTGCTACCTGAGGATCTACCCAAGCTGAGAGCAGGAAGTACATTCCTGGCTTATGGTGGAGAAACACCCACTAGTGGAGGATGAACTTCAGTGAAGACCACACCTGGCATCACTCGGAGTGAGAATTGGCACAACTTTGGGAATGAGGAAGAAGGCAGGAGAGAGGGACATGGGAGCGACCTCTTCTCCCCAGAGGTGGAACAGCTGTTCTCCTGTGGAGGGAGGCACCTGCATTCCCCAAGCAGCAGGTCACACTCTGTGCAGGTGTGGAGGGAGACTCTTGAGCAAGGGAGTGGCCCACTGCTGTCAGGCAGGTTTCAAGGCCCAGAGGTGCTTCACTTTCTTTCTCCAGGCCTCACCACTTTTCCTGTGACTTGTGATTTTTGTCAGGCTTCCAGCAATGACTTAACTCAAGCAAAAAATTCATGAGTCTGAGTGTTTGACTTTATAATAGGCTTCAAAGCCTGGCCAACTGATTTGACCCAGGACTGGACTAAGGTCAATGGATGGATGAGACAATACAGATTGTGTGTGTGTGTGTGTGTGTGTGTGTGTGTGTGTGTGTGTGTGTGTGTGTGTGTGTGTACACGTGTTGTGGGTGATTTGGCGTCTTCACAGAGGAAATCCTGTGTATTCTGTGTCTTCTAAGTAGATCATTCTTACCTGAAAGTCAGGCAGACATGGTTCTTCAGGTGAGGTACCTCCACTGGAATCCCTACCACCTCACCTTAGTATGCTGTTATATAGGATAGGAGTCACTGAAGGAAGAAAGGACTCAGATGCAGTGGCAGCACTGGAGCTCCAGTGGCACAATCGGTTAATGTGCGGTGCTTATATGGCAGATTCAGTGGCAGCCTGGGCCATGGGGTAAGGACCTTGCCGATGAACTGGAGTGTGTATGGGCTGGGAGTGGGGGGAGACTGGCTTTTGTGAAGGGGCTGCAAGACTGTGTAGCCACAAGTCTTGCTCCATAGAAGGATGGAAATCCAAAGATAACCATCTTCCCCAGACTGTCCCCCATTCCTCTTTACCCATCAGCCATAAGTCACCTCATTTCCTTTCCTCTGTTCCTCAGAAACTAGTTCCTCACATGCTTGTGGTCTGGGCTTAAGGAAGGCAGTGGCTGGCATCCCATCTCTAAGAGGCTCACTGCCAATCTAGAAGTCACTGTGAGCAGCAGGGAGTCCTGTGGATGGGTGAGTGTTGGCCCTGCTTCTCTGCCTTATGGACTCTTCCTTCCATTAGAGATTTCTGGTACTGGGAAAAAGTTGTGAGAGCGTTCTCATATTCCTGCTCTTACTGGGACCACTGTGAAATCAAGTTCCAAGTTTGTTAGAGAGCAGAGAGAGCAGGTTTGATTTTATGTTTCCAGGCCACCCTGCCATGATGTGGGTGTTACTCAGTCCTGGGTGTGGTCATGCCTGTTTCTCTCCCAGTCTGTCTTATTAAGAGCCCTCGACTGACTTTCCAGCTTCATAAATTTTACTCGTCACCTTCTCCACTGCTGGGGAGAAGAAGGGGGCTGCGTCTGCATTGAGGGTTCTGGCTTGACCAGTTACTGCATCTCCCTTCCCTCACAACCACAACCCAAGGAGTGTGGAGGGGCATGTCCTTGGTAGAAATATACAAAGCTCACTCTGGAGAGAGGGATGGTCTTGGGACTTACATGAAGTGTACCAGGTGGGCAGGAAGGAAGTGGGAGTACTGAAGGCAAGAGGTAGTAGTGAATAAACATCAGAGTTAAGAAAAACTTAACAGAGTTAAAAAAGACTAGGACCTGCCCACAGAGATTGACTCAGGAGAAATGGGATACATACCCTTTCAGATGTGAGGACTACAGATATCTCTCTCTACTGCCCCTACCCACCACCCCACACACCCCATCAATGTCCAAGATAGACAGAGTGACCATTAATACGCTCCTCTGCTTTCTAAGTTCTCAGAAAGCCAAATAATCCATAACGTATTTGTCAATAAAAATGCTTTATTTTTAAAATTTAGCTTTGCTTCTGTGATTGTGACTTTAGCACTTTATAACAATTATTTGTTCCTCAACAAGGAAATATAATCTTGTTAAGGATACATTAAACACAAAATACATCATAGGCCCTGCTGACATATCTTTTCATTTAGATGGCTTCTTAAGACCTTTTAAGTCTTGGGACCAGGAGATAGCTCAGTGGGCAAAGCATCTGCCTTATTATGCTTGAGGCCCTAGATTTGACCTCTGGGAGCACCATGGACAGCATGGGGGATGTTGTGGGGGGTCCCATGTATTATAGCATAGCACTTGGTAAATATAGACTGTAATTAAAAAAAAAGAGGAAGGAAGATGAGAAAGAGAAAGGAGGAGGAAGAGAAGGAGAAGAAGAAAAAGAAGAAGAACTATTACTACTACTGCTATTTCTACTATATTACTACTACTACTACTACTACTACTACTACTACTACTACTACTACTACTACTAGTCTCACAGCATGAACTACTAGAAGTCAGACTCAACACATATCACGTGCAGATTTTGGTGCTTTCCCAATTTTCTTGGTATGAAAGTAAATAACTATCACCAGGGCATTGGCACAACCTGGTTTCATAAGATAATATATTGTAGAAGAGTCTAAATTGGTATGCCAAATGTGCCATTCTAAATGCCTTGAGACACCACCCACATGAAAATAAGGAAATGCAGGTGACTTAAATTATCACATACGACTATACACTCTTCTATGTTCATGGACGCTGGTCTAACCCAGAGACACTCATTTCAGATTCTTCTGCCAGAATGCTGTTAGAAATCACCTTTTTGAGAAGACTTTCTGAAAACAGGGGAAGTTAAAACTATGGAGGATATAGAGGTGGATAGATCAATGTTTTTTTTTTTTCATTTTAATGAACTGTAAGAATCTGATGGAAAATTAAGGAAAGGTCTTTCTTTGGAGAAAAGTGGTTAAAGCTTATCATTGTAGTAGTATACATATAATTTCAGGGTGTTAAGCATCACCCTGCCTAAGACCTATTTTCCAGCCTTGACTTAAGACACCCTATTTTAAAGGATTCGGTCTACAGAACAATGCTGCACCACCAGCCACCACACCTGGAGTCCTGAGTTAGTGATGTCATCCTGATACTCAGAGAATGACAAGTGAAAAAGACAAATTAGTGACACATCTCAAAGAGGAACCATATCTCTTGGAAACTTGCTTCTAAGGCCTCCAGGAGCTTTCTCAGAACCACCCACTGGTTCTAAACCTTCCAGAGTTCAGAATGCCACAGTCCTGGGTCAGTGGGAAAGCAGGCTTGGAATGACTGGATGAAATATTTTGTGGTGACATTTCCCAACCATGGCAAATAGGGAACCATCTATTGTGGTGAAGTTCCCCACCCTGTTAAAGGAGGCAGCAGAAGAACAATAGAAGCACGGAGGAGAACAAACCCACTCAGCGAGCCCTTCATGGGAACCTCGAAGGCTGGAGCTTAGACTATTTTGTGATGCAATATGCACACTCAGTGGGTTGCATTGGATCGACCTTCTCGTGGTGCATCCCGTGAGTACCCATTCATTGGGGAAACTGACGATCCTTCCTAGCCGACTGAATCCACATGGATCCCAGTCACTTTCAAAGCCAGCAACAAGCAGCTCCTGACAGCTTTCAACCTGACGCTGTTGACTGGCTATGGAAGAAGGGCAAACGCTAGAAGAAGAAGAAGAAGAAGAAGAAGAAGAAGAAGAAGAAGAAGAAGAAGAAGAAGAAGAAGAAGAAGAAGAAGAAGAAGAAGAAGAAGAAGAAGAAGAAGAAGAAGAGTACAGATGATGGTTCAGAGTCTCAAAAAGTGAATGTGAGAGGAGTTGGGGAGGTAGCACAGTGGTTATGAAAAAAAGACTTTCATGACTGAGGCACCAAAGGTCCCAGGTTTAATCCCCAGCCAGAGCTGAGCAGGGCTCTGGAAGAAAGAAAGAAAAAAAGAAAGTGAATGTAAAGGCATGCAGAGAACTGGCAACACTTAATTCACCTTTCTTTGGACATTAATCCATTCAAACAAGCTGACATTTTATTAAGTGCTATGGTATATGTGGCAAGACAGATGCAATGATACAGTTCCAGTCCTCTAAGGACTCATGGTTATAAAGGAAAGACCTTCCATTGAACATCACAGCAAACATCACAGCACAATACTATGACAGGTGCAATCCCAGGACTCTCTGGCACTGAAATCCCACTGCTGGTAATTAGCTGTGCTGAAGAAGACACTTGTGAAGCTAGTGTTGGTGTGGCCTATGGCAGGACATTCAATTTCGGCTGTACATTAGAGTTGTCTGGAAGCTTTTTAAAAAAAAATTTCTATATTGGAAATTATATATTTCTTTTTTAAAAAAATTTCTATATATATGTTTTACATTCAACAGTAAATACAATAGTTTGTACATGCATAACATTCCTCGGTTTTCCATATAACAATACAATCCCCACTAGGTCCTCTGTCATCCTTTTTAGAACTGTATTCTCCCCCCCCCCCACACCCCCACCCCAGAGTTTTACTTTGGTGCAACATGCCAATTCCAGTTCGGGTTCTACTTGTGTTTTCTCTTCTGATTGTCTGGAAGCTTTAAAAGTGATCAAGGACCAGGTCACCTACAAGCTAAAATAAATCAGAATCCTTGACATAGGTCAGTCATCTGAATTGTTTTAAAACTTCCCCCAGTAATTTCAGTGTGCTGTATAATGGAGGACCAGAGAACCTCCTGTTTAGAGATCCTCCTGTGCTCTCGTTTCAGATAATTTCCCTCAAGGGGAGGCTTCATTGTTGACAATTAGGACTTAAGGACTAGTCAAGAGGAAAGCTGGACTAGAGAGTAAGTTGACTTCAACAACAAAAGAAGTTTTCAAAAGTTTTATGTTTATGGACCTGCCTGCTACTAATATCATTACTATCTCCAGGCATTGAACATAGAGAGGGATTTTGGTTCCTCTTATCACATCTAAAGTCCCAAACTAGTTCTTTCTGGGAATGAATGTCAATAAGAACATCTCTTACCATCAGAGAATATTTTCTCTCTACCTCAACCTGGAAGGGCATTATCTAACCCCGGGTTCCCAGCAAGGCAATCATTATAGTTTATAGAACATTTCCCACCATTCCAGAAAATGTGTGGATGTGTACTTTCGTTGATGATGAGGTATAAAGGGTTCACGATGCAAAATATAGAACTGGTAGAAAATGGCAGATAGAAATCATCCCAGAGAGAAGGACTAGAGCATTCCTTCAGGTACAATATACATTGGTGGGTATCTAGGCAATCTATAGGTCACTACTACTACTACTACTACTACTACTACTACTACTACTACTACTCACACACATCACTCAAATCACATTTCATACATGCATAGACTTAATATCAAGTACCATCACTCAAGATAAAGGCAGTAAGGATAAACTGCTATTCTCAAATGCTCAGAAATCCTTTGTTTTTGATTTGGCTATAATGGGACATCCATGAGACACTAAATTAGGGAAAAGACAAAAACAAACACCATACAAGCAGATATTCTTAGGCTGGTAAAATCTAGATTGGTGAGAGAAAGTTGGGAGTCAGAAGAACAGAAGGAAGGACACCAGGCAGTAGCGCAGCGGGTTAAGCACACTTGGCGCAAAGCGCAAGGCATGGTTTTAGGATACCAGTTCGAGCCCCTGGCTCCCCACCTACAGAGAGGTCACTTCACAAGCAGTGAAGCAGGCCTGCAGGTGTCTGTCTTTCTCTCCCCCTCTCTGTCTTCCCCTCCTCTCTCCATTTCTCTCTGTCCTATCCAGCAACAATGTCATCAATAGCAATAATAATAATAACCACAACAACAGTAAAACAACAAGGGTAACAAAAGGGGAAAAAAATAGCCTCCAGGAGCAGTGGGTTTTTTTTTTTTAACTTATTTTTTATTTAAGAAAGGATAAATTAACAAAACCATAGGGTAGGAGGGGTACAACTCCACACAATTCCCACCACCCAATCTCCATATCCCATCCCCTCCCCTGATAGCTTTCCCATTCTCTATCCCTCTGGGAGCATGGACCCAGGGTCATTGTGGGTTGAGGAGCAGTGGATTTGTGGTGCAGGCATTGAGCCCTAGCAATACCTGGAAGCAGAAAAAAAAAATAGAAGGAGGGTACTTCAAATCCTGACAACCAAGGAGGGCTGAGGCTGAGATCAAACTCCGAGATGTCCCAGCAGTAAATGTCAGATTGTGTAAACTAAGCAGATGTGGCTCTTGGAGGGGGAATAAAACTATGAGAGACTGACCCAGAAGTCAATTCAGGGTTCACAAGGAAGGGATAGTTAGGCTTTTTGATTAGGACAAAAGCTTGACCATGATTTAGGCAGTCATTGATAAGATGAAGGAGAAACTTCAACAGTGGGCAAAGAAGCCATTCTTTAGGTCTGATGGTGAACAGAAAAATAAGATTATAGCTATAAAGTGTGAGAGAAGGAAATTTTTTCGTGTTTTTTAAAATTTTTCTTTTTTTTTTAAATTAGTGATTTAATAATCACTAATTGACAAGACTGTGGGATAAGAGAGGTATAATTCCCACCACCACAGTTCCATATCCCATCCCCTCCATTGGACGTTTCTCTATTCTTTATACCTCTGAGAGTATGGACCAAAGATCTTTATGGGGTGCTGAAGGTAGGAGGTCTGGCTTCTGTAATTGTTTCTCCTCTGGTGATGGGCATTGACAAGTTGATCCACACCCCCAGCCTGTTTATATCTTTCCCTAGAGGGATAGGACTCTGGGGAAGTGGGGTTCCAGAACACACTGGTGAGGTCGTCTGTCCAGGGAAGGCAGGTTCGCATTATAGTAACATCTGCAACTTGGTGGCTGAAAAGCCTTAAAATACAAGACAGAAAAAATTGTTTAATAATCTGGAGCCAAAAGGTAAGAGTATAGCAGAAGAGATTTGGGATCCTCATGTTGGAAGAAGCCAGAAAGTCTATTTTAGGGGGCCAAGTGGTGGCATACCTGGTTGAGTACACGTTACAGTACACAAGGACCCAGGTTCGAGCCCCCTGCAGGGGGAAAACTTCGTAAGTGGTGAAACAGGAATGCAGGTGTCTCTCTCTCTGTCTCCCTCTCTATCTCCCCCTTCCCTCTCGATTTTGGTCTGTCTGATCTACCCAATAAAGATAATAAAAAAATTAAAGAAAGAAATAATATCCCCCCCCACTCCAATTTGAACACAAGAGACATATCATGCCATCTTCCAGAGGCAGTGGCAGTGGTATCACAGAACAACAGCTCTAGCCACTCCAGAATCAGACCACAAGATGAATGGCTTTACTTGTCTGTGAACCAGTACAACACACAAAAACTGAACAGCAATAGCCAGGACACAAACTACAGGATACACCAGCAAAATGGTTAAATCAAAAAGTCATGTCTATTTTTTTTATGCAGATGGAAATGATTCAGGAGAGAGGCATGCTGAAGCAACCAAGGAAGTTGCAGTACTCCAATGGATGTCTTGGGCAGCTGGGGGTGAGAAATGGAAGGTATCTAACAGATCACATGCAAAGAAAGGATGTGAAAACTTATTCAATTTAGCTGTGAAAAACAATATTTCTTGGTCTCCCCCCTCCCCAGGTGGTTTGTGTTTATAGGGTGGACCTGGAAGAAGTCTTCTTTCATAGCAAGTTTGTTGGCAGTGGAATGTAAGAGGTCTACACTCCCCTTCCCTGAGCTAATCAAAATTTCATGACATATATTTAGATAGGCGGAACCAGAAGCTGTCTGAGTGAAGTGTGGGCTGTTTACTGATATCTAGGTCATAGTTATTAAAATATAGAAGTTTGAGCTCTTTTTAATCTGTAAGATGAAAGCAAATGTTTCTAGACAGCAGTGAGAGTACAAAGGAACATTTCATCAATGTTGCCTCAAAATTTGTAGAGAACTGTAATAAAAGTACAGCAAATGCCAAGTCAAGCAAAGTCAATAAAGCAAAGTCACGCTCCCCCACTCGTCTTCTTCTCTCTCTTCTCCTTCTCCTTCTTCTTCCTTTTCTAAACTTTATGAAACAGCGATCTAGTCTTTGCCATACTCATTACCACCAAATGAAAATATATGTGATGGGCCAGGTGATAGCACACCAGGTTAAGTCCACAGAGTATAAAAACATGTGGTGATCATTTTGAAATTCTGTCATATGAACTATTCTTTGGACATAGACATAAGAGTCACTATATAATATTTTTGGAAATGAACTATTTGTACTAAAGTCAGTTTTCTAGAGACACATTTATTTAGATTTTTAAAAACCTTGAATTTCCTGGGGCCAGATAATGGTGGACATGGTTGAGTATACACATTACTATGCTCAAGGACCCAGGTTCAAGCCCCCCAGTCCCCACCTGTCGGTGAGGAGGGGGAGGTTCATAAGTAGTGAAACAGTATTGCCAATGTGTCTTTGTCTTTATCTTTCCTTCTCTATCTCCTCTCCCCCTCTCAATTTTTCTCTGCCCTATCAAATGAAATAATAAATATTTTTTAAACTTGCATTTCTTCTCAAAAAAAAGGAGACAGGAAAACATGCAGAGATATACATAATTCTCACTGATGTTTGATTGCTCATCAGTAAAGTAGGTACAACTATGCTTAGCATCAATGAAGGAAGGGAAAAACTTCTATGGGTTTGAGTAAAATAGGGAAATGGCCTAGGGTCTTGCTTCACTTAGTAACCTCTCTCCTGAACCCAACCTTCAGCTTCTTTTTCTTTCAGCATTTGATCCTTGCCATGATTACACAAACTACCTTTCTGGAGTTCTCTAGACATTTCCTGTTTTCTGAACACTGGTTCCCATCCTCTGCCCCTCCTTCCCAACCCAGAATCCTTAGTCTTAAATTTGCACCAGCAATAATCACCACTTTCCTAAACACATGAACTAATGATAGTTGAACTGAACCAAAAACTGTGTCTGCTCTAGTTGAAGTAAAGAATGACATACAGTGCTAGGGTGGAGTCACAAGATAGGGTTTTTTTTTTTAAACTATCATTCCCATATCCTCCTATTGTCAAATTACAGCCAGGGCCCAGGGAAAGTAATGGACCCAATCTCTCTCTCTCTCTCTCTCTCTCTCTCTCTCTCTCTCTCTCTCTCTCTCTCTCTCATATATATATATATAAGCACTGCTCAGTTCTGGCTTATGGTGGTATTTGGAGCTTGAACCTGGGACCTCTGGTGTCTCTGGCCATTAAGTCTTTTTGCATAACTATTATGCTATCTCCTCAGCTCTCTGGTGTACTTTCTTTGCCCACTTTGCTCATGATGTGCTATTGTCCCTAGGAGTTTACACACCACACTAGTGTTCAGTGAAGTTTCCAGAGCCCTGTGAATGGGGAAATCTGGGAGGGGCCTCTGGCTGAAAGTCAAAAGAAGCTGAATGTTTGCTAGCAAGCCCAAGAAAAAAGGTGACTCAATGGGAAACAACTTTATAGAATAGAGTGATGAGTAGGGATGTAGACAACTATGGTGTAAGGAGAAGCTGCCATTGCCATATAAAGCTAGTGTGACAGGTGGGTTTGGCCACATTTCTTTCCTGTTTGTATTGGGATCCAGTATCTTCTCTTACCCTCCCCTACAGCTCTGAGCCCTCATGAAACCTTTGCTCATAAGAGCATTCTTCTTTGACATTATTTGTATATAGCTGTGTTACTGGTTGTTTCTGTTCTCCCTGGCCTAAGCTTTTTTTTTTTTAACTTTAAAATTTTTTTTATTTATAAAAAGGAGACATTGACAAAACCATAGGATTAGAGGGGTATAACTCTACATAATTCCCACCACCAGAACTCCACATTCCATTCCTTCCCTTGATAGCTTTCTTATTCTTTAACCCTCTGGGAGTATCATCTCAAGGTCATTATGGGATGAAGAAGGTGGAAGGTCTAGCTTCTGTAATTGCTTCCCTGCTGAAGATGAACATGGGCATTGACAGGTCTATCCATACTCCCAGCCTGCCTCTCTCTTTCCCTAGTGGGGAGGAGTTCTGGGGAATAAGAGCTCCAGGACACATTGGTGGGGTTGTCTGTCAGGGAAATCTGGTTGGCATCATACTAGCAGCTGGAACCTGGTGGCTGAAAAGAGAGTTAACATATAAAGCCAAACAAGTTATTGACTAATCATGAACCTAAAGGCTAGAATAGTGCAGATGAAGAGTTGGGGGGGGGGGTCTCTGTTCTGTAGATAGCTAGTAAGCATATTTTAGTTATATTCCAAAGGGCTTATGACAATACTAGTTTTTTTTTCCCCTGAGCCTGAAATCTGATATGCAGGTGCATCCTAGTTATTGTGTCTGGGGAGATGATGTCATAGCTGGAAAAAGGACCTGAAAGCTGGATCAGGGAAGAGAGTAGCTCCCAAATATGGGATAAGTGTATGAATATTGTTGACTGTAAACCCCATGGATTTGATGTGATCTGGGGCCCAGCTGGCCTAAGCTTTTAAGAGAGTCAACATATCAAAGACTCAGCCTATGCATTAAAAAGACTCAGCTTGTACATTAAGATGTTTGAGACATTCAATCAATTTTTCCCCTCTCATATTAATTAAATAGTGATTTTATATGACTACAAATTAATAGGTGTGCACATAAACACCATTCCCACCACCAAAAGACTATATCCCATCCTCCCCACCCCCTGCACCCCGTGAAGTCGAATATCCACCCTCACCCTCAACCTAGGGTTTTTACTTTGGTGCCCTACTCCATACTCCCAGAGGGTTAAAGAATAGGAAAGCTATCAGGGGAGGGGATGGGATACGAAGTTCTGATGGTGGGAACTGTGTGGAATTGTACCCCTCTTATCCTATGGTTTTATCAATGTTTTTTATCCTATGGTTTCCTTTTTATAAATGAAAAAAAAAGTGTCTCTAAAAAAAAAAAAAGAGCATTCTTCTCTCCCATTTCTCTGTGAGTTCCTCAGCCATAACTAAGACAGCAAGGAAACAAGTTGTCTTTGGAGCAACTGCTATCTTGAAGGTGCCTGGTAACCACAAGAGCAGAATTGTGTTTGTGGCTTGGAATGTCACTGAGATAATGTGTGCAATCCAGAGTAAGCAGGAGTTTGCTTGAGGTTAAATGTGAGACAGATGACACCCTTTATCGTATGTTTCTAGAAATATTGATACCTTTTCCTTTGAGGATTATTCTTAAACTAAAGATGTTACAGGAGGAAAACCTCAGCTCTGCTGATTGCTGAGTCCCATCCCTGTTGGCTTGATGCTGTTGTAGCCAGTAGCACTAACTCTAAACACTAGGTCAGTCTGCAAGAGATGCTTTGCCTGTGGGCTCCAGCACCACCCAAACACAGCCTGGCTCTCGTTTCCAGTGGCAGCCACACCCAAACTATAACATCTTTGCTCAGCATTCTGTACCAGCTAGATAGACATATACAGAGAAAACTGAATGGGTGCTGGCCTAACTCAGAAACCCCACTTTAATACTATTTTTAAATAAGCCCCAAATGGCCAGGAAACAACCACACATTATTGCCTTTTTGTTTGTGGGGGGGGATGGGAATGTGAAACTAGAAAGAAAGGCATCTTAAAGATTACCTTTTTATATCTTTTTGAATGCTAAACTAGATGAATATATATATATATATGAAAAAGAAGTGGAGAATGGAGAGCTAGGGTGTCACTATGGCACATGTGATGGCAAAGATAAAAATTATTGAGGGTGCAATGTTTAATCTACTGTGACATGTCCAATCCTGCAATATATATATTATTTTATTATCATTTTTTAATTGCCATCAGAGTTATTGGTGGGACTCAGTGCCAGCACAACAAATTTACAGTTCCCAGTGGCCACTTTCCCCCCTTTTTCCTTTTATTTTGTTTTTTTTAGGACAGAGAGAAATTGAGAGAGAAGGGGGAGAAAAGGCAGACACCTGCAGACCTGCTTCAACACTTGTGAAGTCTCCCTCCCTATAGGTAGGGAGCTGGGGATTCAAACCTGGGTCCTTGTGCATGTTAGTGTGTGCACTCAACCAGATGTGCCAATGTCTGGTCGCCCATAATATCTAAATTTTAAAAATAAAAAAATATTATTTCAGAAAGTTTTTCCTAACCAAAAACTACCAAATGGTAATGAAAAAACAAATTTTATAATCTATTTTATATTTTATTTATTTATTGAATAAAAGTAAAGAGAAATGGAGAGGAATAGAAAGGCAGAAAGAGGGAGGGAAAGAGAAATACTTACAACCCTGCTTTACCACTTATGAAGTTTCTTCCCACACCCCTGAAGATGAGGACTGGGGATTTGAACCTGTACTTTTGTGCATATTAATATGTGCTCTCAACAAGGAATTCCACTGCTTAACCCCCAAATAGTGTTTCTTAAAGTTGCTCGGTATATAGAATCCACAGCCATAACTTCTGTATCAAGTATGTGAATGTGGCCTTGAACTTTGATCTAAGGTGATCCTCTTGCAATAGCCAGAGACTCCTGCATGCCAGTCAGTAAGAGTGGGATAATGGCATCCCACTTTCCAGTAGTCTCCCAAGAAAAGTTTGAAACAAGGTGAGATAGTACTGTGTGTATCTTCACTCCTACAGGAGACTCCAGAGAAGTGCTTTTGTAGACTGAGGCAGGAGCAAACAGCAAGTACCCCACCATATATGACTGGCATATCCTACTTCCAACTGGAAACAATTGGTGTGGTTTCCTTATAAACAAGAGCCTTGAAGGTGGCCATGATAGAACCCAAGGCCAAAAAAAAAAAAAATACTATCAATCCTCATAGGCATTTCTCATAATGATTAATTTTTTCAAGAATACTAAATGGTTGAGAATATTGGATGAATTAAAAGGTGAGTTAATTAAGACTCAGTGCTATTTTAAGTTTAAATATTTTATTTCTACCCAAATAAAATTTACTTAATTCTAATTCTGCTTAAATTAAAAATTACTTAAGATTGTCATGTAGTCAAAAGAAATTGTCTAACATGATTTTCTCCGTTGAAAATACCATAACCTAAGAAATAGATTTAGAGAATATAAGTAACGAGTTTGCTTTCACAGAGATCAAGGGTACACATTTTTCTTTCTTTCTCAGACTTGGCTTGGCCCTGTCTGGTTATTATTTAAGGTTTTTATGTATTGTTCACTATGGATTTTTTTCTGCATTCATTTTGATCACCCTAAATATGGCCTTAGAGTATTACTTTACTCAGTGATCAAGCTCCAGTGTCCCCATCAATTCTGCACTGGAAGAGAGTACCTTATCCTTATCTAGAGAAGTGCCCTTTCCCCTTGTATTGCTTCCTGGATCACTGATAGCAGACTTGTACCCTCCTTCAAGTTCTACCCACCATCAGCAATCTTCTCAGTGCTCAGTGCTTCTCAGTGCTAATAAGAAGCTGCTTTCTCTCAAAGGAATTGTTTGTACATTATATCCTTATTATACAAAGCCCTGGAACTAACTTAAGTAATTCTGTTTTTCATGTGTAAAGCTAGTCAGAGACTTTCCAGCAGTTCTTCTGTTTGTGGCTAGATAGAGTATACAAATGTAATTCATTTAATCTCTCACAAGAGCTTAATCACTCTTAGCACACTCAGTGGATTCCACTGCTGCTGGAGTCACATCCTGATGAAGAACGGGCAACTGCATGAGGGGGGTGGGAGGAAAGGAACAGAGATGAAAGAAAAAAGTGGCATGAGTAGTACAAAAACAGCTAACACCCAAATCCTTCCTGGCTGCCCCATTCCTTTTCCAGATGCCCCCTGGCAGAGGGGACAGTAGAGTGAGTCCATTTCATTTCCCCTCAAGACAACCTCCTCCACTCCAACCAGATGTTTTACAGCTGGAGAAGAGGGGTGGACAGTTGTTTCCTTTGTAAAGAGCTGCTGTATGAATGTGATTTTCCATATGCTGACTCATGAGATTTTCGGTGCCATGGACTCCAGGCACAGAGTTCCAACTGTTTTGCTGATTTAGGAGGTGAAGGTTGGCAAACGCTAGAAGAAGAAGAAGGAGGTGGAGGTGGAGAAGCAACTTGAATCTAGTAATTTAAATTACTCCTAGCCTTGGTTTTCACATAAAGAGAATACTTAATCCCTTCTACAAGCAGGGGACAGACTCAGTGACCTCTAACAGTCTCTTCCAACCACAGGATACCACTGGGCTATTATTAGAATCGTCTGGGCAGAGCTATAGTGTGACATGTGGCTTCTGGGTGTGCAGAACCAAATTAAAAAGTTTATGAGTGTTCCAGGACTAGTGAGCTATCAAAGACTGTCTTTTTGGTGTCATCCAGTTTTACTAGAGTTATTTCTCTGAACCTTTCTTTCCAATAACTGTTGCTGTTTTTTTTTTCTTTTTTTACCCCCTCCTTTCTCTCATGCTTACCACCTTGATTGGGTTCCACTTAAATAAAGGTGGGGAAGTCTCATTTTCTTCTAGTACCACCACCTTGCCTATCATGTGGAGTGCAGAGGTCAAAATGTGGGCTTTGTCCTCAGGGAGACTTGGTTGAACTGTAGTCTCTTACTAGCTAACTATTTGGGCAAGTGGGCAGATGATCTAACTGATCTTAGGGTTCCAGATTCATCTCCTACAAAATGGGATGATAATATGTGTCTACAGCCATACCACCCTGAGCATGCCCGATCTTGTCTGATAACACGTGACACACAGAGAATCCTAAAGAGTTTTCAAGAATGTTTAATGGTTAAAGGGTATAGCAAATTAAGTGCAGAGCACAGCACAGCATTCAGTGTCAAATAAAAAGTTATAAAAAAATAGCTGTTGAGTGCATAAATGAATCTCTGTGTGATAAAAAAATAGCTACATAAAAATGCATGAGTGTGTCCCTGTTGTACAAATCCCAACAGTACAGAAATATACAGAATAAAAAAATGAAAGATCCCTTTCACTGACTGCCCTTCCCATCTCCCCTCCCTTCCATAGCATTAATAATGGTTCTTTTCTTTTGTTGTCTCCTTTTGGAGGAGAAGGAATTAATTATCTGATGTGTGAATATACTCTTACTGTAAAGACCCAAATGTTCAGAAGCTTACCACCTCCCCAAATTTGAAAAAGGCCCTCTTTATCTCCTCTTTTACTCTTACTTGTGCTTTTGGAGATAAACATTCTTGACAGATATTTTTCTTACATCTCTCCTCTTGATTGTCATATATGTAAAAATATATATTCATATACATATACAAATACACATACATATACACACACCCATGTATGCACACATACACATTTATAAATCTTGAAAATAGTATTTTCTAAAAAATGTTATAACACAGAATTAAGCTATATTTGCTATTCTATAACTGTTTTTTTCTCCTGTAGCCAAATGCTTTAGGCATCTTTCCATGTGAATACATAAAGATCTACCAAAATATTTCTAATAGCCATGCTTCACTCCATAATAACATATTCAAAAACATGTCCCAAATTAAATTTTACTGATAAGACATTTAGGTTACTTTGAATTTTACTAGCCATAACAAAAATACACTTAACAGACCAAAATCCAGGTAATTTTTTTGCTCTCATTCATCTGTTAGTTGTTCCTAATACATACTGGATACAATCACATGTCTATATTGACCAAGAAACACTTTCTGGGTCTGAGCACTTAATATCATACCTGAGCACCCAATACCACATAGTAATGCTGGTGACTGTCCACAATGTCTCATTATTGAGTACATATGGCATGGCTGGAATTAGAGTCTAAGTGATCCACAATCACAAGCAGAGACAAGATCCTGCAAGGAGGTTGCTTTCTTGAAAGAATGGGCAAGGGGTTGTAAGTCATAGATGACTGATATTACATATTTTAAATGAGTATAAATGTACATTTCAGTGAGTCACTGCCTAGGTGTATGGATACATGATGAAACCCAAAAAGGAATAGCACTTGAGTGAAATGCTAACATGACAGCAGATGATTAGAGCTGAGTGGTTAGCAAGTATATGTACATTCTGGGCCAACCTGTTCAATGTATGAATTAACGCTTTTTTTTTTTTTTGTGACATGGAGTCAATTGCACTAGTTTCTTCTTGACTTTTCATATAAATTTGTCTTGTCACTCTTTTCAAAAAACAAAGTATGATTTAAGAAAAATTCTCTTTGGACTCTTCACTCCAGCTCCATCAGCACCCAGAGAGAGAGAAGGAAAAAGAGAGGGACATATGGAGGTAGCTACATATGGAGGTAGTTATGAGTGGCTTAGAGGAAAAGGATTGAGTCAGAAAAAGGGGGAAACTATGTATAAATGTGGACAGATAGTTGTAGAGAAGATGGTTGACCTATGTGTACAACTTTAGGGGGAGTGTGGTGGATTGCAGTGGGGAGAGTGAAGACTCAGAACTCTGGTGGTGGGAATGGTGTGGAGTCAAACCCCCATCAACATGTAATTCTATAATATAAAAATATATAAAAAATAAAATATATTTTAAAAATTCTTTTATATCTATAGCAGCCTGGGATTCTCCTTTCAGAAAGCCTACCTGGATCAGTATCACTAAAGACTACCCTGTTATTCTTTTTTTTTTTTATTGAGATGCCGTTGATTTACAACTAAAATTTTACAGTTAACAGTTTCACTCCTCTTCAAATGTATTTTATTGTACCACCTTCAGCACTGAAGTATCAGTACGCTTACACCACAGTCCATCCAGCCCCTCTCCTTCTTAGCTCACACCTCCCGCTTTGAAAGCTTCAGTTCTGCATTCAGAGTCCAAGGGTTTGTTTTGGTCTGACTTTGTTCCCTTGTTTTGTTTGTTTATATCCTACATAACTGTGCAACCATCTGGGATTCGTCTTTCTTCTTTTGACTTGTTTTGCTGCACATACTCTTTTCTTTTTTTTTTTAATTTATTTATTTTATTTATTTATTCCCTTTTGTTGCCCTTGTTGTTTTATTGTTGTAGTTATTACTGTTGTTGTCGTCGTTGTTGGATAGGACAGAGAGAAATAGAGAGAGGAGAGGAAGACAGAGAGGAGGAGAGAAAGATAGACACCTGCAGACCTGCTTCACCGCCTGTGAAGCGACTCCCCTGCAGGTGGGGAGCCGGGGTTCGAACCGGGATCCTTATGCCGGTCCTTGTGCTTTGCGCCACCTGCGCTTAACCCGCTGCGCTACAGCTCGACTCCCCGCTGCACATACTCTTTTCAAGTTCTCCCCATGTGGTCATAAATGGCAAGATTTCACCTTCTCTTATCACTCTGTCATCCCATATGCCTCCAAGTTGGAAGATATAGTCTCAATTGTATTGATTTAAATGTTTTTAATACAACTTCCAGAGTGCTTCTACATTTGTGTACTATCAATCTTATAATACTCCTGAGATAGAAGTTGTCAGATGTATAACCAAAACAGTTATCAAACATATACAGCCCCATCTTACCTGTCTAACAATGCTGTGTCTGGGCTCTCACATGAACTCTTCCCAATAGGAGCTTGCCATCCTATTGCAAAAACCTTTCATTCACATCTGAAACCACTGGTGAATCGGTGAATCAATAGTGTACAATATGATGCTATACCAAATCTGGGTTTCATGGTAGATGTTTTAAACAGAGGACATTTTATACTGGATGCTAGTTTTTAAAGTGCTGAAAAAGTTAGAACAAAAAGGTACAGAAAAGTGGCCAGGGAGTATAAAAGACAGGGGAAAGGTGTGAACTTGGAGTGTGGGAGATGTGTTCGCTTCGGCAGCACATATACTAAAATTGGAGTGTGGGGGTAGGAGACAGATGATATTAGAGCCTGGAAGAGCTGTCAGTGGGTGCCCTGCAGCTGCTGAATGTTCTGGGCTCAGAGAGAAGGTGACCAGACTAGAGCTGTGACACTGAGCAGAAGCCATTCAGGCTGAAGGTGAGGTCACCAAGGAGATTCAGCAATATCCAGAGATGCCATTTAAGGAAGGAGGTGAGGGAGAGAGGGTAAGAGGGTACACAGTAAAAATTGATTCATCCTTCCCACCTACTCTCCTCTGCCAGGGCTTCCTTCCAGGAAGCCAACTGACTAGGAAAGCAGGGAAGTGTGGTCTTCAGACTCCTCACCCACCTCCTAGACTGCCTGGAGAAGAGGGATGTGAGTGCTGGGCTGAGGCTGCAGTACTATGTCTAGTCAAGTGCCTCACTTCATCACAGCAGAGGGAGGAGAGGAAATCCTTCGATGAGAGAGTGGGACACTGTTGCTAGCAGAAGAGTAGGAAAGCAAACTGAGTTTAAAAAAAGGGGGGGGGTTAGTTGGGCAGTAGCACAGTGGGTTAAGCACAGGTGGTGCAAAGTACAAGGACTGGCGTAAGGATCCTGGTTCGAGCCTCCTGCTCCCCACCTGCAGGGGAATTGCTTCACAAACAGTGAGGCAGGTCTGCAAGTGTCTGTCTTTCTCTCCCCCTCTCTGTCTTCTCCTCCTCTCTCCAATTCTCTCTGTCTCATCTAACAACAACGACATCAGTAACAACAATAATAACTACAACGACAATAAAATATCTATGAGAGGAGACTGTAGAGAGGACCAGAGCATCATTCTTGTATATGCAGTGACAGGGATCAAACTACAGAACTCATGCTTGAGAGTCCAATGCTTTATCTACTGCATCACCTCCCAGGCTGAAATATATTTAGAATTTTATTGGCATGAACTTTAATGTCATAAATTGAATTAAGTGGCATACAAGATGAACTTTATATAAATATTAGCATTCTCCACTACATCATATCACCCCTGAGTTACTATTACATATATATTACCTACTATATTATTGCCATTATACTAAGTTCTGGGAATAGGTAGTAAGAAAAAGATATCATTTGTCCTCATGGGAGAAGATATTTTTAATAGCCATGTAAATGGATATAACATTGAAATTGTGATGAACAGTGATACTTGGAGACATGAAAGCATTCTCCAGGTAATTTTCCACAAAAATGAAGTTGGGAGGACAAAGGCTAAGTTTATGTTTCTTAGTATAATTCACAATATTATAGACGGGTAAAATCTAGAGACAGAGACATCACTTAAAGCATTATGATGGGAGAGGGAGATAGCACAGCAGTTGTAGTTACATAGAGCAGATTCAATCCCTGGCATCAACAAAAATCAGAGATGAATGATACTGTGGTTTACATTATCATCATCATAGTTATCATCATCATCATCATCATCATCATCATCATCATCATAGAGTCTAAGGAGCAGGTAATAACAACCTGGACAAAGACTGTGGTAGGAACAAAATGAATGTGGCTTTTGCAATATTTCACCAACAGCAGGAGTATGCCAGAAGGACCAGGATGCAGGCCAGACTGTTAATGCTTTGTCTTCCTGGTCTAGCAGCTTGAACACCAAGAAAACCAAGCCTAGAACCTTCACTCAGCTTTGATTCATTTTACTGGTTTCTAGCTCTGACTAAACCTACACAGAACAGGGCACAGCAAAACCTGCGTGAGAGAGCTGTTAGATTAGATGTGTATGAAGCTACAGTTAAAAAAATAAATAAGTTGATAGTGGGGGCCTAGGTACAGCAATCTACCCCACCCATCACAGAAGAAAACTCCCTCATTGAGCAGGTGCTCTATGGTTGGGTCATGCACCACATACAAACTGTGAACACAGTGTCTGGCATTCAGCTGATGCTCCTTGCTACTATTGTTTTCTTCTTTCTCCAAATCACTTCACCTCATATAAGATCTTCAATCAACACTTTTGGAGTTGTTATTGTTGTTGTTGTTGTTGTTGTTATTGACACTTCTTAGCTAGTAGCAATCTAAGAGCTCTTTGACTTGAAAAGTCAGGCCTAGACCAACAAATGCTTGTATCTCAGAGCAATCATTTCCTTTTCTCTTCTCTCTCTCTAAGGCTCTCAGGGTTGAATAACAGAGAGAACCCAGTCAACTATGAACAACCAACCTGAGAAGATATGGCCACTTCCTATAGGAAGGATGCTGCCAGGTCCTCCTAGCTATTTGCAAAGACACCTCCCCCAGGAGAACTATTCCACCCTGGGTCAATGGCAACAGGAAAAAATCACAGAGACCTTAAAACCAAGCTCCACTGGAAACAAATTTCAAACAGAGCAACAATAGCAGATGAAATAATAAGAGAACTACCACATATTGAATGTGTGCTATGTCTCAGTAAATTTAAACTCTACATTCTTACAGTCTTCTAAGATGGATACTACTGCAATCTCCATTCTACTACTACAGAAACTGAGACTTAAATAATTTGGATCCAGGCCTGTGGAGATAGCATAATAGTGATGAAAAGGACTTTCATGCCTGAGGCTCAGCAGTTTCCAAGTTCAGTCCCCAGCATGACCATAAACTGAATAGTGCTCTGGTCTTTTGCACTGTATCTTTGTCTCTGTATCTCCTTATGTCTCATTAGAGTAATGAATAGAGTATAACTTTAACGTAAACTATCCTATTCTGGGGCTTATGTTCTCAACACTATATATTCAGATTTTCTAAGAAAATACTGAGTTCTCTGCTCCTCTCCTGTTTTCCTGTTCCTAAGCAACTGAACCTGTACTGGTAGTTGTGGACTATAGTGTATTTAAATGGGAGTTGCATATATCTCACATACTATCATCCCTGGCACATGGTAGGCATTTAATACAGGGTAGATTCTCCCCAACTACTGTGACTTCTCAACACCAGGACTTCAATCTGGGTCACAGATCCCACCCCCACAGATAGACCCTGTGGTTGTTGGTGAAAGGTTGATAAAGGAAGCATCCACTTACCCTTCCAGCCACCTATACTGATTGACTATTTACCCCATGCCAGGCTCAATGCCAGCACTTAGATATAAAGACTGAATAGAGCTGACAACTTGGTCACAGAAATAAGAAATGTCTCATTTCCATAAAGAATGATGGATCTGGACACTGGGTAATGCAGGGTGGTCAAAGAAGGCTTCATGGAGATAGTGCCTAAGGTAGAATCTGATGGGGAGGTGAGTAAGAGGAGGACATTCCATACACAACCACACTGTGATGAAATAAATAAGAATAAACAGGAGATGGAGGGAGCAGTGACCAAAGGCTAGGCTAGTGGTTCTCAATGGGATTGATTATGTTCCCTAAGGGACATTTGACATCTTTTCCCTCCCAGCCCTTTTTTTTTTTGTGTTGTTGTTTATCACAACTATGGTGTGTGTGTATGTGTGTGTGTGTGTTATTAGCATCTAATGGGCATAGGGGAAGAAAGATGCCACTAAGCATCTCAAATTGTATAGGCAGAGGCAACGAAGAATCATCTAGCCTGAGCTAGCAATTGTGCTAAGGTTGAGAAACCCTGTGTTGGGCTAGAAAATATAAACACACACTATAAAGCTATGATAATGAAAAACAGAAAGACCAGTGGAAGAGTTTAGGAAGAATAAGAATATATTTAGCACATGATAAAGATGAAATTTCAAACCCAGTGACTAGCCAATAAATAATATTGAGATTTCTGGCTGACTACATCCAGAAAAAAAAGGTAAGTTGGAGTCATACTTCACACCATATGCCAGACTAAATCCCAAATTGATCAAACATTTCAGTGTAACAATAAAACTACAAAAGCACCATGAAGAGACATGGGAGAATTCTTTTATAATCTTTGAATGTGGAAGGCCTTTCTAATTCTTCTAATGACTCAGAAACCACAATCTGTAAAATAATGTGATAAATTCAGCTAATAAAGAAAAATAATAAAATAAGGCTTTACATGCCAAACTAACAAACCTGTATTAGTAAAGTAAAAAAACAAATAACTGGGGGGTGGGGGAGTGGCAGGCAGTGGTATACCTAGTAGAGTGTGCACATTACCATGCACAAGAACCTGAGTTCAAGCCTTAGGTCCCCACCTGTAGTGGAAAAAAAACCTCACAAATGGTAAATCAGTGCTGTGATATTTTTCTTTCTCCCTCTCTGTCTTTCCTTTTCCTCTCAATTTCTCTTTGTATCTATCAAAGAGTAGAGGGAAAAAAAGCCACTAAGAGTGGTTGATTCATCATGTAGGCAACCGAGTCCCGGAGATTACCTTGGTGGCTTTTAAATAAATAAATAAATAAATTGGAAGGACATATGAAGTTCAGGACAGAAGAGACACCATATGGTTTGCAAAAAGACTTTCATCCTTGAGGCACCACGGTTCCAGGTTCAGTCCCCTGCATTATCATAAGTTAGAGCTGAGTAGTGCTCTAGGGGAAAAAAAAAGTTTAAGTGTGTGTGTGTGTGTGTGTGTGTGTGTGTGTGTGTGTGTGTGTGTAGCCCAGCTACTAAAGGCTGGCTAATCCCTTTAAATTATAAATGTATACAAAATACTTCTAAAGAAAACATTAATAAGAATAAAAGTAGGGAGCCGGGTGGTAGTGCAGCGGGTTAAGTGCAGGTGGTGCCAAGAGCAAGGAACAGCGTAAGGATCCTAGTTCTAGCCCTGGCTCCCCACTTGCAGGGGAATTGTTTCACCGGCAGTGAAGTGGGTCTGCAGGTGTCTGTCTTTCTCTCCCCTTTTCTGTCTTCCCCTCCTCTCTCCATTTCTCTCTGTCCTATCCAACAATGACGACACCAATAACAACAACAGTAATAACTACAACAACAACAACAAAAAAAAAACACAAGGGCAACAAAAGGGAAAAAGAAAGAAAGAAAGATAGAATAAAAGTAAGGAAAAGTAAAGATTATGAAAAGACAACTCATAGAAGAGAAGGAAATACACACAGCTGTTAAGCATATGAAAAGATGCTCCTCCTCCCTCTATAATAAGAAAAAAGCAAATTAAAAGTGCTGAGATGCCTTATTATTGTTTTTTTTTTTCAAATCTGACTGGATAAAACCCAAAAGTGGAAGTACATGGTTTGCTAAGAGGATATACCACATATTGCTACTAGGCACATCAGCCCCAGAAGATCAATTTAGCCATACTTATTTAAAAAAATGTACACATCTCCTGATCCACTAATCTCACTTCTTAGAACTTACTCTACATAAAGATACATTTTTTTAAAAAATATATTTTCCCTTTTGTTGCCCTTGTTGATTTTTTTATGTTGTTGTAGTTATTAATTGTTGTTATTGATGTCATCATTGTTGGATAGGACAGAGAAATGGAGAGAGGAGGGGAAAACAGAAAGGGGGAGAGAAAGACAAGACACCTGCAGACCTGCTTCACCACCTGTGAGGCGACTCCCCTGCAGGTGGGGGGCGGTGGGGCTGGAACCCAGATCCTTAGTCGGTCCTTCCACTTTGTGCCATGTGCACTTAGCCTGCAGAGTTACTGCCTGACTCCCCATAAAGATACATTTGCATAATTACAAAATAGTACATGTACATGACTATACATTATGCTACAAAAAGTCCATAGTATTTAAATGCTCATTAAGGGAAATAGTTAAATAAATTAAGAGTCAATTAACTTTCACCAAAGGAGCAAAGCTGATCCTTTATTTGTTTTTGCAGGGCTTACACCTAGTAATAGTTTCAACAATTTTAGAAGGTTAAAAACAATCAAAAGAAACAATAGAGTTCATTAGGCATGTTGGGATGCATTGGCTCGACCTTCCCGTGGTGCATCCCGTGAGTACCCATTCATTGGGGAAACTGACGATCCTTCCTAGCCGACTGAATCCACATGGATCCCAGTCACTTTCAAAGCCATTAACTGGCTACGGAAGAAGGGCAAACGCTAGAAGAATTAGGCATGTTCACTATGTAAAAGTCTTTTTTAAAAGAATTATTTTTTCAATATATGTTTTTTATATTGATTAATTTTTTTTTGCCTCCAGGGTTATTGCTGGGGCTCTGTGCCTGCACTACGAATCCACTGCTCCTGGAGGCTATTTTTCCCATTTTGTTGCCCTTGTCGTTGCGCTTGTTGTAGTTGTCATTGTTGTCATAGCTGTTGTTGTTGTTGGATAGGACAGAGAGAAATAAAGAGAGGAGGGGAAGACAGAGAGGAGGAGAGAAAGACACCTGCAGACCTGCGTCACCGCTTGCGAAGCAACCTCCTGCAGGTGGGGAGCCAGGGGCTCAAACCGGGATCCTTCTTCTTCTTCTAGCGTTTGCCCTTCTTCCGTAGCCAGTCAACAGCGTCAGGTTGAAAGCTGTCAGGAGCTGCTTGTTGCTGGCTTTGAAAGTGACTGGGATCCATGTGGATTCAGTCGGCTAGGAAGGATCGTCAGTTTCCCCAATGAATGGGTACTCACGGGATGCACCACGAGAAGGTCGATCAAATGCATCCCACCGGGATCCTTACACAGGCCCTTGCGCTTTGCGCCATGTGAGCTTAACCCACTGCACTAGCCCCCTCCCTATTTTGATTAAATTTTTAAAATATTTATTTATTCCCTTTTGTTGCCCTTGTTATTTTATTGTTGTAGTTATTGATGTCATTATTGGGTAGGACACAGAGAAATGGAGAGAGGAGGGGAAGACAGAGAGAGGGAGAGAAAGACACCTGCAGACCTGCTTCACTGCCTGTGAAGCCACTCCCCTGCAGGTGGGGAGCCGGGGCTCCAACCAGGATCCTTAGGCTGAAATATATATTTTTAAATTTTTTGGATAGAGACAGAGAGAAATGGAGGGAGAAGGGAAAGGAAAAAAAAAGAGGAAGAAAGAAAAATCTGCAGCACCTGCTCCACTGCTGTGAAGCTTCCTCCTGCAGGTAGGGACTGGAGCTTGAACCCAGGTCCTTGTACATTATACCATGTGTATTCAACAGGATACAGCACTGCCCACTCATCTACTGTGTAAAATTCTACTAAAATGGGTACTATCAGTGCCCATAAGTAAAATTGTATTGGTCACAGTCATGGTCTTTGTTTATACTTCATATAGGGCTTCCTTTGTGCTGTAGTTAAGAACTCAGTAATTTTCACAGTCGCCAGATGGCTCACAAAACATAAAATACTTACTAATTGGTCCTATACAGAAGTTTGCTGGATTAGAGTATATCCAGGCATTTAGATATTCCAAAGCTACAAAAAAAAAAAAAAAAGGAAAGAAAGAAAGGAAAGAAGTGAGAGGAAGAAAGAAGGAAAGAGAGAAAGAAAGAAAAGAAAAAGAATGGAAAAGAAAGAAAAAAGAAGGATAAAGGGGAAGAGAAAAAGAAAGGTCTTTCTGCATTACTATGAAAAATTTTCTATAATATTGCTACTAAATTCTTAAAAAGTAGATGTAAAAAGTGTGAATTACATGTTCCCATTTGGGTTAAAAGGAGGAGAATATTGTTATGAAAGAAATCGTTATGAATTATATGACATAATTTAGTATTAAAAAGGGGGCTGGGTTGTGGTGCATCCAGTTGAGTGCATATTACCATGTACAAGGACTCTGATTCAAGTCTCCCGTCCTCATTTGAAGGGGAGAAGCTTCACAAATAATAAAGCATGGCTGCAGGGTCTCTCTTTCTCTTTCTCACTATCTCCCCTTCCCCTCTCAATTTCTCTCTGTCCTGTCAAGTAAAAAGAAAAGAAAAGAAAATGGCTGCCTGTAGTAGTGGATTCATCACGTAGGTGCCGAGCCCCAGGAATAGCCCTGGTAGCAATTTAAATATATATAGTATAAAAAGGAAAGAATGGGGTCTGGATGGTGGTGCATCTGGTAGAGAGCACATATTACAGTGTGCAAGGGCCCGGGTTCAAGCCCCTGGTCCCCACCTGCAGGGGGGAAGCTTCACGAGTGAAGTAGTGCTGTATGTGTCTCTCTTCCTCTCTATCTCCTCTTTCTCTCTTGATTTCTCTGTGTCTCTATTCAAACTAAATAAATATATAAAATATTTTTTAAAGGAAAGAATATGCTGAGGAGGGACTCTGAGATAGAGCACAGGATTTTCATGTAGGAAGGCATGTGTTCAATCTGGCATTGAAGATGGTAGAACACAACGCTGCACTCACCCGCATGAATGAATGAATGAGTGAATGAATCTTTTAAAATTATCTGAATGGAAGTTACAAGAATTTAGGAAAAAATGGTTATCTTTGGGAGAGTGTGGTATAGTGTGTGTGCATGTGTAGACTTGTTATCTAAGCAAAAAAGTAACTTAAAAATTTTTAATTCACTACCCTGAATAAGAACATAGATTTAGGCCACTACCAATGGTTGCACATCAAGGAAACGGCTTGTGAGTGGGGTTTACGGGCTATGAAATAGAATATTTCTGTGAGGCCTGACCAGGGCCAATAAATTTGCATTTTTGCATATCCTGAGAACTACAAGGAGAAAACTGATGCTTTAAACTATGCTTTAAAAAAAAAATCGGGAGTCAGGCTGTAGTACAGCAGGCTAAGCGCAGGTGGTGCAAAGCACAAAGACCAGCATAAGGATCCCGGTTCAAACCCCGGCTCCCCACCTGCAGGGGAGTCACTTCACAGGCGGTGAAGCAGGTCTGCAGGTGTCTATCTTTCTCTCCTCCTCTCTGTCTTCCCCTCCCTCTCTCCATTTCTCTCTGTCCTATCCAACAACAACAACAACAATAATAACTACAACAATAAAACAACAAGGGCAACAAAGGGAAAAAATAAATAAAATAAATATATATATAAAAATCTGGGTCTGGGAGATAGTAAAGTGGTTATAGCCAGGATACTTTGTTTTGTCTTATCACATGTTTCCCCACACCAGTTGGGAAGAACATAAAGGTAGCACTGGGAAGTAGTGAGGCAATTTTTTCTAGTGTGCAAAGAAATCACCTTTTCACCATGGGAGGAGTTTTAGAAAGGTAACCACACCTGGGAAATTGTGGGAAGCTAGCTCCAGGTGTGATGAAGATTGGAGATTTAAAAGAAGGAAAAATGGGGAGGGAGTCTTTCCTCTGATTTCATGGGTCTGTCCCTGTGAGCTTTCTTTGCATCTTAATATTCTTTTTTTTTGTATGACTTTTACTTGACATCTTTGTAATAGAGATTATATTTTATATACTTGATCATTGAGTCACTTGTAATTCTTTCCAAGAAGTACCATGAAGGACTTTCATCATGAGAGAATATTGGTCCTGTGGGGGCTCCCCTTAGAACCTGGCCAGTTCCCTCACAATAGTTATGTAGAGGACTTCTATGTCTGAGGCCCTGAGGTTTCATATTCAACCCCTGCACCACCGTAGCCTAAGGGTTGAGTGTCATTGTGGTTTTAAAAACATAAGTAAATAATTGAACCTAGAAAAGAGTAGGTGGGTGAGGCTGAGGTATGTTAAGAGAGAGGGAGTGGGCAGCAGGGCGCAGCTTAGTGGCTGCCTCGAACCGTGATTCAAGGGGCTGGGAACTCTCTGATACACACTCAGGAATAGTAAATTTATAGATTTACTAGAAAGCTCTTTTGCCCAATTTCTCCTGTATGTGTATTCATTTCCAAGTGCATTTGTGTCCTATATAAATAATTTTGCTGACTTTAAAAAGAAACTAATTTAGGCAGTGTATGCAGAGGGCTTGTGATGGTGGGGTGGGCAAGGAAAAAGAGGGAGCAATCAGAAGCAGACTTGCCAGGACTTGTTGACTCATTGGAGACAGAAGTGATGGCCCTAGAACTGGGCTCACACCTCCAAGGAACCTTAGAGCAGAACCATCTAGACTGGAGAGATAGAGAGTGGAGAGTTCACTTGCCCTTAAGCAGTCTCTCTGACTTCCTGGGATATTACTCAAGCACCCCATGCAGATAGGACATACAGAATGCTGGATCTTTGATTCCACTCTGGCTCCAGTAGGAGTCTGAACATGACCAACAGTCAAGTCCCAGCTTATGCTGGTGATAAGGTCCAGGTAAGGCCTCAGGAACATGGAAGCTGTTCCTTCCGCCAATCTCCTTCCAGTCCAGTAGCCATTCCCCTCCTCATGACTCTATAAAGGATAACTCTACACAACCAAGCTAGGATGTTGGTTTCAGGACTCTACCTTAGAACTTCACAGTCATTATTTTTCTTATTTGTATATAGTGTTCTTCCCCAACAACATTGGTAAGATTATATATATATATATTAGATACCTATGACTGTGTTGCCTGATTGACTGGTAAGGATACCTGGTCATTTATTCAGCACTGCTAATGAAATTGGCCTCAAAAGAACAATGTAGAGGAGGTCATCTGAAATTGATCAATGGGTTGAATTTATCTGCCAGAGCTCTGCCAGCAGTTAATATACTGAAGTTGACTCTAGAAAAAGAAAAGGACAGTGCAGCAAGGGGAGATAATTTGCATACACAAGGCCCCAAAGTTCCAAAAGCTCAATTTCTAACTCTGCCTTCTGCCAGAGTTAAGCAGTGGTCTGGTCCTCTCCTTCTCTCTATCTCTCTCTCTCTCCCTCTCTCTTCTCTCTAAATAAATAAATGTTTTAAAATTTGTTTAAAAGGCTGATAAAATGAAAGTTATCAGAAACTCTTATTCCCACCCAGCTCCTTTTAGACTCACCCTTTTAAATAATAAGGAACACTCTAGGATCTATTAATATTATAAGCTTTGTTTTGGGTGGAGGTCCTGGGGGCCCAACAAGATCCAAATCTAAAGGCCTAGGACCCTTCCCTGTGTATTCCCAAGTTCAATTCCTGGTTTTCCACTCACCTTCACCCCATATGTAAATACCCTCTCTCCTTAGAGGAAGAGGGAGATTGACTTAAGTAATAACTCCTGCCTCTACTGCAGGCTCCAAGAGCAATAAACAAGTATTTCTCCCCGCTTGCAAAAGCTGGTTGTGACAGTGCTTGGCTTTCTCTAGCACTATACAGTGTAATAGAATAAGAAGGAGTTAAAATTATTGTTAAGAAAGTCTAGTTTTTATCTGTTATTGATAAGAAAGAAATTTTAGTTTGCACTTATTAGAGTTAAGGAAGGAAGTCTAGGGCTGAGGAGACAGCAAAATAGTTATGTAGAAGCCTCTGAAGTTCTAGGTTCAATCCAGCATAAGCCAGAGCTGAGCACTATTCTAGGGTCTCTCTCCCTTTCTCTAACAAAACATATAATTTTTTTTTTAAAAAAAGGAAATACTAACAAAACTATAGGATAAGAGGGGTACAACGCCACACAATTCTCTCTGTATCCCATCCCCTCCCGTTAGCTTTCCTATTCTTTAACCCTCTGGGAGTATGGACCCAGGCTCATTATGGGGTGCAGAAGGTGGAAGGTCTGGCTTCTGTAATTGCTTCCCTGCTGAACATGGGTGTTGACAGGTTGATCCATACTCCCAGCTTGTCTCTCTCTTTCCCTAGTGGGGCAGGACTCTGAGAAAGCTGAGCTCCAGGACACATTGGTGGGGTTGTCTGCCCACGGAAGTCCGTTTGGCATCATGGTAGCATCTGGAACCTGGTGGCCGAAAAAGAGTTAACATATAAAGCCATACAAATTGTTGATTAATCATGAACCTAAAGGCTGTAATATTGCAGGTGAAGATTTGGGGTCTCTGTTTTGGAAATAGCTAGTAGGTCTATTTTAGGTATATGCCAAAGGGCCCATGACTTTATTAGTTTTTGCCTGAGCCTGACATCTGATATGCAGGTGGACGCAGGTTATTATCTGGGGAGATGATGTCATAGCTGGAAAAAGGGTTACAAAGCTGGATCAGGGAAGGGAGTGGCTCCCAAATATGAGAAAAGTGTATAAATATTGTTGACTGTAAACCCCATCGATTTGATCTGGGGCCCATATTCAGCATAGGCGCCTATGTAACCTCTTCATCCTTGTAGGTCCGAACTTGCATTCTGTGGTCATCAGTGGGAACATTCAGAGTTGCACCAATTTCAGGACCCATTTTCTTCAAGTGTTATATAAAGTATGTTATTCAACCCCCCTTCAGAAGATGGAACATTCTCTACCACTGTTGATCCAGGTTGAGGACAAGGTCCTATGGGGGCTCCTAAAAGGGTCCATTATGTTGTTCCTGATGGAGACGAACAGTGGCGATCGACAGAGGCATCTATTTGAGGTCTAGGCTCGTTGTTAGAAACACTTCTTTTTCTCCTACAGGAAGGATCTTTTGAATCTGTGGGGTGGCACACCCAGGTAAGCACACATGCTACAATGCTTAAGTACCTGGGTTCAAGCCCCTAGTACCCACCTGCAGGGGAAAAAACAATGAAGCAGTATCTGTACTCTCCTTTATCTCCCCTTTCCCTCTAAATGTCTCTGTTTCTATTCAATAAATAAACAAATAAATAGACTTTTAAAATAAACCTTAGTTTACATCTATTAAGAAAGGAACGCTACATTGATCCTTTCTGCATATCCCGAATTTAGCAGAAATACCCAGTTTACAGGATGGGCATATGACACTGAAAATGTGGAGTCCTGTAACTACATGAAGGAGACAGATTATATAAAAGGAAAAGGATAGAATGATTTGGGAAATGACTTGAAAAGTTTGCCTCTTTTCCTCTCCATTGGCCAATGGGTCTTTTTTTTTTTTTTTAATTCCCTTTTGTTGCCACTGTTGTTGTTATTGATGTCACTGTTGTTGGATAGGACGAGAGAAATGGAGAGAGGAGGGGAAGACAGAGACGGGGAGAGAAAGACAGACACCTGCAGACCTGCTTCACCGCCTGTGAAGTGACTCCCCTGTAGAAGGGGAGCCGGAGCTCAAACTGGGATCCTTATTCCAGTCCTTGCATGTGCACTTAACCTGCTATGTTACCGCCTGGCTCTTTTTTAACAAGGTTTAAGATTTTTGTTTTCCCTAACAAATTGAAGAACAGTACTGATTTTTTTAAAATATACCTTTTCACTCTATTTCAGTAGCAATATACCTGCCCTCCCAGCACACCTGCCCTCCAGCTCTGCAGAGCCCTGAGCTACCACCAGAGGATGCCCCCACCTGTACAGAAGTCTAGGTTCTACCTGAGTAGCTCCTCATCCACTTTCATTCCTTCTTTGTCCAGATAGTATCAGCCAAAAGGAAACCCATTAGCCAAAAATCACTTTAAGCTAATTTTCTGTATGGTCTCCTGCATAGCAAGGGGAACATAACAGTGAAAATGACAATAGTGTTACAAAGATCATCATTGTTTCAAGAGACATCAGTGCCAGCAGTTCCAATGAGACCCTGGGGCATCAGTTACTGTAGTGGAAGACAAAGTGTAATTCACTTGCCTCTTCAAGTATAAAGAATGCTAATGCTTAGAAAACTAGAAATTACTTTGTTAACTGCCACTTCCAGTTATTGTCCATAAGCGCTTTGGGATCACAGCAGTATGAAGGAAGGTGAACTCTCAGTGTAATAAAATTCAACAGGTACATAGTGGCAACCTCAGCCTAGATCCTAGGAGAGAAAATATACCCACAAATAGGCTCTACTGGGACACTTTAATGGTTTCACCCTGAGAGAGGGCAGGGCCTGGAAAGAAATGGCCTCGGGTCAGGGTGGAAGTTGCTCAGCTGCCCTAGAGGGGATGGGACATGCTGGACTGTTTTCACAAAGAAGTCTCATGGATCAGCGCCTCCCACCCCTACCCACTCCCACTCCCAATAGAAGAACATTCTTTTCCTTCCTGCCCCTCTGGCCAGAACAGTTGAAAAGGGCTACTTGTTCCTAACATTATTTATTGTTCAACTGCTGTGTCTCCAGCCTGAGGTTTGGGAACTGCCTTGCCAAAAGTCACACTGAGCAAGCCTTGCCAGCAGTGAAGCCAGGGGCATCTCATAGTGGTGCTTTAAGCTCGTGGTATAAATTGAAATAGCAACCTTGATCTTTGGGAAGGAAAGGCCCTCACTGAAGAAACATTTTTCCCCCCAGTAAAAGGGTGTTGCTGACTGAATAACATGGAATCCAGCGCCATCTAGTGTCAGCTGTAGCACCTGGCATGGGTCTCTCCAGACGTAGTTTGGGTTTTTTGTTTTGTTTTGTTTCGCTTTTTTTTTTTTTTTAACCACCAGAGGGACTGAAATGAAGAAACATTTGTATTTTCTGAGCACAGAGCTTTCCTCATACCCACGGCCAGTAACTATGACTTGATACAAGTTGGTAGAAGCTGAAAAGCCACATTTCTAATTCATCATTCACAAGGGTGTTGGGCGAGGACTCAGGGGAGTCTTTCTCTTGGAAGGGAGCTGGGGTGACTCACAAGTAATATTTAGAATTGTAGACCCAGAAGATTGACTTGGGTTTGTCTGGTTGAATGTTTTATTCACACTAAGAAAAAAAAAAATGGTGCTATTTTATGATTTTCAAACTAGTTTCTCAGTGCTCCCCTGGAGCCAGCATCCTGTTTCATCACCAAACCCACTTCTACTCCTTACTAATGTCATTGTGGGACTTGAAGTATCCTTTTCTCACCCTCCTGTTTCCTGACTGCCTCAGCCAGATGCATCCGTTGCCAGACACTATTTGCCCTATGTCATTCATTTAAACCTCAGAAGAGCCCAGAGGATGGGCGTTACTATTATTTTCATTTTATACATGAGACAATGAATCTTTGGAAACGTGACTTACCCAAAGTCTCTCAGATAATAAGCTGGAGTTTTTTGTTTGTGTTTTTTTCTCCTACCAGAGACTGCTATACTCTGATTTATGGTGGTGCTGGAGGTTGAATTTGGGATCTTTGATGCCTCAGGCATGAAAATATTTTTTTCATAACCATTATCTTGTCTCCTCAGTCCTAGCAGAGGTGGGATTAGAACCTAGGGTTAATTGCATGTGGTATTTAACCCATAGTTATTTTAAACTATTAGGGGAAGGTGAGGACCAGAAAATTTCACTGGGTTCTGTCATCATTCTCTCATCTTCTCTGCCCGCACATTAACCTGTATGTGTACTCTCACTTTTCCTGAATAAAAGCTTTAACATTCTGGAAACCATGATCTCCACAATTCTTTAGAAATGAGACCATAGTAAACTATACACCATGTGGAGAGCCATCTTGGCATCTCTTCCCCCCTGCTATAAAACCTTTTGTTCATTTCACCACAATGTTCCATCGGCACCTTGAGATGGGGGTTAGAGCAGGGGGTAGAGCAAGGGGCTAAGGATAACCAGTTGCTTCAGAAGAAACTATAAACCTCCAGCTGGTTCTGGAGGAAATAAATACCCCCTCTCCCTCAGAGGACACTTCCTGTTCTGGATCAGTCCTGATGATCCCAAGGACTGACTGATTCATGCTGTAAACAATCTTCTTTCTCCCTTCCTTTCAGCATCTGTCTTACTGCTTCCATCCCCTGCCTCCCAACAGACCCTTTCTTAGCCTGCATTCCTGCCCACTCAGAAGCCACCCCAAAAGAATAATGAGAAAAAAGAACAGGGGTTTGACTAACACCCAAATGCCAGGAGAGCCATGGACTTGTCTCTGATTCCTTGGACTTTGTTCTCATTCAGTGGAAACACAGAGCAATTCCCTGCAGACTCTTCCTTTCCTTCCACTCCCGATCCACCACTTAGTAGACACTCCACCAGCAGGTTAAGTAAGGCCATTATGAATTCAGAGTGTTGCTTAAGTGTTGCTTAAATGCTCAGCGTCAGGAATAAGGCTTAAGTGGGGTGATGTGCTGTGGGATCCAGGTCCTGACCTATAGAAATGGAGTCAATTTTCATGCTGCTGCCCATCAGCTGGTGGGAAATGGTTTGGGGTTCCGGAAGAAAAACAGAATTAAGATTTGGGTTTAAATCTCCACTCTGACACATCTGCTGAATGATTTTGGGTAAATCACTGAGGCCCTCTGAGGAGAGCCCTTCCATTGGTAGAATGAGAGCAGTTATGTCCCCACCTATAAGGCAACAGATGAACCCACAAGTCCCAGAAGGTGTAAAGCACCATATGAACGAAAGATAGTAAGCATTAGCAGAATTGAGGTTGGTTTTAATTCCCTTTCCTTACCATCCCACTCAAAGAAGTCTGTCTTCCTCCATAAATCGCTCTCTCTTTCCTATTATCTCCCTGCCTCCAGCATACACAGCTCTGGCTATTAGTGGTGTGAAGGACTGAACCTGGGATTTTGGTGCTTCAGGCATGAAAGTGTTTGCATAGCTATTATATTATCTCCCCCAATGTGTGTGTGTGTGTGTGTGTGTGTGTGTGTGTGTGTGTGTGTGTGTGTGTGTGCGCGCACTGGTTCATCACTTTTTTTTATTGCCTCCAGCGTTATCGCTGGGGCTAGGTGCCTGCACTATGAATCCACTGCTCCTGGAGGCCATTTTCCCCATTTTTGTTGCCCTTGTTGTAGTTGTTATTGTTGTCATAACTGTTGTTCTTGGATAGGACAGAGAGAAATCAAGAGAGGAGGGGAAGACAGGAGGAGAGAGAGATAAACACCTGCAGACCTGCTTCACCGTTTCCGAAGTGACCCCTTACAGGCGGCGAACTCCGGGATGGGCTCGAACCGGGATCCTTACGCCAGCCGGCCCTTGTGCTTTGCGCCATGTGCACTTAACCCGCTGCGCTATGGTCTAGCTCCCCATTGCCTGGCTAGTGTTGCGGATGTTTCTTCCACTGCCCTACACCCCATCACTTTTTCAAAATTAAATTAACTTGGAAAACAGTCTTTCCTATAAAGATCCAGTGGCCAGGGGATGCTGGGTGCACTTTCTTCAGAGGAAACAGGAAACGCAGAAGCAGGAAGCTCTATGGCAGCTTCCATTATTTGCAAGGGAAAGTCCCTAAGGGGCTATTCCCTTAGTGGCCTGCCATTAAGGATGGACTTGCCTAACTGGCAGCAAGCACCCACAGGAGTTCAGCAGAGTGTATGCATTCCAGGGGAAGCCTGATGCGAGTTGTTACGGAGACAAAGGCTGAGTTTGGCATTTTCTTTCTCCCTAGTGGTGAAGCCAGTTTGAAAATCCTCTTGATTTCTTCACAGGCTTCATTTCTAATTTAAGGTGTCTCTATCCTACTTGGTAAATTCCATGACTCTCTACGAGCCAGCGAGGAAACAGCTTCCTGAGCCAGGCTCAAGAAGAACGAAGGCCTCATTAGGATCAATCACTCCTTCTGAGTACACATTCCCAAGAATCTCTATTGATGATCTCGGTACAAATGAAGTGGTAATTAAGGATGTAATGTAAATGATCTTCAGCTTAGTAACTCCCCTTGTAATTGAAATTTACTAAATTAAGTCTGATAATTTTGGAAGTAGGTCTTAAAAAAAAATCCCCCAATTATAATTACCCCTCCTCCCTCCTACCCAACCCTCCATAATGTAATTAGTTTAAAATAAGATCTGATCCCTGGTAGGATGCCAGTGTGCTGCCTACAGATATGTTAAAGAGGAGCTGGCTCTCTGAAATGCTGCTTTTCTATAAACAATCCTGGGGAAGCCAGAGAGAAGGGGGTCTTACATCTGCCAGGATGCAGTTGTGTTGTCAGACACAGGACAAGAAAAACTGGACACAAATTGGAGGTTTAAATGATGCTGGACAGGGAGAGATTTCTCAGCTTCTCTTTTCTGTTCCTTTTTTTTTTTTTTTCTTTCTGTTCCTTCTCCTTTCTGTTCCTTACCTTTGATGTGGTGTAGCTTACAGAGCCTTCAGAGAAAGAAGTGGATGGTTATTTTAAATGAAGACTAGGCTTTATTTTCTTACAGACCACAGAATCAGAGTTCAAGCTAGAAGAATCCCAAGACTCCAGGCAATCCAACCCTCTGCCAGCTGATGTGACCAGTGCTTGCTTGCTTTAACTTGTTTCTCTTCTTACCAGCCCAGCAAAAAGTCATGTCCACGGATCTCAGCCTGTAGACAGACAAGACAAACTCTCAGAGGAGTCATGCAGTCAGACACTGATGCTAGAGGGTCTTTTTCATCAGTTCCTACAGTTTGGCCACATCTAAATCAGAACATTGCCCTGGGGATATCTGATCTTCCAGAAAAGCATATCGACCTATTTCATTTAATCCAGATGAAAATATCTATTTCTCTTTAAAATCATCTACCAGCTTTATTGAGTGTCAGAAATGATGCAAAACAAGAGAAAACTTCCCATTATAGGCCTCCTTCATTCTCCCCTCCCCAACCTCCCGCCCACAACTTCCTGAAACTGATAGGTAAACACAGAAACACCTGGAGCTAATTGACCCCCCCAGGCAAAAGTCAAAGGTTGAGAAATACAGCTGAGAACTCTGTAAAGTAGGGGCATTCAGACAGTCAGCACCAACCAAAGGAAAATACTTTATTCCTTGGATCCCTCTCATTTCTGTTCTCTGTATATAACTGTTTGTCTTCAAGGGTTTCAATCTCTGGTGTCTAGAACTTGAGCAAATGCCTAGTTTAACTGTGTTTGATGTCTGAGACAAGCAGTGAGTTGTTTCTGGAGAGAACAATTGGTGTGTGTTCCATCAGTAAAGCAGATTAAACATACACAGTAGCAATACTTTTTAAAAATTTTCTTTTGTACAATATAGCTATTTAAAACTGACTTTTATTTGTGATTTAATAATAGTTTACAAGATCATAAGATTACAAGGGTATAGTTCCACACTGCAACCACCATCATGGTTCTGTGCCCTCCTCCCATCCCACCCTCCATTCTCCCCCATTCCCCAAGGGTAACAACCATGGTTTTCACAAAGCCTTAGCTACAGTTTGTCCACTTTTTAAAAAAAACAAGTTCATGTATCTGAATTCTTTACAATGCACATAGTTATATTTCAGAGAAACAGCAGGTCATTTGGTAACGGATGTATAGTAGTGAGAGTCCTTCAACACACACACACACACACACACACACAAAACTGAAGGACAAAACTCTTTGACTTTATTTTTTCATTATGAATAAATTGGAATTTTATTTTCAATTGTCACTTAATCTAAAATATCTTTTTATTATCATGTGTTTTCTTTTATTAGTGATTTAATACTGATTTGCAAAATTTTAAGATTAATAGGGGTATAATTCCATACAATTCCACCACCAGAGCTCTGTGTACTCAACCCCTTTACTGGAAACTGTAGTTCTCCTAAGGTCACAGATATGGGATGGTATATATATATATATATAGTTTTTTATATATATAAACTATATATATATATAGTTTCTCTTTTTCTTTTTTCACCAGTTTTTTCTACTGTCCTTTCACTTTCTTTCTAAGTCACCCAAAACTCCTTGACTCTACCTATTCACCTCCCCCTCCCCATTTTTTAAAATGGGGAGGGGGAGGTAGCAGCACTGTTAGGCAAAATACTTTCATACCTGAGAGACACTCCAGGGTTTCAGGTTCAATCCCAGGCATCCTATAAACCAGAGCTGAAAAGTGATCCACTCCAATGTGTTGAGGGGGAGAAGAAACAAGGAGGGAAGGAAAGAAGGGAGGAAGGGAGGGAGGGAGGAAAAAGGAAGGAAGAACAGAAAGAAAAAGGAGGGGAAGGGAAGGAAAGGAAGGGAAAGGATGAAAGGAAGGAAGAAAGTAGAAAACAACAGAGCCAGGGGATGAAATGACTCAAGGTCTTTTAGATACAGGATACTACTGAGCTGTCACATGGATTCAATTTTCTCCTTTTCTTTTTTTTTTTTTTCTTCTCTTCTTCTTACCTTTTTCTTTTCTTTTCTTTTCTTTAATAAGAGAGGGGGAAAGAGAGAGAATGGACAGTAGAGACACCGCAACACTGCTCCACCTTTTATGGAGCTCCCTTGCTGCCTAACATAGTGCTTCTTTGTAGTGCTAGGTCTCAGACATAGCCCTTCACACATAGGAAAGCAGCAATCACTCTACTGGACAAACTGTCCCCCACTCCAACTTCCCCTCCCACCTAGCCACTTTTATAATAGTTTGTCCTAGAAAAACCATCTCATTCAAATATAAATAATCAAAAATTGAATATGTAATACTCATATAAGAAAAACAGTAGCACTCCTCACTATGTGAAGAAAATAAACTAGAAAAAAAGTTGTTGCAAAGTGGATGAAATATTGGGCTGTCAGAAAAATCATGATGTATTTTTCTATATTTTTTGTGCAAGCATACACCATGACTTTTCTGACAGCCCAATATAATAATATCAAAAATGAATTTTAATGAACCTAAGAAAAAGTATGGCCAATAAATATATGTGTTCTAAATGAAGAGATAGATACCTGAAAGTGATTATTAGTCCAAGGAGAGGGGTAAATAAAAACTGGTACTGGAAGAACTCAGTAAAGTAAAAGAATACAAAAAGGGCAAAATAATTTCAAAAGGAAGCACCAGATAGTATAAATGATAAGAAGGAAGAGAAAAACAACAACAAAGAGAGGTAAGAAAGATTAAAACATATGAGAGAAAATGACATCATTTAAAGAGACATAGAGGGGTTTACGTGTGTAAATATGTTATATATAGAAGTATTATATATAATTTATGTATAAATATATTACATATAATCTATATGAAATATATTATGTATAAATATATTTAAAAGAATCTTTTAAAATGTGCTTTTGTCCCACTATTCTTTGCTTGAACAGCATTTATCCATTTTTTCCTCCTCATTCATATTTTAAAAGTGGCTCATATTTTTATGCTTTGTGTTTCTAGCTTTGTTTCACTGTGTAGCGCTTTGTTGAGAGTCAGTTGTTCCTTGTTTCTCTTTCTGTGGCACTCACTCCTTTCAGCAACAACTCTTGCAAGGCAGGTCAAGTAATGACTAACTCCTTTAGTTTTTGTATATTTGGTACTATTTTCATTGACCCTTCATATCTGAATGATCGTCTTGCAGGATAAAGTATGTGTGACTGGCATTTGTTGTCTTTTACATTCCGTATATACTCTCTTTGCTTCCATGGTTCCTGTTGGAAAGTCTGGTGTGAGTCTGACTATGGTGTACTTAAAAGTCATTTCCTTCTTTTCTCTGGAAACTTGAAAAATGTTCTCTTTGTTCTTGACTTTCGATAATCTCACAATGATGTGTCTTAGTAGAACTCCATTTGGGAGTTTTCCTGAACATCCACCTCCTCATTATATGTCAACTTTGCAAAAATCTCCACTAGTATTTCCTTGACTACATTTCTGCTCTCTTCTTTCTCTCTTCTCCTTCTGAGATATCTACAATTTTGATATTTCTTTTTCTAATGAAGTATTCAGTCTCTCAGAGTTACCTTACTTTTTCCTAAACCTTTGTTTCCTTTTACTTTGAAGTCAGAGTGTGACTATTTTGTTTTCTATTCCAGATGTTCACTCCTCTACACAGGTAAGTCTATTTATTTTTTTAAAAATATTTATTTATTTATTTCCTTTTGTTGCCCTTGTTTATTTATTGTTGTAGTTATTATTGTTGTTGTTATTGATGTCATCGTTGTTGGATAGGACAGAGAGAAATGGAGAAAGGAGGAAGAGCCAGAGAGGGGGAGAGAAAGATAGACACCTGCAGACCTGCTTCCCTGCAGGTGGGGAACTAGGATCCTTAAGCTGGTCCTTGGGCTTTGCATCACATGCACTTAACCAGCTGCACCACCACCCGACTCCCAGTCTACTTCTTTGATTTGCTACTTGAAATTTATTCAAAGTGTCTTTCACACCCTATAGGTCTGTTTTCATATTTTCCATTTTCTTATCAAATGCATCTTTCAGGTCATGAATTTCTTTCTTAAGCCATGCCTTTATATTAAATAGAGAGCTTTGTATTTCCTCAAATTTCCTGACAATGTATTTTTTTTTATTCTTACTCTGCCAGTTCCTCTGGATCTTCAGCATTAAGTATCTGGCTGCCATGTTGGGTTTCCAGAACCTGTGTTTTCTAAGTTTTACCCATATGTTTTGGTTTCTATTGTTGGTCCGCAGGTAGTGCTAAGTTCTGATTTAAATGTGAGTTGTCAGGGAGGAAGTGAAATAGTATTATGATATCTGATCTTCCTCAAAGGGAGCTCTAAGGGGCAGGGAAAAAAACCTCCTTCTCTTTCCAAACATTTTTCTGAAAGTGGGAACTCTGCTGTGTGATTAAAATAACTTTTCCCACCTGCAAGGCAGTCTCACTTCATTTGCCAGGGTCTCGATGACAGTGGGGACACCTTTGAGTTTTATTGGCTTCCCAGCTGCCACAAGATTACAATGTTTAATTCCTTGATTCCTCCAGATTGGGGTTCATTAAAAAACATATTACTTCTACAACTTTAAACAACAAACCTAAGTTCTCTTTCTTAATTTAGGTTCCTAGACAGTTTCACACCCTCTAAATCTGCCTCGTGGATTTGAAACAATTGCAGTTATGGCACCAAACAGGAATGTAGTGATTTATTTCTGATTGAGTCTCCCCCCACTTCTTCATGATTCTACTCTTTATGTGCAATCAATCACCAAGTTTTATATAGTGATGCTATTTTTTTTTTCCTTTACCAGAATTTCCAGCTATTCTCTGATGACATTAATTGAAGGATTTTTCTCCCCCCCCCCCCGGGGGGAAACTTGACCACCACAGCGGATATCTGGATAAAGCTTTACATCAGAGAGGGAAGCCATACCATCACTCTGCCACATGTGGCACAAGAGACTGAACCAGCAGTCTTAGGCATGCAAGTTCTGTGAATCATTTTCCTGGCATGGCAATAGTGATCCTGCCTCCAGATAAACTCACACACTGCTGCTCTGAACTATATGTGGGTATGCTGCATGCGGTACCCAGCATGGGACCTGGCTCAAGGTAGGTAATCAGTAATTATTAGTTGAATAACTGATTTGTCCAAAGTGCTTCAATAACTTCTGAAGGATAGGGAAAATACCTTCTATCTAAGCTCTAGTATTTAAGCTGCTGACATCTGCTACCATACGTGAACAACCTGTTGTTAAAACATTTTCCACTGGTTCATGCCACCACAATTTCTGAGTCAGTAGAGCTGGAGTGGTGGAGTATTTCCTCTTCTAGTAGGTTCCTGGATGCTGCTGATGCTGTGGGCTGAAGAGCACACCATGAGACTATCAGTTCATTCTCAAGAATCCATGGTTTAGCCTATACCCCACCTTGATCAACAGCTCAAATACTACATTGTCAACAAAACTGAACGTAGTAGTGAAACTGTGTCATGACCTTTCCTCACCTAACTGCAACAGCTCTCCATGTCTGCAAAGACACTTATTTGATCTGTTCAGCTTTACTTGAACTAGCAGGTGTGCTATACCTGTTGGCCTTCACTCACAGCAGTCTGGTCTTTTGCTCTACTCTATAGGTTCTGGAGCCCACTCGCCCTCTGAGGTCAACAGCAACCCCATGCTTCTGGCTTCTCCCACATTTTCATAGACAGCACCACCTCAGAACATAGAGCCATTTCTGCTACTTCAGTTTTCTCACCTCTATATCTCAGAGCTCCTTCAAGGTCAGAGCCAAGTGTGATGTGTTTTCATGTACCTGACAGGACTTCCCTAAGTGTGGTCTTATGAGTGAGCTAAGCAAGAGGTGCACCTGTCTAGTCAGGAGTCACTCCATTCCCACTGAACCCTTAGTAGAGAACTTTGTAGTGTCCCCAAACTGCACTCAGCCCCAGGGTATCAACAATGAATAAAGCACAGAGACTGTCCTGGTATTAATGTCAATTTCCCTGTTACACAGGCATACCTCATTTTATTGCACTTTCTTTTACCGTGCTCCATAGTTAATTAGGTTTTTTTTTTAAAAAAAAAATACTGTTTGTTTTTCACAAGTTGAAAGTTTGTGGAAACACTGCACTGAAACAAATCTATAGGAGCCATTTTTTCCAACAGCTTGAACTCATTTTATATCTGTGTCATATTCAGATAAGGCCTGTACACTTTGGTCAGAATATTTAATAGAGACCACAGTTTAGTGTAAACATAGTGTATATGTACTGGGTAACAAAACAAAAAAAACCCTGCATTACTAGTTTTTCTTGATATTCCCTTTATTGTGGTGTTCTGGACTTGAACCCACAACATCTTGAGCTGTGCAGATATTTACTGCCTATTACACTCACTCTTCTCTCTTTCCAGACACTGGGTCTGACTGACTGCCTGACACAGACAGCTGGATGGTTCCCCTCCCCCATGCTTTTTCCTAAATAAGTGAGAGGCTCTATCATTAAAACACAGCTTTAAGTTCTCAGCTTGACTTGTTGTCTGTGAGATTTGGAGGGAAGTGCGACTTTTGGTAATGAGTCACATGATGTAACTCACCCAGGACATGAGAGGCAGGTGAAAGAAGTTGTTCTACAGCCTGTTTAAATGTCAGTGACTCACAATATACCAAGGACAAACCAAAATGGATTAAGGACCTAAATATTAGACCAAAAGCTCTAAAATTTATAGAAGAAAATGTCGGTGAAACTTTGCAGGACCTTCATATCAAAGATGTATTTGGAGACTCAGTCCCCGAGCATGGCAAATAAAATTTAAAAAAAGTAAATAAATGGGATTACAAGAAACTAAAGAGCTACTACACATCAAAAGCAAATTACATGAGGATAACCAGGCAACCCAGTAAATGGGAGAAGAAATTTGCACATCAGACAAACAACTAACACCAACATCTCTACAGAATTGGTACAGACCTACAAAAGAAGCAAAAATAGCCCAATAGAAAAGTGTGCCAGGGGCTGAGAGGTGATGCACCCAGTTAACCATAAGAATTTACGCAAGGATCTGGGTTTGAGCCCTCAGCTCCCCACCATCAGGGGGGACACTTCACAAACAATGAAGCAGGTCTGCAGGTGTCTATCTTTCTAACTCTAACTCTGGCACTAATCCCAGTGATAACCCTGGAGGCAGGAAAAGAGAGAGAGAGGAGAGAGAAAGAGAGAAAGAGCGAGAGTGAGAGAGTGAGAAAGGGAGAGAGAGAGAGAAGGAGAGAGAGAGAAGTAGACCAAAGAACTAAACAGACAGATTTCTAAAGAAAAGTTACACAGGGGGAATTAGGCAGTAGTGCAGCATGTTAAGTGCACATGGCACAAAGTGCAAGTACCGGGCATAAGAATCCCGGTTCAAGCCCCTGACTCCCCACCTGCAGGGGAGTCACTTCACAGGCAGTGAAGCAGGTCTGCAGGTGTCTATCTTTCTCTCTCCCTCTCTGTCTTCCCCTCCTGTCTCCATTTCTCTCTGTCCTATCCAACAACGATGACATTAATAACAACAACAATAACTACAATAAAACAAGGGCAACAAAAGGAAATAAATAAATAAATATTTTTTAAAAAGAAAGGTTACACATGACCCACAAACACATGAAAAAATGATCCATTTCATTTATCATTAGAGAAATGAAAATTAAAACTACACTGAGGCACCATGTCACACCTGAGTAATGCTTTCCATCAACCAACCAGGAAATGATAGGTGTTGGACAGGTTGTGGAGAAAAGGGAACTCTGCTTCACTGTTGGTGGGAATGCAAATTGGTACAGCCCCTTTGGAAGACTGGAGAGTCCTTAAACAAATAAAAAATGGAAGTACCTTATGATCCAGCAGTACCATTCTTGTGCATTTATCCAGTGGACACTCAAGCAGTATTTAGAAGGGATATATGCTCCTCTATGTTCATAGCTGCATTATTCATTAGTTTGACTATTTGTAATAGTCAAGGAGTGGAAGCAGTCTAGATGCCCTCATTAGATAACTGGCTAATAGGTTATGGAATATATATCATGTGGATCAATTACATATTCTCTGTAATTAAAAAAAGATAATATTGTGTTCTTTAGGACAAAATGGATGGAACTGGAGGTAAAGATACTTAGTGAAATAAGAGATGAAAGACAGCTACTAGATGGTTTTACTCATATGTGGAATCTTGAGATATGGTTTACATGAACTTGCCAAAAAAAAAAAAAATCCAAACAAAGCTGAAGCAAGCAAATTGTAAGACTTATGATAACTATGGTGGTTCTCTTTGGGAGGCTGGAGGGTGGGGATACAGAACTTTGGTAGTGGCTGTGGTGTGGAACTATACATTGTAATTGTATAATCTTGTAACAGACTATTAGTAACAAATAATAAATTATTTTTAAAATAAAATAAATGAAAAGGTGAAGGTAGATAGCATATGGTTATGCAAAGAGACTCTCATGCCTGAGGTGCTGAAGTCCCAAGTTCAATCCCTTGCACCACCATAAGCAAGATCTGCGCAGTGCTCTGGTTAAAAATACATAAATAAGTAAACAAATTTTCATTTAAAAAAAACAAATGTCGGGCAGGGGTAGATAGCATAATGCTTATGCAAAGAGACTCTCATGCCTGAGGCTCCAAAGTCCCAGGTCAATACCCTGCATCACCATAAACCAGAGCTGAGCAGTGTTCTGGTAAAAAAAATAAAAAAATAAATTAAAAAAATAAATGTCAGTGACTAAGAGCTAGGACAGTCTCACTTCTTAGTTGTGGGTGTCTGAAACAGTATTGCTCTGCCTCATCCTCTTGTCACATAGCCTTATAGCTTCATGCCATTATATCCTTATGATCATAAAGTAAACTATAGAAGCTGCACTTGAATTCCTCAAGCAAAAAAGGGAACTTTCTGCTCACTTTGGTGGTCTGAGCCAAATGAAATTGCATAAGGAGCTATGTGAACCTAGGTTTAGGGACCAACGTTGATCCCAATATTCCAGGGCCTTTTCTCTGTCTAGCCAGTTCTCATCTTGCACATCTTTGCATGTTTTCCTCCCTCTCTCCTGCTGCAGGCAGAAGAATGGGTACCATGATCAGCCAAGTCTAGATTTCTTGCCCATAAAGATCATGTGAATTGGGACAGTCAGAAATATGAACTGAATGGAAGAATACATTTTCTTTGGAAGTAAATTGCTTAGGAAGATGACCTAAAGCATTCTTAAAACCTGAATCTCAGAGGTTAAGGTTATAAATGTTGTTCAGCCTTTTATAAATGTTGTTTTATGTTTCCAATCATTAATTCTGAATAATTTAGACTTCTCTATTAAGTTGCTATCTCTCTGTGAATCTACATTGAAGGGAGGTAAGTTTTATCATGGAAAATCAAAGAAGCTTCCTTCCCTGAGCCATCCAATTAATATATGTTCTTTAGATAGAATTTAAAAGACACATTAAATCAGGATAAGGCATGGGATTCTTCCTCCAGATCAGAGAGTGTTTGTTATGGGAGATGCTATGGGGATCCCTCCTCTCTGACTTTGTTTCTCTGTCCAATTCCTGCCTGTGTTTTTTCCAAGATGAAATAGATTCTGAGATTTGTTCAGAGCTTTAGTACTGAGAGAAAATGTATCATAATATCCCCTGGTCACCACTCCTTAACCCCACCAGTAGTGTAGCTTCTTGGTGCCAAGATTTCCCAGGACTAAGGGTAGCTCCTCACGTGTTCTTGTTAGTTTAGGACTGCATGCCATTTCAGACTGCCTCTTCTGCTCAACATTGCATTCCTATTTCCAGTATAGTAACCAGCTCACATTAGGTGCCTATAAATGTTTGCTGAATAAATGAACGCTATTTCATTTCTTAAGTGATTCCTCCAGTAGCAATTGGAATCAGTTGGTGACAAGGAGCTACAGTCACAGTGTTAGACACTGTCATTATAAGTACGAAGGACTATACTTTTGTGGGTCCAAAATATAGATACAAGTTTGCCAGTCCTGAAAATTCTTTTTATTTATTTATTTATAAAAAGGAAACACTGACAAAACCATAGGATAAGAGGGGTACAAATCTACACAATTTCCACCACCAGAACTCCATATTTCATCCCCTCCCTTGATAGCTTTCCTATTCTTTAACCCTCTGGGAGTACAGACCCAAGATCATTGTGGGATGCAGAAGGTAGAAGGTCTGGCTTCTGTAATTGCTTCCCTGCTGAACATGGGCATTGACAGGTTGATCCATACTCCCAGCCTGTCTCTCTCTTTCCCTAGTGGGGCGGGGCTCTGGGGAATCGGAGCTCCAGGACACATTGGTGGAGTCATCTGTCCAGGGCAGTCTAGTCAGCTTCAAGCTAGCATCTGGAACCTGGTGGCTGAAAGAGAGTTAACATACAAAGCCAAACAAATCATTGACTAATCATGAACCTAATGGCTGGAGTAGTGCAGATGAAGAGTTGGGGGTGGTGGCTCCATTTTGTAGATAGATAGTAGGCATATTTTAGCTATATTCCAAAAGGCCTGTGGCTATAGTAATTTTTTCTTTTTTTTTTACCCCTGAGCCTGAAATCTGATATGCAGGTGGATCCTAGTTATTGTCTGAGGAGATGATGTAATGGCTGGAAAAAGGACCAGAAAGCTGGATCAGGGAAGAGAGTAGCTCTCAAAATGTGGGAAAGGGGTATAAATATTGTTGACTGTAAACTCCATCGATTTGATGTGATCTGGGGTCCATATTCAGTTTAGGAGCCTATGTGACCTCTGCATCCCTGTAGATCTGAGCTCACATTCTGTGGTCATGAGTAGGAACATTCCAAGCTGCACCAATATTGATCTATCTTCCTCAGGTGTAGCATAGAGTATGTTGTCTAGCCTCCCTTCAGAGGATGGAACATTCTCTACCATTGTGGATCCAAGTTAAAAGCAAGGTTCTATGGGGGCCCACAAAGGGGTCTATTTTGTTGTTTCTGTTAGAGATGACCAATACTAATGGAGAGAGGGATTTATTTGAGGTCTAGGCCCATCATGTCTGTTTGGGAATCTCAGCAGTCCTGAGAATTCTACATGTAATTTTCATTAACACTAATACCTCCAGGTAAATGTTGTCATTAATTCTTTCACAGAACCGTTGTTATTGTGCTAAATTGCTAGTTTCTCTGTTGAAGTATTATGTATAGCTGGCACTCCCAGCTTTCTGATGCTTCTTACCCACTATGAGTAAAACTTCTACAACCTTCTCATTCTCTGTTTTGTTTTATTCCCCCCCCCCATATTTATTTGTTGTGGTATGAGAGAAAGAGACCAGAGCACTGCTCAGCTCTGACTTGTGGTGGTGCCAGTGATTGAACCTGGCACCTCAGAGCTTCAGGCATTAAAGGCATGTTACCACTGTTATATCTTCTCAAACCCTTAGCTGAATTTTAACAAGGTAAATTATTTTTATAACCAGAAGCAGCCACAACGAGAATGCTTAAAGTCTTTAAGAATTGGGCGAGATTCTAGGGCTCATTAGTTCTATCTCTAAAATTCATCATCTAGAAGGTATTTAATATATATCTTCTATTGAAAGCATTTAAAGAAACACTAGAAATTTAATTGAGATTTTTCTGGGTGTTCTGGAATTAAGAAAAAGTTAATGGTACAGTTTAAATGTCCTTTTGTCCCTGATACCACACTATATTGCTAATGTTAAGGGACTGAGCCAGGAATTTGAGAAGCAAACCATTAAGATACAAGTGAATTGTCAGAGAAGGGCAGCTGCTTGCTGTCTGATTGATGGTACTTCCTGAGATAAGCAAATGGAGCAAGTACAGAAGGCTGGTTCTATGTGCCAGGTGGTGTCAGTCCTCCTCCCCAGACTGTCTCCTTCCTTGACTTCTGCTTCACCTCAAACTCCACCCAGCCCTGCAGAAAGAAAAAAGTCTGGGATGCACTGATTATTTTCCAAGCCTTCTTATACAATCAACACTTAAAATGACGGCATTCAAATTTTACTTGCCCATACAGTGCCTCCACTTTCTCTGCCAACACCTTAGAGAGTCTGGCTCACTTCTGCTTTTTTACTGAGAAGAGTTTCTTTGATTACCTGAACACTTGGGGGAAAGAAAGCAGAATTATTAATCCTTGATAATGCGTGGGTCTGAGGGTTGTGGCAAAGCACTGTATCGATAGGAGCAGATTGCTTAATAAGAATGAAAATGTTTGGCGATCAGTCTCCAGCTTACAAGGGTGATTTTTTGCTTCCTTTAGTGCCAATGAGCTATCCACATTAAGGTGACTCTTCTCCCTTTACCTTTGATGAGTTTAATTCAATGAATTCCTACTTGCTAACCTGTAATCAAGTTGTGAGCACTAGGGCAAAGAATGAAAAAAAAAAAAACTTTAAACACAGCAACTTGTTGGAGAGTCACAGAAGATAGCATTCCCTTGAATGAAAAAAAAAAAAGTGATTGTGGGGGATGGTCAAGAAGTGAAGTAGGTGTTTGTATACTCAGTTGAGCACACACATTACAGTGCACAAGGATCAGGGTTCAAGCCCTTGAATCCCATCTATAGGGGGGAAACTTTCTGAGTGATGAAGCAGTGTTGCAGGTCTCTTCTCTCTCTCTCTCCCTCTCTTTCTCTCTCCCTCTCCCTGTCTCTCCCTCTCTCCTTCCCTCTCTATCACCTCCTTCCCTTTTGATTTTTCTATCAAGAATAAATAAATAAAATAACATTATTTTGAAAAGTGACTGGCTAGGTTAGGAGACTGGCAGACAGATAAGAAAAGTAGTGATCTGGTATACAGGCTCTCCTTCACAAAGATACTGCATAGAAATCTATCAGAGTTTATGCAAGTGTGACCCACCCTTATTCCAAATTGTGTGTGTCTACTGTTTGGTAATCATTGTACAGGCAGGTAGGTAGTTGGGTAGATGAATGAGTTGATGAAAGATTCACTATCAGTATTTGTCCACTGTGGCAACACCAGCAATGAGTGCCTTGCCCATTTTCTCTGCTTTTACTTCTGTACTCTAAAAGCTGCTGGTTTATACACTTGTCACTCTAGCCCCTGTGACCAGGGGAAACAATTAGTTTGAGAACCAAAAGAAGAGAGTATGTCCAAAGTATAACTGAGCACTACAGGTTAAATTTCTTAGGGAGGAGCTAGAGGCAGGAAGGGACCCTTGTATCCTTTTTGGTATCACCCATCCATCCTCCTTTGGTTGGAGGAAGACCAAAGAAAACATCACAAGAGGCAAGAATTTGGGTCACCATATCTCCAGCCTATCCCCAAAGATTTCAAAGCAGCTATGAGGCACGGAAGCAAAATGATTTGAGGAACAAAGCCTCCATTCTCATACCATATGGTATTTCAAAATAAAACTCTCTTTTGGCACAAAAGGTAGAAGTATAGAGATCTGTTATTACTCTGGGTATCAGACAGATGAGCTTTGCTGCTCCTTCAGAAGTGGTCCCCAACCAGTGAAGGGTCTTGGTGAGTAAGTAGTCCAATTTTCCTTGCTTCTCAGTTGCTGTGACTAAGACACATATACATAGGAGTAAGCCTCAATTGCCCTCTATGTTAATTGTTTAATAACATGTTGGTATTCTTCGTGTTGGTTTGGCCCCCTTCCCCCCACCTCTGAGAGAATTGGTTTGGCCCTTGCTAGTTTCACGCCCCTCTTTCTCCCCGCCCCCTATGCTAAGGACTCCAGAGTCCCAGCAGCAGCCGCAGAAAAAGAATGATGGAGAAGCACATGGTGTGGTGATTTGTCTGTTCGTGAATAAAGATTAAACTGCAGCTTCTCAGCCCAGCCATGTGTCCCCGAGTCTCTGTCTCTGTCTACCGCCACGAAGCTAGCCCAGCCTGCTGGAGCCTCTGAACTTTAACAACAAATGGCTCCCACGTGGACCTGACCTGCACGTCTCTCAGATAAGTGAAGACAATTTGGCTACCTATGCACTATGGCCTTCTCTTCTGCTTGTGAAGAGATCTCCAAAGGCCTCTGCCCTTTCTTCACGAGACTGTTTCGCTGTTTCTGGAACATTTATCTCTGGACCACTCTGTGGTTTCTGCCCAACACCAGCCCGCAGGAGCCCAACGCCAGCCTGCATGAGCCGGCTTTCCGCCGTGTGGCGTGGGGCATTGGGCACAGGCTCCCTCCATGCTGCTTGGCCGCTGGGAGCAGGGCAGCAGACATGGTGGACAGGCCTACGGCCTATCCTGGCCGCCACCCTGGGGCACCTTGGCCCGCGCCTTCTGCATGGCTGGCCCGCCCGCCCTCCTGCTATGAAGTCTGGGCAGATCCCGGACCCCCCAGAGACTGCGGGTTCCCTGCCGAAACTGGGCCCCCTGGCCGAGATCCTCAGCTCGGGTCTGAAGGCAGACAAACTAAAATACGCAGAGATTCGTGCAGAGATCGCAACCTACAATTCCTAGAAGTGGAGCTGCGCGGGAGGCCCCACCTCCGGATGGTGACCCCCCAACAACAACTAAGACAATACAGATCTAAATTCGTGTTTAAAATGACATGTCTTCGTAACAAAGGTTTCTCTCTTTGTGTACTAATGACCGTGTTTATGTGTGTGTTTAAAGTTTGGTAAACAGTAACTTTAAGGTTAAAAATGTAACTTTAAGGCTAAATTCTTACCAGGCAAAGTTAAATAAAAAAGGTTTTCAACGTAATTCTCATAAAGATAACATTAACTTACGTTTAAAGTCTGAGGTAAAAATTAGTTTAAATATCAATATATTTTAACTAAGTTGGTCAAAAAAAACCTGCGCACACCTAGGGTGTGTCTCCATCTTGAATGGGTGTAACAAAAGGTTAAAAAGACTTTGTTGATATGTAAAAGTCTCAAATTCCTTCTCAATTAGAAACGTTAGATTGCACTATGGTTATGCTAATAATTCTCATGCCTGAGGCCTTTTTCTTTTTATGGTTCATGTTTGCCTTCCCACATTTTATTGTTTGAACTTTAAATAGCCTTGAAATTGTGCTAGAAAAGACTTCCAATTATGATAGAGTTATCAATTGTGGTAAACTTCTAACCTGCTACAAGTTTTGTTTCATAAGTAAGTGAATTGCAGCTGTCAAGTTCTCTACAGAAAAACAGAATTCTGATGGCTGACATTCCCCATCGAGACAGATGTACAACAATTCACCCCCTGGCAATTCTTCGGTGGACATCTGCTTTGGACTTCTTTCGGACTCACTGGTACACCTCAGACACTTTACACAAAACTAGCGGCTTTCCTTTATGCTGCTGGGTTTCTCAAACACTGACTGCAGCCTTGCCTTGGGACTCTAGGCCTCACCTCCCCCCCACCATGCTAGGAAATGCCCTTTGAGGCAAGTACGCCCCCCATAGGCAGGAAATGTTTTTTTTAAGCTGATAAAGTTTTGCCCACAGAGGCAAAAAATGGCCCCCTCAGGCCTTCCCTTGGCAGCACACTGGTTCTTGTTACTTGCTTACATGTTTCTCCATGTTTGTGCCAGTTTCTTTTTTGAAAATTCCTGTACGATATAGGTTTCTGTTCACCCCACACCCCTGATACTGTGGTCATTTAGTTAAAAAGAAAAGGGGGAATATGTTGGTATTCTTCGTGTTGGTTTGGCCCCCTTCCCCCTACCTCTGAGAGAAATGGTTTGGCCCTTGCTAGTTTCGCGCCCCGCTTTCTCCCTACCCCCTATGCTAAGGACATCCAGAGTCCCAGCAGCAGCCGTGGAAAAAGAATGATGGGGAAGCACATGGTGTGGTGATTTGCCCGTTCGTGAATAAAGATTAAACTGCAGCTTCTCAGCCCAGCCGTGTGTCCTCAAGTCTCTGTCTCTGTCTACCGCTGCGACGCTAGTCCAGCCTGCTGGAGCCTCCAAAAGAAAACATCACAAGAGGCAAGAATTTGGGTCACCATATCTCCAGCCTATCCCCAAAGATTTCAAAGCAGCTATGAGGCATGGAAGCAAAATGATTTGAGGGACAAAGCCTCCATTCTCATACCATATGGTATTTCAAAATAAACCTCTCTTTTGGCACAAAAGGTAGAAGTATAGAGATCTGTTATTACTCTGGGTATCAGACAGATGAGCTTTGCTGCTCCTTCAGAAGTGGTCCCCAACCAGTGAAGGGTCTTGGTGAGTAAGTAGTCCAATTTTCCTTGCTTCTCAGTTGCTGTGACTAAGACACATATACATAGGAGTAAGCCTCAATTGCCCTCTATGGTAATTGTTTAATAACATACCCATACTGCCTTTCTTTATTTTGTTAAAAAATTATTTTATTTTGATGAGAGAGCAATATATGGAGTGAGAGATCAGAGCACTCTCTGCTCAGCTTTGGTTTATGGTGGTGCTAGGGACTGAACCTGAGACCTCAGTCTCAGGCATGAGAGTCTTTTATTTTATTTTTATTATCTTTATTTATTATTGGATAGAGACAACCAGTAGTCAAGAAGGTAGGGAAAGATAGAGAGGGAGAGAGATAGAGAGACACCTGCAGCCCTGCTTCACCACTTGTGATGCTTTCCCCCTGCAGGTAGGGAGAGGGGCCTTGAACCTGAGTCCTTGCGCATTGTAACATGTGCGCTCAACTAGCTGCACTACCACCCAGCCCCCATGAGAGCCTTCTACATAACCATTATGCTATCTCCACAGCCCACTTCCTTTCTTTCATTCCCACTCTCCTTTCCCCAGTCCCTCCTGTTTTCTGGAGTTACCCTTTATGTGAACTACTTGACCTTAAATCCTTGTTTTGGAGAATGCTCTGGGGAGCTCAAATTAAGATATCTGTCTTACTGCTCCACGACTGTGAACAGACAAACCCCAGCTATTGCTTTCTACCCTTCTTTGCTTCCTAAATAATAATCTAATTAGGATAAAAGTGGCATTTAACTGATGCCCCACTGGATTAATATTCTGTCCTATCACTGTGAAGGGTTTTTAGGCTTGACTGCTAGTGACCAACATTTCTATCCTTGAGGCTATTGGTAACCTCACCCTGACTAGGAGGGACTATCATAATCTTCTTATTTATTTATTTATTTATTTATCCTTCTCTCACAATCTTCTTCATATCTGTTTGATTTTAATTTCTGTGTGTGACGGCATCATGTAGCCCACATTTAATTGTGATGATATTAAACTCATTTTTGATTCATTCTCTCTAGAATCTGGAATCTCTGGGTTACATTTTTAATCAGCTTTCATTACTAAAGCTGATTGAATTCTGTTATTTAATGATTGAAAGAAGGATGAAAGTCAGACCAACAAACCAATTTTTTCTGGTCAGTCTTCTTTGATAAAACAGTTTCCTTAACTCTGAAGTAGTCATGTCTGTTAAAATAATGGTTCTTCAAGCTTCGCTCTAATTAAGCATCTAAATTCTCCAGAGACCCTGGAAATACCTGCAATAATTTCTAGAGGTGCTTTGAATGATTCTGTATCCTAGTGGTACATCAGAGTCATCTTATGAACTTTTATTTCAAGGGACTGAAATAAAAGTTAAAAATGCATGTATATCAAAATAAAATAAAAGGACTGGATGGCATTCCAGATGAAACAATTGACAGTGTCTGGGCAGCAGGAGTTTAAAGTTCTCCACATGGTTCTAATGTGCAGCCAGAGGTGAAAACCACTGATTAGCGCTTTTCTGAGACCATGAACACCAGCTTCCCCAGGAGCAGCAGCTCTAGATAAAGCAGAGGAGGTGAAAGTGTCCTTGATGGCAGCCCCAAATGACATAGTCACTACCTTTGAAGCCAGCTCCACACTTCACATGCTACACATGAGCCAGGAAGCCTCAGGAAACCCCTGGTCAACTCACGCTCTAATGAGAAGACATTTACCATGCAATAGCCTTTTGTTCCTACAACATAGCAAACAACTCTCTTCCTGAAGGAGAATTCAAATCAGAGTTTTTCTCATTTGCAAGTTTGGGCTTTCGCAGTGATGGCATCTGCTGCTCCTATGCTGTGCTGTATGTACTCCAAACACTGCTGCATGCCACAACCTTGTGTAGGTGGTGCTTTGGAGAAAATGAAACAACTAGGTCAATATCCAGCATGAGGAAAAGCAGTCCAAGGAACAAGACATGGGCTTAGCTCAAGAGTGCAATAGAAACATGAACTTTGGGAGTCGGTCGGTAGCTCAGCGGGTTAATCGCACGTGGCGCGAAGCGCAGGGACCGGTATAAGGATCCAGGTTCAAGCCCCCGGCTCCCCTCCTGCAGGGGAGTCTCTTCACAAGTGGTGAAGCAGGTCTGCGGGTGTCTTATCTTTCTCTTCCCCTCTCTGTCTTCCCCTTCTCTCTCCATTTCTCTCTGTTCTATCTAACAACGACGACGACAACAATAAGTGCAACAACAATAAAAAACAAGGGCAACAAAAGGGAAAATAAAAGAAAATCTTAAAAAATATTTAAAAAGTGGTCCAGGAGGTGGCACAGTGGATAAAGCATTGGACTCTCAGGCATGAGGTCCTGAGTTCAATCCCTGGCAGCACATGTACCAGAATGATGTCTGGTTCTTTCTCTCTCTCTCTCTCCTCCTATCTTTTTCATTAATAAATAAATAAAATATTTAAAAAATATATTAAAAAAAAACATGAACTTTGAGCAAGAGGTGGTTAAGGGGAAACTCCTTGATAGTCCACCAAGGCATCAGGGAAGGTGTATGCTGGCTTCCACCAAATGTGGTGTGGGGATTTCTGTCACTCCGCTTACACATTAGAGAAAAATATCACTCCAGAAGTCTGCACAGCCTCCTGTATTCAGACAGCTTACGCTTGGTTTTGCAAGCACCATTTTCCTCCTAGATAGCTCCCAAAGATCTGACAGCCATGCTGGGAGGAGAAATAAATGTTTCCTTTATTCTTTCTCTGCTTGTGTCTGGACTCAAGTAGATCTGCTCCTATGAAGTCTAGAATCCACAATCACTAGAAGGAAAAGAATCTGTAGTTGGTCAGAGGTAAGAAAAATTGTTAGCAGGATTCTTGGCAATAGGGAGTAGGAACCTGGAGATTCTGGGTTTGAGATAGAGCAGAACTTTGTATCTCAGCTGACTCCTGAAACAAAGCATCTAACACTTGCAGAAAGGAGCTTGCTGTTGTAGCTGCTAATAGTAACACTTGTACTTAACATCCAAATATACTCTGTTTACACTTGCGCAAGTGAATAAATTTTAGGAGCTGCACCTGGAGCAATAGAAAGGTGACAAGTGTTTCTTTCTTTCTTATTTATTTATTTTATTGGGGGATTAATGTTTTACATTTGACAGTAAATACAATAGTTTGTACATGCATAACATTTCTCAGTTTTCCACATAACAATACAACCCCCACTAGGTCCTCTGTCATCCTTTTTGGACCTGTACTCCCCTCCACCCCAAAGTCTTTTCCTTTGGTGCAATATACCAACTCCAGTTCAGGTTCTACTTGTGACAAGTGTTTCTATGGTAACCCTCTAGAATATAGTCCTATCACATCTTTAGTCAAGTTAAGACATAGGCTGAAGTTTGGAACTCATTTGGGAATAATTATCGTCAGTGTTGACTGAGTGCTTTCTATATGCCAGTACTGTGCTAGATCCTCTATACTTACATATTCAACACAATTCTATGAGACAATATTTTCTGCATATTAATATATAAAGGTACTGAGTCACCTTAACATTAAATTGAGCTTCCAGGGATTTGTACCCAGGTCTGCTTCCATCAGAATCTACAGACTTAGCCACTACTATTTTTTATGCCTTTTTGCTTTGTGGGTGTTGGGTTCACACAACTCTTCAGAAATATCTAGGCACCCCCACAAGAATGAAGGACTAAATCCTCAGGTGATGAATATCTTAGGGGGAAGCTCTATGGTAACTAAGGTGCAGTCCAGAAGTTTTGTTTTTGCTAGTTGCATCTACCTCTTTACCAAGTTAGTTAGTTACTAGTCATATCATAAAGGCAGGAGGTTTCCAAAGCATTTCTGTTATCTCACATTCTACCTAGTGTTTGGATTTTAGACAAACAAGAATTTATTATAAATCAAACAATTCATGTTCGTTTGAAACTTTAATTTTGCTGAAAATGCACTTATTTCACTCACTTTGTTATTTATTACTTGCCAAAATAACAACACACATTTTTCTTTACTAAATTTTGTATTTAATGGGAAAACTATATTTCATGTAAATATACATGAGTAGTTCTACTGAGCATAAACCTTAGTGGAGTTCATTTTAAAACATAATAGAGTATCTGATTGATGATTGGATGCACTGAATATTTTTCTTTGATTAATATCATGTGGATAAATATCAGGGGCCAGATGAACTCTTTACTACAAAACTCACCCAAGTAAAATAATATATTGAATGATTTTGGAAGGAAACAATTTCTTTCATTTTGAGGTGGCATCTCTTGTCTCAGAATGAAGAATATGCTATTTAGGGCTGGAGATACACCTCACCCAGAGGGTAAGCCACCTGACATGCCATGTGAGTGGCCCAGATTCGAACCCCAACACTGCATGGAAGTGCAGTAGCTCCAGGGGGAGTTCTAGCCCCATAGTGTCTCTCTATCCCTACATCTCTGTCCCCTCCCTTCAATGAGTGGTCATACAATTGCACACACACAAGGACATGATTCCAGAAGAACAACAGAAAGTATTTTGAGGGCTACTTGGTACTGACTTGCATGGTCAAAAATATTTTGCTGGGCTGGCAAAAACAGTTCCTATAAAGTGTGCTCACTTCTTATTTGCACAACCCAAGTTCCAGTCTTCCCCAATGCCCTGGAGAAAACTTTAATAGTACAGTGTTTTTCCTCTGTCTTCCTTCCTTTGCCTCTGTATTTCTTTTTTTAATTAATTATTTATTTATTTATTCCCTTTTGTTGTCCTTATTGTTATATTGTTGTGGTTATTATTGTTGTCATTGTTGTATAGGACAGAGAGAAATAGAGGAGGACAAGACAGAGAGGGAGAGAAAGACACCTGCAGACCTGCTTCACTGCTTGTGAAGAGACTCCCCTGCAGGTGGGGAGCCAGGGGCTTGAACTGGGATCCTTATGCCAGTCCTTGCACTTTGTGCCATCTGCGCTTAACCCGCTACGCTACCACCCAGCTCCCTGCCTCTGTATTTCTATATTAAAATATTGACAGTGAATTAGTAAAAAGCAAGCAGAAAGACCTAAAAAAGATACCATAGAGTACCTAATGAAATAGTTTATACCTAGATATCCTCCTCACCTACCTCCTATTCCACTTCCCTCAATCACTCCAAAGCTAACCTTGTCATACAAAATAAGGACTACAAAAGCTGAATAAGGACAAGAGACTGGCATACTTTAATGATGACTCTTTAGTCACCATCAGGCCATCCCATCACCTGGGGCCCTGGTCAGGGACCCCTGGAGTTCCCACACAGACAAGATGGGCCTTGTCCTCTAACAGATTCCTCTCACCACTGTCACTAGTCATCTCCATCAAGAACAACATAATGGAACCCTTTGTGGGCCCCTATAGGACCTTGCCTTCAGTGTGGATAAACAAAGGTAGGGAATGTTCCATTCTCCAAAGGGAGGTTGGATATCATATTCTATCTATCACCTGAGGTTGATGGATCCTGAAATTAGTGCAGCCTGGAATGTTCCTGACCGTGACCACAGAATGCCAGATCTACGGGCATGCAGAGGTTGGTTACATAAGCTTCTGTGCTGACTATGGGCCTCAGATCAAATCTATGGGGTTTACAGTTGATAATATTTAAATACTTTTTCCATATTTGAGAGCTATTCCCTTCCCTGATCCAGCTTTCTAGTCCCAACTATGAAACCATATTCCTAGACAATAACTTAGATCACCTGCATGTTAGATGTCAAGCTCAGACAAAGACTAGTCAGATCATGGGCCCCTTGGAATATACCTAAATAGACCTAGTAGCTTTTTCCAAAACAGAGACCCCAAATCTTCATCTTCAATATTCTTGTCTTTAGATTCATGATTATTCAACATTTTTTTCTGCCTTATATCTTAACTCTTTTTCAGCCGCCAGGTTCCAGATGCTACCATGATGTCAGCCGGACTTCCCTGGGCAGACGACCCCACCAATGTGTCCTGGAGCCCCACCGCCCCAGATCCCTGCCCCACTAGGGAAAAAGAGAGACAGGCTGGGAGTATGGATTGACCTATCAATGCCCATGTTCATCAGGGAAGCAATTACAGAAGCCAGACCTTCCACTTTCTGTACCCCATAATGATCCTGGGTCCATACTCCCTGAGGGACAAAGAATAGGAAAGATATCAGGGAGGGGACTGGATACGAAGTTCTTGTGGTGGGAATTATATGGAATTGTACGTCTCTTATCCTATGGTCTTGTCAGTGTTTTCATTTTATAAATAAATTTAAAAAATAATTAATTGACAAAGAGGATGCCTTAAATCCTGAGCAAAATCTACTGCTTTCCCTCTATCCCCTGTTATCCTGCTTGGAGAGTAAATAATAATTATTATTATAATTATATAATATATATATATATTGACCTGGAGTGGTAAATCCCTGGAGATGACATATGAATGTTTTTTATTATGGGATTAATTTTAATAAGAGAAGGCTCAGACTGCAGTCTATTATAGAAAAATACGTACTTTAAATATATAATGCATCTCCATTTCTGTATTTTGGTATATATTGAACTCATTCTACTGGTAGAAAGCCAGAAGGAAGATTTAAAATTTTCTGTTCAATTAGCAGTTACATCAAATGTTGTAAAAGAGGAGATGGATTTGAGCATCTTATAAAGGTAGTGAATTTGGTTTTCATTTTGTCAGATTTATTGAGTGATTGGAGGATTTAACCTTGTCCTGCAGAAGTTCTTAAGTGAAAAGCATGTCAGTTGTGTTGAAAAGGGCCTCTAAATCTTCTTCTTATAAGATTCAGATTGTGTGTGGCATCATCAGCTAGTGTCAATACTGATGGTGAAATCTGGTTTCTCAGATAAAACAGAATCCCAAGAAATGACATTTACAAAGTGTGGATCTAGCCAGTTTGGAGCAAGACTTTGCACATTCACACTGTAACACGCAATGCTGGCAGAGACCAAAATGTGAACATTTTTAGCATGAGGAGCTGGCACTTACCTCACAACCCCATGGCTAGAGCCTGTGGAGAGATAGATAATGGTTTGTATGGTTTGCTCCTAATCACTGTGTTCTCTTGACACTGAGTTTTTGCGCAAAATCACCCAGGGATACAACATAATGTTCTTTATTTGAATAATCACCTCCCATTGGTGAAAAGATATACATATATATATAGTGATTGTTGAAGAGATCAGAGTTTCCTTTTCCCACAGTTTTTGGAGTGGACTCTAAATTCCTTCCCACCCAAGGGGAAAACTGCCATAACGCTTAGAGAGGGAATTAAAATGTGTTTGTTTTAAATGTTAGTTTAGTCATGAAAAATCCAGGGATTATAAACTTAGAAAATGGCAAATTTATCTGAGCAAGTATAGTAGCCAAAAACAAAAGTAAAGCAGTAAAATGGACTATATCCTGCAGCTGCAAGACTTTTCAGACTTGCTGTTGAGAGAATCCTGTGCTCAACAGCTACACCACTGGACTCCATGGTGCTGCAAACATTCCAACCTCACTCCATTCAGGGGTGATGCATCTTTAGCCTCTTTGCTTTGAGGATGTTGGGGTCACTCAACCCTTCAGAGATAGCCAAGCATTCTCATGAGCATGAAGGACTAAAACAGAAGACTAAACCTCACTTGGTGAATATCCAGAAGGCAATGTCACTTGGAAGAAGGGACATATTAATTTAACATTGCTGATTTTCAAAATATCAGGATTCTGGCTAAGGGTGGATATGTTTGGAATGTGGAAACTGGTAGAGAGAGGAACAGGGATAAAGAAATGGGGCAGTATGATGTGTAGCCCGAGAGATTTGGTGTCAGAATTTTGACAGAGGAGGTGGGATAGTTAGAAAACAACCTCTGGATACCCCTCCACTTAGTTCTTATTGATTATGATTTTTTTCTTTTTTCAAATTTACTTTTATATTACAGAATTACATGTCGACAAGGGTTTGAATCCATACCATTCCCTCCACCAGAGTTCTGGATCTTCACTTTCCCCACTGCAATCCACCACAATTCCCCTAGAGTTGTTAGACATGGGTCAACCATCTTCTCTACAACTGTCCACATTTATACATAGTTGCCCCTTCTTTTTCTGATTCAATCCTCTCTTCCCCTTGAAGCCACTCATAACATCATAGCTACCTCCATATGTCCCTCTCCTTTTTCCTTCTCTCTCTCTGTGGAGTTCAGAGCCCTCTTATCTTCTTCCTATCATTTCTCCCCCGCTGGGATTATGGATCAAGGTTGTTTATGGGGAGCAGAAGGTAGGAGTTCTGGCTTCTGTAGCTGCTTCTCCACTGAGCATGGGTGTCAACAGGTTGATCTATACCCCCCACCCCCACCCCTGGCTGTTTCTGTCTTTCCATAGTGTACCAGAACTCTGGAGATGCAAGGGTCCAAGACACATTGGTGAGATCATCTGCCCAGAGAAGTCATGATAGAGTCATGGTAGCATCTGAAACGTGGTGTCTGGAAGGTGGTATGACCTAAGCTGAGACAAGATGGTTAATGAATAGGAACCAAAAAGTAAGATTAGAGCATATGAGATTAGGGATTTTAGGATAGAAGAAAGCTAGGAAAACCATTTTAGGCATGTTTCTGGGGGCATATAACTATGGTAGTTTTGCTTGAGTTTGGTAGCTAGCCTGATGTTGGATGAGAATATTGTCTGAAAGAATAGTGTCTGAGTAGAGAAAAGGGCTAGAACATTGAATTAGGGCAAGGGGTAGGGGTAGCTTCTGTTCTTATAAAAAAAAAAAAAAGAAAGAAAGAAAGAAATTCTGTAGCTAAAATTAACTATTTACCTCCATCTACCTGCTCCAGGATATATATATATATATATATATATATATATATATATATATATATATATATATATTATATGTATATATACACACACACACACATTTATATTTAGCACCTGAGCCTGTGTAACTTCTAAGTCCCTATTGGTCTGAGCTTATAGTTCATGGTCACATCTGAGGAACATTGCAGACTGCACCCATTTCAGGCCCAGTCTTTTTCATGTGTCTCCCTTTGGAGACTGGGGCTATCCCCACTGTCATTGCTTTATGATAAAGCCAAGGTCCTGGGAGGGCCCACAAGATGCTGTTCTTATGGAAGCAACCAGTGGTAGTGGAGAGAGGGACCCTTTAGAGGTCTAGGCCCATCATATATGTATGGGAATCCAAGGATTCCCTAACTAGGGCCCTAGATGATCAGGTGGTGTGATATTGACCAAACAGGCCATTATTAAATGGGCCTTGACTATGATTTTTCTACAAAGATAAAGGATTTTTTCCCACAAACGGTTGTGACACCTATCTTCACCAGTCATGAAGCCTGCTTACTGTGTTCAGTACACACACACACACACACACACACACACACACACACCAGACAGTGTGACTCTTGTCTTATCTTTTTGGCTCTGCGCTTCTTAGTCATTACTGAATTACTCATCCTCAAAGTGCTCTGGGCACAGGAACAGTGTGGGTGCCTACAGAGGTAGAGGCTTTTTCACAACCGTCAGTGCTAACTTGTTCTCATGGACAGTTTCACCATTGTGCCCATAAACGCTAAATAAGCAGGCGGCATTTCCTGTCCCACTTCCTCACCTCCTGCCCTCTTCCAAGAGGAACAGAAGGTAAGTAAGGAAAGATTAGTGAATCTGAATTATTCTCAACCTGGACAAAAGACTTTGAAATAAACAAGAACCAATGGACAATGCTTATATCAAGGATCCTAGATATTAATTCAGATTCCGCCACTCAAACTCTGCTTGGCAGACCAACCCATCACTCAGCGGTCCCTGAGTCATGGATAATTTGCCTACTATTTTACCAGTTGCATTACTTCACACTAGGTGGGAGTTTCCAATTGGCCTGTAGCACTCCAAGACTGAAAACAAACCTATTTTCTGCAATGTTGCCCTGTTAGGCTCCAACCAGTACTTTATATACCTGAGTGCCAAAGGGCATCCTTAAAATAGGGCAACTCCAGATAGTGTTCCTGACACATGGAATTGCTTTTTGGTCTAAAATAAAATCAGCCTACCTTTTTTTTTTTTCTCTTTGGGAAACTGACCTAAACAAGTAATGATGTGCTATAAATGTCTTTCAAGACTCAACTTGTAAGTTCTAATTATAATTAAGTGGATAATAACATTACTTTTTATTTTTGCCTTGCTCCAAAGTATTCCAAGTGCACTCAGCTGCGTGAGGGCAGGTATTACACATTCGTTTGTGTCTACTTGAAGATTCTAAGTACACTTTTTTTTGATTCTGGTTCTAGACTCTCTTTTCTTCCTAGAGCCTGCGGCGCAGAAGTATAGTAACTGGGCGAACTTTCCTGAATATCTGGGTCAGAGTCCACCCACTAACTGATGGGGAAGAGTTTCACCTCAGAGGGCCCCCTGCTGGCTGGGCTTGGCCCTCCAGGGTCTTCAGACTGGCTGCTCTGGCTCTTCCTGCTGGAGCTAGGGGGCCTCTCCATGAGTCTCCTGACAGCCTGGTGCCAGGGAGTGAACTGAGCTTCTTGACCTTGCCACCAGGGAAGGCCTTTCCTCTGGAGGCTTTGGCATCCCAAGCCTACACTTTGTAAACTTTGACTCCTTTGTTGTCCTCACTCCAGGGCAGAAACAGGATTGGACTTGTTTGTGCTGCTGCCCTATTGTACATGTGTGACTGAGGGCAGGTATCACACATAAAAGTTTTTTGGTGTTTTTTTTTTCCCCTTGGGGGCAGTGGAAGGGTTGGGAACAGAGGAGAGGGTTTTTTTTTTTGTCTCCCAGGATTCCTTTAAACTTGGATTGTGGGCTCATTCTATGGCCCTTGAAGTAAACCTAGACAGGCCTTCTGACTTTACTATTTCCTAATAGCTAAAAGAGCCACAGAATAGTCTGGTGCAAAAATGGACATTCCTAATTCTGTGTAATAATCAATTTTCATTAAAAATGTGAAATTGAAGCTTCTACTTTGACATCTCATTCCCATCTTTTTTTTTTTTTTTCAGAGAAAGAGACAGAGGTAGAGAGGCAGAAGGGAAAACGAAAGATACCACCACACTGAAACTTCTTTTAGTGCAGTGGGAACTGGGCTCAAACCTGTGTTGTGCACATGGCAAAACAACACACTCTCCAAGTGAGCTATTTTTCTGGCCCTCATTGAAGGTTTCTGATACCCTCCCTATCTCCCCTTTTCCTCTTCCTTCCAGTAAACATTTGGAAGGTAAGAGTGACCTGGAGAAAGGTGCAGGAAAGTCCCAGAACATGGCCAGTATATAGCTCACTCTTCCTCAAAGACCACACCCTCCCAGTTCCACTGTGCACTCTAACCTGTGGATTTCAGGATGAAAAGAAATAGAAATTTAGGGAACCAATAATAACAATAACAATAATAATAATAAATAAAGCCAATGAATGTGATCAAACTGGTTCAATCCACAATACCCACTCCCAACTGAAAGTAACCAACATTTAGTATTTGCTTATTTATTTATTTTTAATGTATTTATTTATACAATGGAAACACTGACAAGACCACAAGATAAGAGGGGTACAACTTCTACAACCAGAGCTCTGTCTATATCCCATCCCTTCCCCTCACAGCTTTCCTATTCTTTAACCCCATGGGAGTATGGACCCAGGGTCATTATGGAGTACTAAAAGTGGAAGGTATGGCTTCTGTAATTGCTTCCCCACTGAACATGGGTGTTGACAGGTCAATCCATACTCCCAGCCTGCCTCTCTCTTTCCCTAGTGGGGTGAGGTTCTAGGGAGTTGGAGTTCCAGGACACATTGGTGGGGTTGTCTGTCCAGGGAAGTCCGGTTGACATCATGCTAGCATCTGGAACTTGGTGGCTGAAAAAGAGTTAACATATAAAGCCATACAAATTGTTGATTAATCATGAACCTAAAGGCTTAATATTGCAGGTGAAGATTTGGTGTTTATTTATTTTTATTGTCATCCGAGTTATTGCTGGTGCTTGGTGCCTGCATGGCAAATCTATCACTCCAAGCACCCTTTTTTCTCTTTCTTTCTTCTTTTCTTCCTCCCTTTCTTACTTTTATTTGATAAGGAAGAGAGAAATTGAGAGGGGCAAGGGAGATAGAGAGGAAGGGAGACACTTGCAGCACTGCTTCACTGCTTGTGAATCTTCCCCCTAGCCTCCACAGGTGGGAACTGGGGCTTGAACCCAGGTCCTTGCACATGGTAACATGTGTGCTCTACCCAGTGTGCCACTGCCTATTCTCCATTTAGTTCTTCTTAAGCCCCTCTACTGTGAGGGGAAGGAGATGATCCTCATCCCTTACACTGTGTGTAAGGATCTCTGGGAGCCTCAGTATCTATTGGCTTTCTTCAAAAATTCTCACTGAACTTACTGCTTCTCAATTCCTTTTTCAAATTCTATTTTTAAATTGGATGCTGACAAGGAGTTGAAAAAATAATCTTGTGTGTCCAGTAGTCTGGGAGGTGGTGCAGTGGCTAAGGCACTGGACTCTCCAGCATGAGGTCCCGAGTTCAATCCCCGGCAGCAAATGTACCAGAGTGATGTCTGGTTCTTTCTCTCTCTCCTATCTTTCTCATTAATAAATAAATTTAAAAAATAATAAATAATCTCATTTCTTCCTACTTCCTTAGACTTTTTTTTTAGTGTTCTTGGTTCTTTGGATGTGAGCCAATTCTTAAAGGAGAGGAAAACATGAGCAGAAGTCTGACCTCCCTTTAGGACATTAACATCACATGCTCCTAAGAGTTCTGATTGCTAAAACATAGATTTTTCTCCATTTCCAAAGTGAAACTTTTATGATACATAGCTTTCAATCTCTGAAGGAAAGAGGTATGAGAATGTGTGTGTGTGTGTGTGTGTGTGTGTGTGTGTGTGTGTGTGTGTGTGTGTGTGTTGCTGTGCAAATCAGTATAGCCAGTCCTCTCTGGCTTCCACCAAGTTCCATTTTCCAACAAAGCATTTGAGTTTGCATTATGACTGTATCTTCTAGGTGCCTGGTACCTAGAAGTTTATTGTACCCAATTCCAATGTTCTGCAACATCATCCTCTTCTATTAGTATCATCCAGGTCTAAAAGAACAATTTGGAGAAGCATCTATTATTCTGAAAAATGATGATCAAAGACAATGCCCACTATATTGCCTACAAACTCTTCCTTTTAAAGGTAGTGATGTGAAAAAATGCCTACTGAAATTTAAAATCATAAAATATTTCTACCCATAAACAAAAATACATGCTTCTTTTTTCATTTGCCAAAATTATATAACTTGAGGTATTTCTCACTTGTCTGCCAGAAAGTTCAGTACTAAGTTTGGTTCCATGGCAGTAACTAATTCATCCTAGGAAGTTGGAGTGCATATATCATTCCACTTTTATTTGGTTTCCATAATCATTTTCTCTCTCTAACAGTTTTGTCATATTTTAATATATATTTTTTTCATTGTAAATCACTTTCAATCTTTTTTTGATGACCCCCAGAATACATATATCCTAAATTAACAGTGTTTACATTTTTATTCTTCCAATTTATTCAATTCTTGTGTGCCTTTTATTAGCTACTAAAGGAAAAGATGGCTAAGAACTTTCCTCCTTTTCTAGAACAAGATACTAAGTGTACACAAGAAAAGGGGCAGAAGGGTATCGAAGAACCAAAGAAGAAAATCAAGACAATGGAATTGTAGAAGTCAAGAGAATTAGTGTATCCAACAGGTAATCTTTTGCTGCAAGGAAGCATGTAAGACAAGAACAGGAATGTGTCCACTTAATAACAAGGTCATTAGCTATTTTTTTTAAAAGCAGACTAGAAAGCACTTTATTTGGCAGTGAATTTGAAACTGAAATCTTCATTTCAGCCTGGTAACAGTCTTAACAGTATTTTTTTTTCTTTAGAAAAGTTTTTATTTATAAAGTGGAAACACTGACAAGACCATAGGATAAGAGGGGTACAACTCCATACAATTCTTACCACCGGAACTCCATATCCCATTCCCTCCCCTGATAGCTTTCCTATTCTTTTTTTTTTTTTTATAAAAAGGCAACACTGACAAAGCCATAGGATAAGAGGGGTACAACTCCACACAATTCCCACCACCAGAACTCCATATCCCATCCCATCCCATCCCCTGATAGCTTTCCTATTCTTTAACCTTCTGGGAGTATGGACCCAAGGTCATTGTGGGATGCAGAAGGTGGAAAGTTTGGCTTCTGTAATTGCTTCCCCACTGAACATAGGCATTGACAGGTTAATCCATACTCCCAGCATGCCACTCTCTTTCCCTAGTGGGGCAGGGTCCTGGGGAATTGGAGCTCCAGGACACATTGGTGGGGTTGTCTGTCCAGGAAAGTCTGGTTGGCATCAAGCTAGCATCTGGAACCCGGTGGCTGAAAAGAGAGTTAACTTATAAAGCCAAACAAGTTGTTGGCTAATCATGAAACTTAAGGCTGGAATAGTGCAAATGAAGAGTTGTGGGGGTCTCCATTCTGTAGATAGCTAGTAGACATATTTTAATTATATTACAAAAGGCCTGTGACTATACTAGTTTTTTTTTCCCTGAGTCTGAAATCTGATATGCAAGTGGATCCTAGTTATTGTCTCTGGGAAGACGATGTCATGGCTGGAAAAAGGATCAGAAAGCTGGATCAGGGAAGAGAGTAGCTCTCAAATATGGGAAAGGTGTATAAATATTGTTGACTGTAAACCCATCGATTTGATGTGATCTGGGGCCCATAAATCAGTTTTGGAGCCTATCTGACCTCTGCATCCCTGTAGATCTGACCTCACATTCTGTGGTCATCAGTAGGAACATTCCAAGCTGCTTCAATATCAGGACCCATCTTCCTCAGGTATAGCATAGAGAATGTTGTCCAGCCTCCCTTCAGAGGATGGAACATTCTCTACCGTTGTTGATCCAAGTTGAGGGCAAGGTCATATGGGGGTCCACAAATGGGTCTGTTTTGTTGTTCCTGATATAGATGATCAGTAACAATGGAGAGAAGGATTTATTCGAGGTCTAGGCCCATCATGTCTGTTTGGGAATCTCAGGACTCCCTGACTAGGGCCCCAGCTGATGGGGTGGCCTGATAGTGACTAAAGAGTCATCATTAAAGTATGCCAGTCTCTTGTCCTTATTTAGTTTTTGTACTCCTTACTTTGATAAGGATAGCTTGGGAGTGAGTGAGGGTAAGTATAATAGGAAGTAGGTGAGGAGGGTATCTAAGTCTAAGTAGACACTATCTTATTTCGAACTTTATACTGACCCACTGCAGACTATTGTGTACTTTTGCTTTCAGGTATATATTTTGTCCTAATTTATGGATACATGTGAACATATGCTCTGAGTTATATATGGAACATATTCCCTATTTCATGGGACCTGATCTATATCTAGGTTTTGGGACTTTGTTGGGAAGTGAACCTCCGGGAATGGAATTAGAGAATCCTATGAAAGGAAAGGTCTTGCCCGAGTAATGGGGCTGAAGGGTTGACATTCCATGCCTGACATCTCTGGACACAGTCTGAAGTGAAGCATGCTGAGGTGGTACTCATTGCATTGATTGGGTTGGGATCAGCAGATGTGATGTCATTTGGTATGAATTGAGAGAAGCTTGCAGGAAAATGAGCCCCACTCTAGAGGTTCCAGGACTAGGGAAATACAGGCTCTATAGAAGAAGCAGGAGGTTCCTGTTGTCTTAGGGTTTAAGAAGGCAATAGATAGTTATTGCTATAAGCATATTATTTGGCAATGGGTTAGCTTTGAAATGTCTCTTTGTTAGGATTTGCTGTATCATACATATCACCATAATTTATGTCCTTTGACATTATTTGTATATAGCTGTGCCACTGCTTGCTTCTGTTCTCCCTGGACTAAGCTTTTAAGAGTGTCAGCATATCAAAGACTAAGGCTATGGTCTTTTGCATTAAAAAGTTTGAGACATTCAATCAATTTTCCCCTCTCATATTAATTAGTGATTTATATGGCTACAAGTTAATAGGAGGGTACATAATATCATTCCCACTATCAAAAGACTGTCTCCCAGCCCACTCCCCTTACCACCACACCCCCCTCCCTCCACTCGCCCCATGAAGCTGAACATACACCCTCACCCTTAACCTAGGGTTTTTACTTTGGTGCCCTACTCCAGGTCATTAACTATTTTTAAAAAATGTATTTTATTTTATTTCTTTCATTTTAATGAAAGAGAGATAGAAAGAGATGACAGAGCCCTATTCAGCTCAGTTTTGGGTGGTGCTAGGGATTGAATCTGGGACGTTGGAGCTTCAGGCAAGAAAGTCTTCTTGCATAACCATTATGCTATCTCTCCAGCTCCATTAGCTATTTTTTTCCATAGCAATTTAACTGGACAATTGGGTAGGATACAAAGAACTAAAGAAAGCAAGTGCAGAGAACATCTTCAAAAAGTTTTTTTCCCTAGCATGGAAAGATGGAATAAAGTATGATGGCTTTAATGAGAGTTCAGCCCCATTAGGGAAGATAATCTTGATAACATTATTTGATTATTTTGATTTGATTCCTAAGACTTCTTCTACTTAGACACAATATTAATTTCCCATGACAGACAGGGTTATAGATATCCTTGCCTATCCCATCAAGGAGTCCAGGACAGGTACAAATATTTGAACTGCTTACCAGTTGATTTTCTTCTTTTTTTTTTTCTTAAATATTTATTTATTCCCTTTTTGTCGCCCTTGTTGTTTTTATTGTTGTTGCTGTTATTATTGTTGTTGTTATCAATGTCATCACTGTTGGATAGGACAGAGAGAAATGGAGAGAGGAGGGGAAGATAGAGAGGGAGAGAAAAATGTAGACACCTGCAGACCTGCTTCACCACTTTTGAAGCGACTCTTCTGCAGTTGGGGAGCCGAGTGCTCAAATCAGGATCCTTAAACTGGTCCTTGCACTTTGTGCCACCTGTGCTTAACCTGCTGCGCTTCTCCAGACTCCGATTTTCTTGTTTTAAACATGGCTGTAACAATGACTGCCATCTGTCCTAAGCACCCAGTGCCCTCAGAGCACCTAAGCATGCTAGTCTTGACTCATGCTAGATCTGGCTCAATAGGCTGCCAATCCACGGCTGGCTTCAATCCCAGTTCAATTTAAGAGTACTTCAACTTTCCAAAATCTGCACAGTAAATGCCTTCACATAACAGAAAGGAATTTCCAAAAAGCTCAAGAAGCCCATCTTAATTGCTAGAGTTTTATAGTGAGTTCCTGATATCTGGTCTTCTACTTTTTCTTCTCCAAAATAATCTCCCCCTTTCTGACCTTTTGCACACCTGTGTAGATTGTATAAACAATTTATGTTTTCCTGCAGAATTATTACAAGATATTCAATATATGTAATCAATTTGCATTTTCCTAAAGAATTGTTACAAGATATTCCCACTGATATTTTGATAAAAACTATCGCTAAACTTGTGGCAAATTGATCTTCACAATACTGGATTTTCATATATTCTTTTTGGTTCTTCCTAAGATATCTTTCAATGAACTTATATTTTTGCATCAAGGTCATGACAATGGTTTACATCAGAAAAACAGGAAGTGGCCTGTGTGGGTGAGGTTGCGGAGAAAAAGGAACTCTACCACACTGTTGGGGCATATGCAAACTGGTGTAGCCTCTATGAAAAAACAATATGGAGATTCCTTTAAAAATTAAAAATGGAAACACCTTTTGCTCCAGAAGTATCATTTCTAGGTATATCTAAAAAGGATATGAATGGATTAGTTCCAAAGGATATGTTCACCCCTATATTCATAACTGCATTATGCATATGTTTTTAACTAGTATCAAAACTTGATTTCCACATTATTTAAAAAATTTTTTAATCTTTTTAATTTTATTTATGTATTATTGGGTACAGACAGAGAGAAATTGAAAGCAGAAAGATACAGAGGAAAAGAGACAGAGAGACACCTGCAGCCCTGCTTCACCACTCATGAAGCTTTCCTCTTGTAGGTGGGGACCAGCCTTGAACCTGGGTCCTTATGCAATGTAATGTGTGCATTTATCAGGTCTGCTACCACTTGGACCCTAGATTTCCACTTCCTATAGGCAATGTGGACTTAGGTCTCAGTCTCACATGCTACAACATCTGTTCATCTCTGATTTTTGCTTCTGAAACTTGGACCTTTTCTTGACTTCATATAAAAAATGTGCAGGTCATATTTTATCCAGAAAGTCTTAAGTGTTTAAAATGAAGAAAAGTACTTCTGCTAGTGCAACAGTCATCTTTAATTAAAATTCTCCCAAATTGAGTCGAGCGGTAGCGCACTCGGCTTGCAAAGCTTATGGACCAGAGTAAGGATCCTGATTCCAGTCCCCGGCTCCCCACCTGCAGGGGAGTCGCTTCACAGGCGGTGAAGCAGGTCTGCGGGTGTCTTTCTCTCCTCTCTGTCTTCCACTCCTCTCTCCATTTCTCTCTGTCCTATCTAACAATGATGAAATCAATAACAACAACAATAAAAAACAAGGGCAACAAAAGGGAAAATAAATTTAAAATAAATTCTCCCAAATTATTTGTAGAATTTCTATCCCAGTTTGACAAATACACTGAGCAGTGGAAAGTCTAGAACAGAGAAAATATAACTTTATTTTTTTGGCCATCAGACAATGTGTATCTGAACTCATTCTCATCTTTCTTTTCCTTTTATGTTCCCTAATTTATTCAGATCATAAGCAGTAGTACATGTACTTCTTCAATCATCTGATACATTTTTTTCTGAGATTCATTTATGTATTAGTGAGAAAAGAGAGATAAAACCAGAGTGTCATTCTGTAATATGCATTTCCCAAGTTCCAACTCAGGACTTCATCATACTTTAGGGTTCACGTCTTTATCCACTGAACCATCTTCTAGGCCACTCCTCTAGTGGCTTTTAAAATGGTTTTACTAGTAGCAGAAATTAACCTAGTGAGGGCTATCTGCTTGGTTTTGCATATTTTTTTAACTCTTTTGTGGATGGAAAATTCACAAAAGAGTGATAATGGATGGCGACAGTCAATAGCAAAGCTTTTCTAGACTGCAGATCTCAGGACTTCATTCACTCCCCTTTCCCCTTCTCACAGTAAACAAAAATGACCACTAAACTCAGAGACTCCGAAACAAGTGCCTACTGTGTTGAACTTAACTATTTTTAGAAAAACTGCATATCTTTAGAAATAATTTGCAAAGCTATGAACCCAGTCAGCAACTATAATGTCAGTTTTCAGTAAGCTTCTGCTGATTAAGAAAACTATATTCAATCACATGGGTGAAAAATCAGATGTTTTACACAGAGGCCATACAGCTGTGTTATTGGATGCCTTGTGCAGACAAATCCCAGGCAAACATATTTTCCTCCTCCATAGGATCAGACTATTACAGTTGCACCCTCTCTCTCTCCCTCTCCCCCCACCTCTCTCCCCACTAGTACATAGTAAAGAAGAGTGAAATAATTCAAAAATATCTCTGTAAGAGATAAGGGTAATTAGAGGATATTTCACAGAGAATAGTAGTGAAGTTAAATACTGTGCTATCTTGAAAAGAACAGAGAAGGGAGTCGGGCAGTAGCAGGGAGTCGGGCAGTAGCGCAGTGGGTTAAGTGCTGGTGGTACAAAGTGCAAGGACCTGCATAAGGATCCCGGTTCGAGCCCCCGCTCCCCACCTGCAGGGGCGTTGCTTCACAGGCGGTGAAGCAGGTCTGCAGGTGTCTATCTTTCTCTCCCCCTCTCTGTCTTCCCCTCCTCTCTCCATTTCTCTCTGTCCTATCCAACAATGACAACAATAATAATTACAACAAGGGCAACAAAAGGGAATAAATAGATAAATAAATATTAAAAAAAGAAAAGATCAGGGAAACCATCAACTGAAATAAATAATTAGAAGACAGCTATTTCTCAACAGACCTGAGCTGATTTCTGCTCTATAAATTGAGATTTATTTTATTTTTTTGATGTAGATTGTATGGAATTCTGAGTATTCATGACTATAAAAGTGAAAACAAGACAGATGTCTTAAACTCCTGTGGTCATATATCCTGTTCAAAAATAATGATAACAGAGTCAAACGATAAATTTAGTGGGAAATGGCCCCTTTAATGGGAAGAGGGCACTGGATGTTTGGAGGAGCAGACCTTTCTGGCATCTTCCTCCCAGATAAAGAAGCTAGGCTCTGAGCCCAAGAACAGTTGGATTACTTGGCCTCCAGGAATCTAAAGAAATCTCATCTAGTAGAGTCCCTGAACCTTTGCTGTCACCCAAAGAAATATCTCGGTCCCGGAGGAAAATAGCAAAGTGGTAAACTGGAAGGCTGGGCAGGTCAGGGAGCCTGGATCCTAGGAACTAAGATCTTCAGCAACTTCAAACACTATGAATTTGAACAAGGTGTGGAAGCGGGAGAGCAGGCCCCTCTAAGAAGTGGACAGTGAGCATAACATTTCGTCACCAATATGAACAGAAGACCAAAATGCCCCCTGGGAAGTTCTACTCTATTTAAGCTCCCTCTGACCTCCTCATGATCTGAGGATATTCTAGCCCCAGCAAAAAAAAATAAATAAAACATAGAAAATGGAGGCTAAAAGTAAGATCTAATTTAAAATATTTAAAATAATGTCACTGGTTCCAGATGTACAGCATAACATATCAGCAGATACTATGTTTACTAGCAAAAAATTTCTTTCTACCCTTCACCATACTATTGACCATTCTATGCCAATTTGCTACCATCTTTCTCTCTTCCCTTCTGGTAGCCACTATTTTGTTTTCATTATCTAAGAGTTTGTTTTGTTGTCATTTATTGTGTTTGTTTATCTTCCAATATAAGTAAAACCATGTAGTATTTGCAGTTCTCTGACAAATTTCAGTCAGCATAATACCGTCTAAGGTCATCCATACTGTTGCAAATGGAAGGATTTCATTTTTTTGTGGTTTAGTATTCTGTTCAATCATCTATCAATAGGCTTGGCAATTGTGAATAGTCCTGCATTGGATGTGTGGTGTATACATTTCCTTAAAGCAGTGATTTGTAGTCTTCAAATAAATAAGAAAAATTGGGACCAGGCAGTGGGGCATCTGGTTAAGCACACATACACATCTGGTGTGTGTGTGCTTAACCAGATGGTTCAAGCCCCTGGTCGCCTCTTGCAGGGGAAAAGCTTCACAAGTGGTGAGGCAGGGATGCAGGTGCCTCTCTCTGTTTCTTTACCTTTCTATCTTTCTCTTCCCTCTTAACCCCTCTCTGTCTTTATCTAATAAATAAATAAAATTTAAAAAAATAATAAAAATCAGAGTAGTTGTATCATATAACATTTCTACCCTTAATTTTTTTGAGAAATCTCCATTCTGATTTTTCAAGACTATACTAGCTTATATTTTCATCAGCAGTGTACAAGAAGATGAAAAGTATGACATGTACTTTTCTCTAAATTTCTGCTAACATTTTTTTTTTTGTCTTTTGGATGATAGCCAATTCTCACAATATGGGTATTTCCTTGTTGTTGTTTTGCATTTCTCTAATAATAAAAGATGATAACTTTTTCATATGTGTGTTGACCATTAAGGTGTAATTTGATTTGTAAAATAATTAGGTCATTTTTACACCCAAGTATTGTGTTTGCAAGCACATACCTGTCACAAATGCTAGTCTTTTTGTTGAAACTTACATTCCAGGCATAGAGATAATTTCATAGGTGTGTGTGTGTGTGTGTGTGTGTGTGTGTGTGTGTGTATGTGTGTGTGTTTTAATACTGCTCACCTCTGGCTTATGGTTGTGTCGGGAATTCGGGGACTGAACCTCAGACTTCTAAACATGAAAATCTGCTGTGTGACCTATCTCCCAGACCCTACACGCTTAATTCTTATAAAAATCACTTCATTATATTAGACTTAGCTTTGAGGATATTCTACAGCCTAGAGGGGGAAAAATGTTCAAACTATTGAAAACAATGCAGCATGTGAGTTTTGTTACATAATATATGTAATGTGTGTCACATTTCTACTTGCTTATTGAATGTGCAATATTTTAATTTTTTCCCATTAAGATAAAATATAAAAGCAAATGTTTTTTAAGAGTCCATAGGATCTTGAATTTTGGAGTAACCAGTAACTCCCAAGAAATGAATATTTAGGACCATAGACACAAGTAGAGACCACTTTCACCCAAACTTTATAATCATGCTACCCAAAGGACTATCTAACTTTACAGCACAGGGAAATGAGGTGCAGAGAGAGTAAGCAACTGCTTAAGGATACACTATTGGTAATGAAAAAGGAAGGAATTGAACTCAAATTCGTCTGGTTTCAAAGTCACTGAAATTGTATAATTGAAGTCAATCTTCCTTGTCCTTGTCTTCCCATAGTTTCTTTTTTCTTCAAAAAAACCCTATTCTTAGGATTTGACTACTTTTTACTCATTTAATGTAATGTATTACTTTTTATGTGTATCTTAGGGGCTTAGTGCCTGAATGTTATTATAGGACAGAGAGAAATGGAAAGGGGAGGGGAAAATACCAAGGGCATAGAGAAAAAGAGACACCAGCACCACTGTTTCAGCACTTGTGAAGCTTCTTCCCTTTAGGTGAGAAGTGGAGATTTGAATCTAGTTCTTAGGCATGGTAAAAAAAAAAAAAAAAAAAAGTGCTCAGCTGGGTGTGCCACTACCCAGCCCTGATCATTTTCTTTAATATTATGCACTTTCTCAGTCATACTCTCCTTTGAGAAAAAATAGTTACATCTTGGCCCCTGTGATGACACTCCAGATAGGAAATTAATAGGGGAAAAAATACTGCAATGATATACCTCAAATTTTTTTCTTCCTTTCTTTGCTCCCTTTTAAGCCTAGAACTCTGCAAGAAAGGTAATGTTGGAAGTAACAGAGCTACAATATTTTCAGCTTACTGCTCCCAAAATGCAGCTATGAAACTGCTTCCAGCCCCACCTCCTCTCCCTGAAACCAGCCAGACTTCCTCCCACCCACCCACCATGTGCTGGCCATGTGCTGCTAAGCTGCCTGTCCCTAGCACCTCTGCGGGGTAGAAACAGCTCCATCCTATCAGCGATCAGTTGCAGAAACCCTGCTGCTCATCAGCACCCCTGCATCTTGAGCTAGAAATAGCTTTGGAGTTTCCATGTACCATGAAGAACAGAATAGGGGTGGATGTGGGTAATTTTCTTTAAAGCTCTTTAGTACCAAATTGCTTTTCTATTTGGCTGTCTGCATGGGCTCTTTATAGAGTCTGTACACATGTGGGAAAGGGAATCTTATAAAATCCACTAGTCAGCATAGGAGACTGGGCAGACAGGCTAGCAGCCCCATTCCTCTTCAAGGAAGCATAGAGACAGAGAGAGATTAAGTGAGGAGGGGAAAATAGAGAGGAAGAAAGAGACAGAGACAACTTCAGTCCTGCAAGTGGGGGGCTGGGGGCTTGAACCTGGGCCCTTATGTACTGTAATGTGAATGCTTAACCAGGTGTGCCACCACCTGCCCCTATCCCTTTAAATGTACTCTTAAAAGTCTCGGAAAACAATCAATCTGAGAACCAAATCAATCACTCTGAGAACCTGAGGGCTAGGGGTACAGGGCAAGTAGGGGGGAAAAATCAATATTTACAAAGTGAGGTCACCAGAGTGGACAACACAGCCCCCTACATTGCTTTCAGAGTGAATGCTAAGTGAAGGTTTCCAAAACCTTCTACACACACACACACACACACACACACACACACACACACACACACACACACACACTTCATTACTTTGTCAGTCTTCCTAAAAACCTGAGGACTTCTCATTGGGCCACCTCTGATCTCCAGAGCACCTTTGACACACCTTCTTTCCAGGGTTCATTACCAGGGAGATGAGACTCAAGCCAGTGTGTCTCTCACCTGATTTTGTTCTGCTTGTGTTTTTCCTTCTCTTTATAGGATGCTGTTCTCTGCAAGGTTCTTGTTAGGATTACTCTGAGTCTATATATTGAGTTGAGAAGACCAGACATCTTGACAATATTGAGTTTATCTTTGAACATAGGCTATCCCACTTATTGAATTCTTTGATTTTATTTATCAAAAAAGTGCCAGAGAGATTTTGTGCATGCTTTGTTAGAGTTGTACCTAAGTACCCTCCTACGCTGTTGGTGAGAATGTAAATTGGTCAAACTCCTGTGGAGAGCAATCTGGAGAACTCTCACAAGGCTAGAAGTGGACCTACCCTATGACCCTGCAACTCCTCTCCTAGGGATAAATCCTAAGGAACAAAACATACCCATCCAAAAAGATTTGTATATACCTATGTTCATAGCATCACAATTTGTAATAGCCAAAACCTAGAAGCAACCCAGGTGTACAACAACAGATGAGTGTCTGAGTAAGTTGTGATATATGTGTGTGTGTGTGTGTGTGTGTGTGTGTATACTTTTTTCTAACTTTAATTAGTTATTTGTGTTAGTCTCTTTCCTTTCTTGACTCACACTTTTTTCACTGGGTTACATGCAAAAAACTCACCTATGTTCTTTCAGAGCACTCTCCATTGTTGAGAAGCTGTGAAGCTCTCTGCCTAGACACAAAACCCTTTGAGACAGTTTCTTCTCCTTCATCGTAGTCTGTTTCCTCATCCAAAAATACTATATTGTGAAAAAGGGTACAAAGGGACGATCTACTGCTGAAATAGAAGGGGAAAAGAAAAGAAAAGAAAAGAAAGAGAGAGAAAAAAGAAGAAAAAATAGGTGGCATGTATAATTTGATCAAGAGAGTATTTTAAACAGTAAATTTAAATTAATGGGAGAAACTACTGAAGGTTTTAAAGAAGTATATGCGTGTTTAACTGGATAAAGGACTGGGGAGACCAGCTAGAAGAATATTAGCCATGTGACTTAAGAATAGATATTTTGGGGAGTTCGGAGGTAGCACAGTGGGTTAGTGGGTTAGGTGCAGGTGACACTAAGTGCAAGGACCCGGTGAGAATCCCAGTTCAGGCCCCCGGCTTCCCACTTGCAGGTGAGTCACTTCACAAGCGGTGAAGCAGGTCCTTAAGTGTCTTTCTCTCCCCCCTCTGTCTTCCCCTGCTCTTTCCATTTCTTTCTGTCCTATCCAACAAAAATGACACCAATAACTACAACAATAAAACAACAAGGACAACAAAAGTAAATAAATAAATTAATATTTTAAGAGTGGATATTTTGGGGGCCAGGAGGTGGTACACGTGGTTAAACACACATAGTAAGAAGAGCAAGGATACACAGTAGGACCTGGGTTTGAGTCACCATTCCCCCCCTGCAGTGGTACATTTCATGAGTGGTGAAGCAGATCTGCAGGTGTTTATATTTCTCTCCTTCTTTTTTTTTCATTTTTTATTTGTTTTTATTTTTAATTTTTTTATTTAAGAAAAGATAAATTAACAAAACCATAGGGTAGGAGGGGTACAACTCCACATAATTCCCACCATCCAGTCTCCATATCCCATCCCCTCCCCTGATAGCTATCCCATTCTCTATCCCTCTGGGAGCATGGACCCAGGGTCTTTGTGGGTTGCAGAAGGTGGAAGGTCTGGCTTCTGTAATTGCTTCCCCGCTGAACATGGACGTTGACTGGTCGGTCCATACTCCCAGTCTGCCTCTCTCTTTCCCTAGTAGGGGTCTCTGGGGAAGCGGAGCTCCAGGACATATTGGTGGGGTCTTCAGTCCAGGGAAGCCTGGCCGGCATCCTGATGACATCTGGAACCTGGTGACTGAAAAGAGAGTTAACATACAAAGCCAAACAAATTGTTGAGCAATCATGGGCCCAAAGCTTGGAATAGTGGAGAGGAAGTGTTAGGGGGTTACTCACTGCAAACTCTAGTGTACTTCAGCTTTCAGATATGTATTTTGCAGTAGTTTATGGATACATGTGAACATATGCTCTCTCTCACAGAAACTGGTGTATATCTAGGTTTTGGGACTTTGTTAGAAAGTGAACCACCTGGGATGAAAGTAGAGTATACTATGAAAGGAAAGGTCTCACCCGAGTAATGAAGCTGAAGGGTTGTCATTCCACACCTGAAGTCTCTGGACACAGTCTGAAGTGAAGCATGTTGAGGTGGCAATCGTTGCATTGATTAGGTTGCAATTGGCAGATGCAATATTATTTGATATGGATTGGGAGAGGCATATTGGAAAGTGGGCCCTATCCAAGGGTTCGAGGACTGGGGGAAGTAGAGGCTCTATAGTGGAGATGTGAGGTTTCTGCTATATTAGGGTTCCAAAAGACAATCGATAGTTAATGTTATCATCACATTATTTGGTAATTGGGTTAACTTTGAAAAGTCCTTTTGTTAGGATTTGCTGTACAGTACGAGTATTTTGTATATAGCTGTGCTATTGGTTGCTTCTGATCTACTTGGTCTAGGCTTTTGAGAGAGTCCACATATCAAATACACAGCCTATATAATAAAAGACTTAGTCAGTGTTTTAAAAAACTTAGAAACATACAATTAATTTCCCCCCCTCATATTAATTAACTAGTGATTTATATGACTACATTTTACTAAGAGTGTACATAAACACCATTCCCACCACCAAAAGACTGTGACCCATCCCTCCCACCCACTCCCACCCCCCACTGTCCCAGGAAGCTGCATGTCTACCCCTCACCACAGGGTTTTTATTTACTTACAATTTGCTCAGGATCTGCTTTTAGTTTCCCTTTCAGATCTTCTTAATCAACTTCTGTTGATGAGTGGGATCATCCCATACTCATCTTTATCTTTCTGACTTAGCTCACTTAACATAATTCCCTCTAGCTCTGTCCAAGATGGGTCAGAGAAGGTGGGTTCATTGTTCTTGATAGCTGCATAGTATTCCATTGTGCATATATACCACAGCTTTCTCAGCCACTCATCTGTTGTTGGGCACCTGGGTTGCTTCCAGGTTTTAGCTATTATGAATTGTGCTTCTATGAACATAGGAGTACACACCTCTTTTTGGTTGGGTGTTATGGAGTCCTTGGGGTATAATCCCAGGAGAGGAATTACTGGATCATATGGAAGGTCCATGTCTAGCCTTCTGAGAGTTTTCCAGACTGCTCTCCACAGAGGCTGTACCAATTTACATTCCCACCAGCAATACAAGAGGGTTCCTATGTCCCCACAGCCTCTCCAGCATTTGTTGCTGCTATCCTTTTTGATGTATGCCATTCTTACAGAAGTGAGATGATATCTTAATGTTGTCTTAATTTGCATTTCTCTGACAATCAGTGACCTAGAGCAGTTTTTCATGTGTTTTTTAGCCTTTTGGCTCTCCTCTGAGGTGAATGTTTTGTTCATATCCTCTGTCCATTTTTGGATGGGATCATTTGCTTTTTTGGTGCTAAGTTTGCTGAGCTCTTTATATATTTTGGTGATTAGTTTCTTGTCTGATGTATGGCATGTGAAGATCTTCTCCCATTCTGTGAGGGGTATCTCTGTTTGTTTAATAGTTTCTTTGGATGTGCAGAAGCTTTTCAATTTGATGTAGTCTCATTGGTTTGTTTCTGCTTTAGTCTTCCTTGCAATTGGGTTTGATTCATCAAAGATGTCCTTGAGGTGTAGGTGGGAAAGTTTTTTACCAATGTTTTCCTCTAAGTATTTGATTGTTTCTGGTCTGACATCCAGGTCTTTGATCCATTTGGAGTTGATTTTTATTTCTGGTGAGATAAAGTGGTTCAATTTCATTCTTCTGCATGTTACAAACCAGTTTTCCCAGCACCATTTATTGAAGAGAGCCTCTTTCTTCCATTTAATCTTTTGGGCCCCCTTATCAAAGATTAGATGTCCATAGGTGTGGGGATTTATTTCTGGGCTTTCAATTCTATTCCACTGGTCTGTGTGCTTATTTTTGTTCCAGTACCATGCTGTTTTGATGATGATGGCTTTATAATATAGTTTAAGGTCCGGGAGTGTGATGCCTCCATTTCTGTTTCTTTTCCTCAAGATGGTTTTGGCAATTCTAGGTGTTTTCAGGTTCCAGATAAATGATTGTAGTGTTTGTTCTATTCTCTTAAAGAAGCTTGGTGGAACTTTGATGGGTATTGCATTAAATTTGTATATGGCTCTGGGGAGAATATTCATTTTGATGATATTTATTCTTCCAATCCATGAGCATGGGCTATCTTTCCATTTCTTGGTATCAGTTTCTATTTCCTTGAGTAGCGACTCATAGTTTTCAGTATACAAGTCCTTCACTTCTTTGGTCAACTTTATTCCTAGGTATTTGATTGATTTTGCTGAAACAGTAAATGGGAGTGATTTCTGGATGTCTTCTTCTTCAGATTTAGTGTTTGCATAAAGAAATGCCACTGAATTTTGAACATTGATTTTGTAGCCTGATACCTTGCTATACTGCCTAATAACTTCCAATAGTTTTCTGCTGGATTCCTTAGGTTTTTCTATGTATACTATCATATCATCTGCAAATAGTGAGAGCTTGACTTCTTCCCTTCCAATCTGTATTCCTTTGATTTCTTTCTCTTGCCTGATTGCTATGGCAAGAACTTCCAATACTATGTTGAAGATTAACGGTGACAGTGGACAGCCCTGTCTAGTCCCCGATCTGAGGGGGAATGCCTTCAGCTTCTGTCCATTGAGTATGATGTTGGCTGTAGGTTTGCTGTATATAGACTCAACTATCTTGAGGAATTTCCCATCTATTCCCATTTTTTTGTAGAGTTTTGAGCATGAATGGGTATTGGATTTTGTCAAAGGCTTTCTCTGCATCTATTGAGATAATCATGCGGTTTTTGGCTTTGCTTTTATTGATGTGGTGAATGACATTGATTGACTTATGGATGTTGAACCAGCCTTGCATTCCTGGGATGAATCCCACTTGGTCGTGATGAACAATCTTTTTGATATGTTGCTGTATCCGGTTGGCCAAGATCTTGTTTAATAATTTGGCATCTATGTTCATCAGAGATATTGGTCTGTAGTTTTCCTTTTTTGTTCTTTACCTATCTGCTTTTGGTATCAGGGTGATGTTGGCTTCATAGAAGGTGGAAGGGAGTATTCCTGTATCTTCAATCTTATGGAAAAGCTTAAGAAGTATGGGTACTAACTGTTTCCTTAAAGTTCTGTAGAATTCATTTGTGAAGCCATCTGTTCCAGGACTTTTGTTGTTGGGGAGATTCTTAATAACGGTTTCAATTTCCTTGTCTGTGATTGGTGCATTTAGATTTTGTAGTTCTTCTTGGTTCAGTTTTGGAAGGGCATATGCTTCTAGGAATTCTTCCATTTCTTCCAGATTCTCTAGCTTGGTGACATATAGTTCTTCATAGAAGTTTCGCATGATTCTCTGGATTTCTGTGGTGTCAGTTGTGATATCTCCTCCATCATTTACAATTCTATTAATTTGAGTCTTCTCTCTTTTTTGTTTGGTGAGTCTGGCTAGGGGTTTGTCAATTTTGTTTAGTCTTTCAAAGAACCAACATTTGGCTTCATTGATCTTTTGTATGGTTCTTTTATTTTCAATGTTGTTTATTTCTGCTCTAATTTTAGTGATTTCTGTCCTTCTGGTTGCTTTAGGGTTCCTTTGTTCCTCTTCCTCTAAGTCCTTGAGGTGTGCAGTAAGGTTGTTCATTTGAGCTTTTTCTTGTTGTTTAATATGTGATTGTATGGCTATAAGTTTCTCTCTCAGTACTGCTTTAGCTGTGTCCCAAATATAGGTTGTGTCTTCATTTTCGTTTGTTTCCAGGAACATTTGAATTTCCTGCTTGAGTGAATCTCTGACCCAGTGGTTCTTAAGGAGTATGTTGTTTAGTTTCCAAATTCTGTGACTTTTAATAATTTTCTGTTTGTTGTTAAATGTTAGTTTTACTCCACTGTGGTCTGAGAAGATACTTGGGATGATTTTGATGCTATTGAATTTATTGATGTTGTCCTTGTGGCGTAACAGGTGGTCTATCCTTGAGTATGTGTTATGTGGATTTGAAAAGAAGGTGTATTCCAGTTTTTTGGGGTGAAGGACTCTGAAAATTTCCAAGAGGTCTAGTCTGTCAATCTCTTCATTCAATTCTCTTGTTTCTTTGTTGATTCTCTGTTTCGTTGATCTGTCTAAGTGGGGTGTTAAAGTCTCCCACTATTACTGTATTACTATTGATGTATTTTTGAAGTTCTTTGAGTAGTTGTTTGATGTATTTAGATGGTCCCTCATTGGGTGCATATATGTTAATAATTATTAAGTATTCTTGGCTGATTGATCCTCTAATAATTATGTAATGTCCTTGCCTATCTTTTACTACTTTATTTAATTTAAAATCTATTGTGTCTGAGATGAGAATGGCTGTTCCTGCCCTTTTTTGTGGCCTGTTAGCCTGTATGATAGTTTTCCACCCTTTCACTTTAAGTCTGTGTTTATCTTGTTGTGACAGATGGGATTCTTGCAAGCAGCATATGGTTGGGTTATGTTTTCTGATCCATGCCCCCACTCTGTGCCTTTTGATGGGTGGAGTTTAACCCGTTGACATTTATTGATATTATGGATTTAATGTGTTGTAGTGCCATTCTTCAAAAAAATTTTTTTGTTTGCTCTGATATATTGCAAGTATTATAGTGATGTTCTTGTTTATAAGAGGTCTTTTAGAACCTCTTTCAGGGCCGTTTTGGTGATGGTTGCCTCCTTTAACTGTTGTTTGTCTAAGAAGGTTTTTATCCCTCCATCTAGTTTGAATAAAAGTCTAGCAGGATATATTATCCTTGGTTGAAACCCTTTTTCATTCAGGGCTCGATGGATATCTTCCCATTGTCTTCTGGCTTTTAGAGTTTGAGTGGAGAAGTCTGCTGATAATCTTATGGGTTTTCCCCTGTATGTGGCTTTTTGTTTCTCTCTTGCAGCCTTTAGGATCCTTTCTTTATCCTTACTCCTTCTCATTGTGACTATGATGTGTCGTGGTGTCTTCAGGTCTGAGTTGATTGTGTTTGGAACTCTCTGAGCTTCTTGAATCTTGATGTCCTTTCTGTTATTCAGGTCTGGGAAGTTTTCTTCTATTATTTCCTCTAGGATGTTTCCTTCCCCTTCCTCTCTTTCTTCCTCTGGCAGGCCAATTATACGAATGTTACTTCTTTTGAGATCATCCCATATGTCTCTGTTGTTGTTTTCAGTGTCTCTCAATTTCTTTTTGAGCTCTTTCACCTCTTTCTTAGTTTTCTCTAACTCACCCTCTGTCTGACTAATTCTGTTTTCTGCTTCTGTTAGTCTGCTTTCCCTTCCCTCAGCTTCTTTCTTCATTACAGCTATTTCAGCTTTCAGTTCTCTAATTGCCTCAAGATAATCAGTATTTTCCTTGGGGGGGCTCAACTGTTGTTTCTCTAATACTGCCATTCCTTTCCTCCAATGTTGTTTTCATTTCTGTGATTAGTAAGTTTATTATTGCTTGCATACTTTTCTTATTTATGGTTACTTCTGGCTGATTTGTAGTTGTAGTTTCTTCTGGGCTCTTATCTTCATTCATTGGAGTAGCAGTTTTATTTGTTTTTGATCTACCCATTTTTTTGATTTATGTGTTTATTATTTTTATGCTCTATTGTTCCTCAGTTGTTGTGTCTTGAGTACAAGCAACACTATACTAAATACCTTTATGACAATTGCACTCACCAACCTCAGGAATTACAATAGCAACTGAAGCAAGTAATGAAGCAGTTTAATCATTACCAGTTAGCCAAACAATGTCTCCAGTCCTTGAAAAAATAGTAACCAAGTCCAAGTGAAGAAGAAAGAGAAAAGAAAGAAGGGATAGCAAGAATAGACAGTTATGCAAATGTACTATCCACTGTATATTCTAGGGGTAACAAGAGGAGAAGGGGAAGTAGAGAAGAGATACACACATAGAGATTCCACTCTGAGTCAGCTTTCTTCCCCAAAATAATTCACAAATTCAGACAGGCAAATAAGAAGGAAGGAAGAAGTATGACAAGATAAAAAAAAAGAGAAACAAGAGAGAGAAATGAGATAAGATAAGAAAAAGAGCTGTAATTAAAGAGCAGTGAAAGGAAAGTTTTCTTTTTTTGATTACTTTATTTTTTATTTTATTTTATTATTTTTTTTTTTATTAGCTAGGAGGAGGAGGAAGGTGAGAGTCTGTAGAGGAGGTAGGAGTAACTAGACAAGTTCCTCCCACAATAGATAAGATGCCCACTACCCTAGCAATGAAAGAGTTAATTCTGATCAACCTAAGGGGGGGAGGAAGATATATGCCTTTATATAATATTAATAATAAAATAGAGCAGGGTAAAAAAAAACCCTGTCCCAGATTACCTCAGACCTTTGAGCAGAGGCAGCTGATTGTTAAGAAAGAAAGAAAGAAAAAAAAAAAACCCTCAGGACTAGACAAGGATAGCTGGAATAGACAGTTATGCAAATCTGCTATTCTCTGTATATTGTAGGGGTAGCTAAAGGAGGAAGGGAAGTTGAGCAGAGATACTCGCAGTGAGTGTCCACTCTGAGTCAGATTTGTTCCCCAAAATAATTCCCAAACGTGTATCAGTGAATTCAGAAAGCTGTAGGATTAAGGAAGAAAGGATGACAAGAATGAGAAAAAGAAAAAAAGAAGAAAGAGAGAGAGAAAAAAGAAAAAGATAAGAAAAAGAACAGTAATAGAAGAGCGGTGAAAGGAGTTTTTTATTTATTTTTTATTATTTAATTAGCTATGTGGGGGGTGGTGGCTACTTAGAAAGAAAAAAGGCCAGAGGTTTCAGAAGGGAATAGACTTAGAATGAATGATACTCCCTGGTGGGACAGGAATCTTGGTAAAGAAAGAAGCTCAGCAGGGGAGCCTGCTAGGAGCTGGTCCCCAGGGACTGGTTATGGGGGGGGAGGGGGGGAGGTGCACTTTGGGAATAATAATTTAAAAGAAAAAATTTTTTCCTTTTTTTTTACTCTATTTTTTAACCCAAATTAAGTTATAGTCACCTCCTTGGTATCACCACTAGGACCCCTTATTGACTGGCCTACTAAAGGCAGAAAATCCTACCATTTCCAGATGATGTGGTCAGAGCTCAAGCCACTAGCAGCTTCTCAGTCCGCCATCTTCAGGGAACTCTCTCTCCTTCTTTCTATCTCCTCCTCTCAATTTCTCTCTGTCCTATCGAATAAAAAGGAATAATAATTTTTTAAAAAGTCCACCAGAAGTGATGGATGCATAGTGCTGGCACCGAGACCTAGCAACTAGAGACAAAAAAAAAAAAAAAAAAAAAGAATAGATATTTTGTAAAAATATCCCATGTATTTAAAATATGTGGTAGGGCTGGGAGACCACTAACTCTTTAATCTTGGTTACATATTACATTCATGGGGGTGGGGGGCTCTGAACAACTATTTCACTCTCAGAACATTTTATTTATTTGGTTAAGTGTTACTTGTATAGGGAAATTTTCAAAACTCTTCCAGATGTTTTTAAGGTTCAGCCAGGGTTGAGAACCACTGCTTAAAGACTTACCACTCAAAGTGTGGTCTGAGGACCAGCAGAACAGACATCATCTAGGAACTTGTTAGGAGCACAGAATCTTTTCCCAGGCCTACTGGATCAGTTCCTAGTGAGATCAGGCATGTTCAGGGTGGTATGGCCATAGGCCTGGATGAGTATCTATGTTTAAGAAGATCTTCTGGGTGACTCTTTTATACATAGAGAATGACATATATTTGAACAGTGATTTTTCAAAAGGTATACCTGGACCACTAGTAGCAGCATGACTTGAAGACTGATTAAAACTGTAAATTTATAGGTCAATGAATCAGAAATTAAGGTTGGGGGGAGGTCAGGATTCTGTTTTAACAGGTCAGTCCAGGTGGTTCTGGATGTTTCCAAACCACAATCCTAGAGGGATAAAGGGATAGTTTCACACTGAGACTCCATTAGAGGAATCTAGTCAGCTATTTTTAAAGGTTTGAGGGTTAACTCACTTCTCTAAACTTGGTCTGTATCTTTGATTTCTAGCAAAAAAACTGGGGATGAATAACAACTTCTCCTCAGTGAGATTTACCTTTCTTCTTTCTTGGAACACAGCCAGTTGGAGCAGTAGCTTGATAGTTTTCTCACGATTTCTTTGATCTCCAGTTCAGGATGGATCCCTGCCAGAGGTTACATTGACTCCAGCCCACAGCCTGACTTCCTGAGGAGCTTGATATGAAACAGTGAAGATGAGGCAGAAAGAGCAGAGCTGGAGAAACACAGCTATAGAGACTCAAAGCCACATCCCAAAAAGAACTAAGGAAGCAAACACTGTCTGCTCACAAGAAGTGGACCTTATCTTTGAGGCCCTCCAGCAAAACTGGGGGGAGTAGCAATCAACAGTGATTTAAAGGAGACTCTCCCCACAGTTGCCTTTTTCTGGCTGCTTCCCTCTGTCACAAGCAACCACAGGTGTGATTTTCCTCAATTTATCTGGTTCCTTTCTCCTTTGTGAATCATTCATACTTTGGGCAGATAGCAAAGGTGTGGTGTAAGTATAGACTTTGAATAAAGTACTAACACTTCACTGACAAAGTTAAGGGTTTTCACTCTGCTCTCATTTTGTATGGATTTTTGAGCAGAAGCATCTGTGAATGTTTTAGGAACAGTTGAAAAAATAGAGACTCCAGCTAAGTGTGAAATGGTGTGGAAGAAATTTGTGTCTTTATCACCCTCTCTCTAGCAGTAGGAAGGAGGCCTTCTTAAATAAGGCGAAGGAAAGACAAAGATACCTTTTTCACACAATAATGGTATAGTAATGAGGGGATTCATACATTTTTGTGTTGGGATAATTTAGATCTTATTTTTAAGGTTTTTTCTTGCTGTATATTTTTTTCTCCAATTCAAAAAAGCTAACTGGACCCTTTGAAGTTCTTTCTGCCAGAAAAAAAAATGCCTAAAACTTAGAAATAGGCAAGAAAGACTAGTATGAATTTTATTCTATGTTGACCTTGATGTCTATTTTTTTCAACTCAGATTTTTTTGGAGCAGAGAACTAATTAGTTTCTGTTGAGCAGAACAGATAGCCAACCCCCAAAACTATGGTTTATGTCCCTTTTGGACATTATCCAGCTTTGTATCTAACAGTTCAATTGACTAAATTGCATATATGGAAGGTTTTTTTTTTTTTAATGTTCTTTGGGTTACTTTTAATGTCATATCAGTCTCCTCAAAATTGAAGTTAAACACCATCTTTAACGTATGTTCACTTTATATTTACATGACAGTCATGGTTTTTAACCTTTTGAAAATCCAATATTCCTTCAAAAGTGGTTTATATTATAGACTAATCTCTCTTTCTGACTTTTGCTTTTCGAAAGCCTGAGCTTCTTAACAGGTTTATGCAAAATGGGAGGAAAAGAAGATTGAAGCAATCTAACAGAATAGAGAAGATTCCCCAAGACTGGGAAGCAGCTGAGCCCACAGCTCCTGAAAGTTATGTTTATCCCAGTCTTTTCTCTCTCAGAGTCCTGAGAAAATCATGGCTTTTCCAGATGGGAGACCTAATGTTTTGCGAGGGATTGGAATGCTGTCCATTCCAAGGGCAGGCACACAAGGGTGGTGGGAACTGAAAGAAGACACAGTGAGGCACTGGCAGCAAGGCAGAGACATACCTTTATTTTGGAGAAAAGCCAGTTCCACTTAGCTCCCCTCTGCTCAGTCCCTTTACCACAGCTCATCCCTACTCTCCTGGGCTCTGCTTAGTGCCCTCCTTTAGGTCAGCTTCCTCAGGTCAGCCCTTGCTCAGGCCTGCAGCTGCAGGGGCTTCATGCAGGTCTACACCTTGTTAGCTGCTCTCTAAGTCAGCAGCCATGGTCACAGGGCAGCAGCAGCAACTGATTTCTGTGTCAGTGTTCATACGTCCAGCTATAGCAGCACCCCTCTCAAGGCTCCGAAGCTCTCTACAGTTCCCAGAGTCCCCCAGATTCTCCCAGTTCTCTAGGAGCTTCTCCCTGCCCCTTTATATAAGGGGAGGGCAGAGGAAGGTGGCCTCTTTCTCATTTATTATTACTCCCCATCCCATCGCTTCACCCATTGTTCTCATCTATGCATAGGTAAACTTCAACATCATACAAAGCTGTCCTCCTTTCATCCCATATACCTTTTAGCTACCACCCTAGTTTTCTCTCCCCCTCAATAAAATTTCCTGAAATAATTGTCTTCATGTACAATTCTGCACATTCACACTTCCCATTTCTTCCTCTACTCACTGCAGCATGCTTTGTTGTTCCATTCAAACTCCTCTTATAAAGGAGCCCACACCCACCATGCTATAATTCCAGTGATCACATACTTGATTTCTATGTAGAATTTGGTGAAGGATGTACTCTTGATCCTTCTAATGACTTCTTGACTTGTTTTGTCTACTTCGCTTCTTCAGTTTGACCCAAAATGTGACAACTTATCTACACTATGCTCTGACTTCCTCTCTGCCTCACTTTCTCCCTAAAATTTTTTTGGGGGGCCCAAGAGATTTCATTGTTAAAAAACTTTTTTTTTCTGAAACACCTCAGTGTGAACTGAGATCTATTCCTAGAGAGCATGGTAGCATAACTCAATATTATAAGTGCTTTAAGGGAAAAACTATAAATAGTTTAATGGAGATTCCATTAAATGGTGGTAGGGGAGAGCTCTCTGAGAAAGTGATATTTATGCTGGTATCTGAAAGATAAGTGGAAGTTGGAAAGGTGCAGGGCCAAGGGAAGTAAAGGCACCTCCATTTCTCCAATGACCACCTCTCTCTATGAAATAGTTAGGGTTCTCCAGTCACCTAAAGTGGAAAGATATCAGTAAGTAGGTACACTTAGTAGGTTGGTTGATTTTTGTGGAATTGATTCATACAGTTGGGATGCACTGGATCGACCTTCCCATGGTGCATCCCATGAGTACCCACTCATTGGGGACACTGACGATCCTCCCTAGCTGACTGAATCCACATGGATCCCAGTCACTTTCAAAGCCAGCAACAAGCAGCTCCTGACAGCTTTCAAGCTGTTGGTCCTGCTCTTCGAGTCCTCCAACTTAATGTTGAGGGGCTGTCCTTTGCCAAATGCGTTCTTATTGGTCAATTGGCGATACAGCATCAGGCAGATGTTATTTGCCTACAAGAAACACATATAGCAGTCGATGAAGCTGCTCGGTTCACCATCAGTGGATTCGATTTAATATGCTATAATCTCCATCCTAAACACGGCCGAGCCATCTACGCCAAATCGTGTCTTGTGGACGTTTACCATACGGCCTCTTCGACCTTCTACGACTCCATTACTATTGGAACTATTCAGCTCGTCAACGTATATAAGCCTCCCAGTGCCTCCCAGTATATAATGAGGTCCTGCCTAGCCCAAATCACCCAGCCGTCTACACTGGAGACATTAATAGTCATCACCAAGACTAGGGATATTCCTCCACTCATGCTGACGGCTCTATCTTAGCCGACTGGGCTTCAGCGAATGACCTCTCCCTATTATACGATCCCAAATAGCCAGGCTCTTTTCACAGTGCCAGATGGAATAAAGACTCGTCACCCGACCTGTGCTGGATTAGCATAGTCAATGGCCAAGCCTTTCCCGCTACGAGACACGTTCTCAAGATCTTCCCGCAGTCATCACCGCCCAGCTATCATCCACATTGGTCTCCAGCTCCCACTGATTCTGTGCTCAGAGAAACTAAGATGGAACTTTCGGAAAGCAAACTGGTGTCTGTTCAGTGATATTACCAACAAATCTATTCCTGCAATTCCAATTAACTCTATCCCCTCTGAAGATTCCTACAGGCGCTTCCGCCAAGCCATCTTCAAAGCAGCTTCCCAAGCCATTCCTCGTGGGAGACGTGCTAACTATACGCCTTGTCTTGATGCTGAATGCGAGCAACTACTAAAGCAGTATGATGAGTCGGGTGACCCAGATGTGGCTGACCATCTCATTGCCTCCCTGGATGCAGCACACCAAGCCCACTGGCAACAACTTACAGAAAGTCTGAACTTCACCCACTCAAGTAGGAAGGCCTGGAAGCTTCTTCATAGTCTGGGTGCTGGTAGCCAACCCCCTCCCATCTCCCATCCTCCCGTATCTCCAAACTCAGTGGCCAGTCACCTAACTCAAGTTGGACATGCTAAGACCGACCCAGTCTGGAAAAGAGAAATTTCCCATGAGTGGGACCCCACTTCCGTTTATCTTGTCCATCTCCAAAACTCTCTCCCTTTACACTGTCTGAACTGGAAGACGCTTTGAAGAGGGTTAAACCGGGAACAGCTGCTGGCTATGATAACATCACCCCAGAACTCATTCTTAACTTAAGCCCCGCGGCAAAGAAGTGGCTCACTTCATTCCTGTCCCACATCTTGGAATCTGAATCTATGCCCAAAATTTGGCGTCATGCAAAGATAATAGCAGTTTTGAAACCAAAGAAAGACCCAACACTGGCCGCCAGCTATAGACCAATTTCTCTCCTCTGTGTGTTACAAACTCCTTGAGAGGCTGCTTCTGTCACATATTTCTCCTCTTACAGAGAAATTCCTATCACCCGCCCAAGCTGGTTTCCGCCCAGGAAGATCTACCTGAGAACAAGTCCTGGCTCTCTCAACTTACATTAAAAATGGATTCCAGAAGAATTTAAGACAGGTGCTGTCTTTGTTGATCTCACAGCAGCCTATGACACGGTCTGGCACCGTGGTCTCCTAGTCAAGATCTCAAGATGCCTGCCTCCATGGGTGGCCAACACTATATCGTTTCTTCTCCAAAACAGAAGATTCTGGGTGCATCTGGGTGACAAGTCTAGCAGATGGAGACTTGTCTCAAGTGGCCTCCCCCAGGGCTCTGTTCTGGCTCCCACGCTATTTAATATTTACATCAATGACCTCCCAGAAACTTCTTCAAGGAAGTTCATCTACGCCGATGACATTTGCTGTGCAACTCAGGCATCCAAGTTCGACATCCTCGAGGAAACATTCACGAAAGACATGTCTCTGATATCTGATTACTGAAAAAAATGGCGACTAATCCCTAGCACTGCAAAAACAGTATCATCTGTTTTCCATCTACACCATGCCTCAGCCTCGCGTGAGCTTAATGTGCAGCTTGGCTATACGAGAATCCAGCATGAAGCCCAGCCAGTCTATCTTAGCGTTACTCTCGATCGCACTCTGTCATTTCACGAACATCTCATAAAAACTGCAGCAAAGGTGGGCGCGAGGAATAACATCATTGCAAGACTGGCCAGCTCCTCCTGGGGCGCGAGCGCTTCCACACTACGATCATCATCTCTGGTATTATGGTATTCCACTGCAGAATACTGTGCCCCAGTATGGTTCCGTAGCTCCCATGTCCACTTGGTCGATTCCAAATTATATTCCTCCATGAGGATAATTTCTGGAACCATCCGTTCCACCCTGGTTCCATGGCTGCCAGTTCTTAGCAACATCACCCCGCCAGATATTCGTCGGGATGCGGCATCATCTAAGTTCATTTCCCACGTCTACGCTCGACCGGACCTGCCAATATACGCGGATATCTTCGCCCACCCTGTCCAACGCTTGACGTCTCGTCATCCAGTCTGGTCCCCTATGCCTACACTGAACTTCTCTGTTCCAGACTCTTGGAAACAGAGTTGGCAGTCAGCTGAGGTAAAGAACAAACACCTCATCGCAGACCCCTGCAAGCGTCAACCCGGCTTTGACCTAGCACGTTATGATTGGGCCCTCCTTAATCGCTATGGAACAGGCCATGGCCGGTGCGCCGCTATGTTCCATCGCTGGGGAGCCAGAGACGACCCGAACTGCCCCTGTGGCTACAGACAGACTATGACCCACATAGTCAACGACTGCCACCTCTCCAGATTCAAAGGAGGTTTCAAAACTTTACATCAGGCTCAACCTGACACTGTTGATTGGCTACGGAAGAAGGGCAAATGCTAGAAGAAGAAGAATACAATTGTGGGAGCTAGCCAAATTCAAATTCTATATGGCAGGCTGAGAAACCTATAGGCTAATTAATTTTTAAATCTTGAGTCCAAAAACAATCCCTTGCTTCTCAAGGGATCTCAGCCTTTTCTCCTAAGATTAAATGATTAAATGGGCAGAGAGGGTGAGATGTTGCTATTTCTTTTGCTTGCAGCAGAGGCAAGTGTTTACTGTTATATGATGACTCTATAGTACTGTCACTCCATGGTGGCATGGTGGCACGGAGGCAGTGTTCCCTGTTTATGGTAGCCATTGTAACCATGGACTCCCTGGGAAGCCAACCAGTGAGTTTCCACGAACTGGCTATGTTCCTGAAGCCCCAATGCCCCCATCTCCTAGCAATATCTGTGGAGCTACAGTTGTGTAACTTACCTTCTCACATTCCTGCTATACAATGTGTAGAGAGTTATTTGTATAGTAGTTAATATATAGTCAAAGATCATGTTGATAAAATAGGAGCTGTTGTAATTTAACAATTTCTAGAAATAAAAAAAAAGGAACAGAGGGCTGGAAAAATTGCTCACTTTAATAGTTTGCTTCTTTGCCATGCACACAATCTAGGTTTGAGTCTGGTCCCTACCACACGGAAAGAAATATTGGTGTTATCTTTCTCTCTATCTCTCTTTCTGTCCTTCTCTTCTTCACTCCTTCTCTCTCTTTCCTGCCCCTATCTGAAAAAGTCAGCCTGAAGCTGTGAAACCCCAGAGATGACCATCCAAAGAAAGAACTGGAAAAAAAACTGATAATAAAAAAAAGACACTATTTGCTGGGTTTCACTTATAATCACCACTCTTTGAAATTCCACTCAGCCTATGCTAAGGGGCAGCACTAATTCTGTTTATGTTACACATATGCAACCAAATAATGAGAACCAGGCAATTCTTGTTTCAGTTTCACTCAGAGATTTCCCTGCTCAGCTACTTAATAGTAAAATATACAGACAAGTCTAGCTTAACATCCTGCTGTCTAGAGCCACAATAAGTATGGCAGAATTAAATAGGTCACAAGTACCCTGTGAGTTCTGAAGGAAACAGTGGTTCTGAGCAGATGATCAGCTGCATTTTCCTCCTCCAAGGAACTGAGTCACATTTCTGGATGTTACAAAGAATGAAAATAATTGAATCAGACAGATTTTTAGACATTCAGAGACTTCACCTTTGATCCTTTAGAGGTAGCAGAAACACTTGTGATCTGTATCACAGAAAGCCAAGCAAGTCATTCTTCCCGTTTTGCTCTCCCACCCAGAATTCTGAAGACAAAAATTCAGGTAACATTAAATAATATAGATCTAATATTGAGATTTGATATGGATTTTCCTGAATCCAGGTAAACTTGTCTAATTTTTTTTTTTGTTTTTGTCATTGCCAGCAGGGTTTCACCACTTTAGACTGACTTTTTCAGAAAGAGAGACACAGAGACAGATTGGAGGGTGGTATCATGGCTGGGGATGGTGGTGGAATAATGGCATGGGGAGTGGAAGGGGGAATACCTCAGCATGGGAGCTTCCTCCAATGCAGTGGGGGCTGGGCTTGAACCTGGGTTTGCATGCCAAAGTAGGAGTACTATCCAACTGACTTATTTTGACAGTCTAATTTGTCTAGTTTTTAATCAGTTTTGTACAATCTAAAGGACATTTTAATTATGAGTAGCACATCCCAAGTTACAATAACTACAACAATAATACAAGAGATTAAAAAACCCACAGATCTATAGGCCAAGATAATTATAAAAGTAGTCTACAGTAACATTATGAAAATCTGGAAAATAAAGAATGGCAAAACTAGGTAACTTCCAGACATGACAATTTTACTTGTTCAAGTGATGAAGTAAAGACCTGGTAAATTAATTAAATCTACATAAAAGGGAATTTTAAATGGTTTCTTTAAGTTTGTAGCAAGCAGACTAATTTCTATTTGGTGACTTTATATTCACAAATTGAGACTATATGGTAATGCAATATATCACATATATTCTGTTTCTGCTCATAACAACAAGTATGATTAAATCTCTGAAATTACTCTTTTTTTCTTGGAAGTTGTGTTGTAGAAAAGAATAGCTTTATGTATAAAACAAGTGAGCAAGCATTAAAGAGGGTAGTAAAATACTAGGGATGATATTTGTAGTAGCACACAGCAATTTAGTGGTAACATCAACAAAAGTCTCCATAATATGTAGACAATAATAGAAATGTAGAAGTGAATAGCAATCAATTATTTCACCATGTATATATGAGAAAAATATTTTCAACACAAATGATATTTTCTACCCTCCTTTATCAACATATGAAATTTTTTGCCCAAAGATTTTTTTTTAAATGTCAGCAAGCTGAATTCCTAATTTAGAATAGTACTGACCCAGATTAAAATACAGTGTTCATTGTTTTCAGTTCTCATACATGTAGAAAAACAACAGCTAATGAAAACCTATCTCAAAGAGAAAAAGAAAACAATAACTCCATTCAAAGTCAAGTTATCTGGAATTGGGCTGGGTTCATTTTGGATAGGCAGTTCTGTTAGGAAAAAAAATAGAATAATAGAGGAGACCACACCCAAAATGGCAGAACCAGGAACCATGAGTGAATAATAATGAGGCAAAATGGTGCCTACCTGACTGATGTAAGATAAAATTACCTGAGGGCTATGACCCTATGAACACAGAGATAATCAAAAGAACTCACTTACCTCTACCTGTTCAAGATCAGGGAATCACAGGACTGAGCAGGCCTTCAATAATATGAAGAAGCTAATCACCAACAATGGTGAGAGAGACTAAGAAAACTTTTATAAACTCAGAAGCTCCTGAACTGAGACAGATCTACTTTCTGCTTTCTTTTTCTAGAAAGTGTAACATCTCTATTCTTCTCTAACAGACTTACTCTTAATATGCTGATAGTGACTGCATTTGGTAAGTCATTTTCCAGTGTGAATAAGAACCAAAGAAGCCCAGAAGGGATCTTGTGATCTCCTGTAACAACCCTTCCCAATGCTCATTCTATCCCCCTTTGTACTCCATTATTCCTTCTTCTTCTTCTAGCGTTTGCCCTTCTTCCGTAGCCAGTCAACAGTGTCAGGTTGAGCCTGATGTAAAGTTTCGAGACCTCCTTTGAATCTGGAGAGGTGGCAGTCCATTATTCCTCATGTGGCATGAGTATTTATTATTTATTACCTTCTTTCCAATTGTCAGATGCACGAATGATTAAATAGCAGCTTTTTGAGAAGGGAAACTGGGAGCAGCAGGGGGGTGAAGATCCTTTCCACAGGTTAAATACTAGAATAATCTGCAGCATCAAATGTAGGAAAACAAAAATCCCTTAGTATTCATACTGAGAAAACTTTGAGGAAAGTGAATACCACTGATCTAACAAAAACAGCTAAAGTCTTATTTCCCAAGGATTTGTCCTAATTTAAAAATAATAATAATGAAACAATGAGGTATAAGAAACATGATCCAGATGTCAAATTCATTTGGCCAGGAAATCTGAGATTGGTAAAGAATCCTGCTGTTCTCTTCTGTGTTTGCCTTGCCCCACTGAATGACTCACTCAGGTTCACACTGGACCCAATCACAGAGAAGGCCAGACTGGCTAAAAGTGACTTTAAAAAAAAAAAAAGTGATTTTAAAAAAATCAGCACTCAGCTTTCTCAAATGATGGATTTGATTGTATCTTCACATCTTCGAACCCACCTTACTGTGGCATGGCATCAACCAAAAATACCTCCTACTGCCATTCCCCGGTAACAGTGTGGGGCAGACACAAGAGCCTCCCCAATTTGAAAAGGAGTTTGAGAGACTAATTGTCTAAGGTGATGAATGGTTACAGTCATTGGGCTCCCTTCACAGCTAATGAAGAAGGGCATTATCGTTCCAAAGCCCACTTTCTGCACAGGAAGTGGAACTTCTGTTAGTTATTTACCTCTGGGTTTTATTTTTAAGAATAGCTGATTTCCCAGGCTTACCCAATCACAAGGAAAAAAAATCAGAGATCTAAGTCACAAAGAAGTATTTTTTTTTGTTTAAAGTTTTTTTTTTATTTTTAAACACTTTATTTTAAGCATTAAAGATTTTTAATTGATTCAATATGGTAGCATCTGGTCTTTTAGGAAACACACATGTCAGAAATGAAGTACAAAAACACACACACACACAAACACACACACACACACACACACAAAGAAATGAAATACATAACTGTGTTTTGCAAGATCCTTATCATAGGTGACCAGCTCATTGAATGCCTTTAGTAGCATCATGATTTGCATTGGGCAAATGCTACAAGAAGAATGATTTGCATTTAGTGTCGTATGCTTTACATTGGTTTGTTCTAGCCCTCCCCAAACCAAGAGAATTGGATCAGTCCAATTAATTTCGCGGGCCTGCTTGGCCCCGCCCCAAGGAACCCTGAGGGAGAGTTACTGAGTACGAGAGTTCGAGTTCCAGAGTTTCAGGGTTACAGAGTAAGAGAGAGTTCCAGTGTGCCAGAGTTTCAGAGGGCCCTCAAGTACGAGAGTTCCAGAGTGCCAGAGTTGGAGAGTGGCAGAGTTCCAGAGTAAGAGAGAGAGTGCTTGTGCCGCCGCAAAGAGACAGCAGAGTTCTGTTTGGTGATTAGTTTGTCTTAGTTTGTGAATCGTTGTTCCTGAATAAAGAAATACAGCTTCCCTGCCCAGCCGTTGTCTCTGCGTCTCTGTTACCCGCCCGTGAAGCTAGCCCGCCCGGCCAGAGCCTCCGAAATTTTAACAACAAATGGCGCCCACGTGGACCTGACCTGCGCATCTCTCAGATAAGTAAAGACAATTTGGCTACCTATGCACTATGGCCTTCTCTTCTGCTTGTGAAGAGATCTCCAAAGGCCTCTGCTCTTTCTTCACGAGACTGTTTTGCTGTTTCTGGAACATTTATCTCTGGACCACTCTGTGGTTTCCACTCGCTCGGGCGAACTCAGAACAGCCAGCGGGAAGAGCCAGCGGGCGGGAGGCGAGGCGCGGAGCTGCCGTTTCCACCTGGTTAAACAGCCAGCCAGCCGGCTGCGCCCAGACAACCCCGCGCACCGCACCCGCAGCTCCGCAGCCCCACAGCCCGCAGGAGGCCTACGCCACCACACAGCAGCCCGATGCCAACACGCAGGAGCCTGATGCCACCACGCAGGAGCCCAATGCCAGCACGCAGGCCAGCCCACAGGAGCCGCCTCTCCACCGCGTGGCGCAGGGCACTGGACGTGTGATCCCTCCACGTTGCTCGGCCACTGTGAGCAGGGCAGCAGACATGGCAGGGCCATGGGGCAGGGCCGCGGCGGCCTATCATGGCCACCACCCCTGGGCACCTAGGCCCACGCCTTCTACAAGGCTGGCCCGCCCGCCCTTGTGCTATGAATTCTGGAACCATCCCGGACCTCCCGGAACCCCGGGCTCCCTGCCGAAACTGGGCACACGAGATCTCCAGCTGCCGGTATGGTCTGAAGGCAGACAAGCTAGAGTACGCAGAGATTTGTGCAGAGATCGCAACCTGCAATTCCTAGAAGTGGAGCTGCGCGGGAAGCCACCTCCGGATGGTGAACCCCCCCCCCAACAACTAAGACAGTACAGACTTAAATTCGTGTTTAAAATGACATGTCTTCGTAACAAAGGTTTCTCTCCTTGTGTATTAATGACCATGTTTATGTGCATGTTTAAAGTTTGGTAAACAGTAGCTTTAAGGCTAAATTCTTACTAGTCAAAGTTAAATGAAAAAGGTTTTCAACGTAATTCTCATAAAGATAAAATTAACTTACATTTAAAGTCTAAGGTAAAAATTAGTTAACAAGCAATATATTTTGACTAAGTTAGGCTAAACAAAAGGTTAAATAGACTTGTTTATATGTAAAACTCTCCATTACCTTCTCTATTAGAAATGGTAGATCGCACAATGGCTATGCTAATTATTCTCATGCCTGAGGTTTCCTCTCCGGCCCACACCTAGGGTGTGTCTCCATCTTGAATGGGTGTAACAAAAGGTTAAAAGACGTTGTTGATATGTAAAAGTCTCAAATTCCTTCTCTATTAGAAATGTTAGATCGTGCAGTAGATATGCTAATAACAAGTTTTGTTTCATAGTAAGTAAGTTGCAGCCAGCTGCCTTTGGGACCCTAGGCCGTTCCCCGCCCCCATGCAATTGCCCGTCGAGGCAAGTAGCCCCCCAGAGGCAAGAAATGTTTTTTTTTTTCAGATATGGCCCCCTCAGGCCTTCCCTTGGCAACATGCTGGTTTTTGTTATATATGTTTCTGTTCACCCCACACCCTTGATACTATAGTCATTTAGTTAAAAAGAAAAGGGGGAATTGTCGTATGCTTTACATTGGTTTGTTCTAGCCCTCCCCAAACCAAGAGAATTGGATCAGTCCAATTAATTTCTTGGGCCTGCTTGGCCCCGCCCCAAGGAACCCTGAGGGAGGGTTCCTGAGTTCATGAGTTCGAGAGTTTCTGAGTTCGAGAGTAAGGGAGAGGGTTCCTGAGTTTGACAGTGCCAGAGTTGAAGAGTTCCGGAGTTCCTGAGTTGGAGAGTTCCTGACTTCCAGAAAATACAGCTTCTCTGCCCAGCCGATGTCTCCACGTCTCTGTTACCCGCCGTGAAACAAGCCAGCCCGGCAAGAGCCGTCCGAGAAATTTTAACAACAATTTAGAAGCCCTTAGGGGATGCTTATTGTGTTATTTTCATTAGTAGAAAACAAGGATCAAAACTCCTAAAGCCCCCTTCCTTTCTGCCTCCCCTGTCCTCCTCCCCTGTCCTCTCCTTCTTTCTTTCCTCCATCTTCAAGTTTTGTTTTATATATTAATTTTTTTTTTCTCCAAAGGACATGTGCTACAGAATAACTTCTCTAGTAATTCGAGGAAGATTCCACCATGGGAAGACATCTGACTTTAAGGCTGGAACATTTCAAGTGAATTGTTAAAAACCAGGATATATTTGGGAAACATATCTATATTGGGGCATGAATGTTTAAAGAAATGGTTCTTTCCTGGTTAAGTGTCATTTCTTTTCTTGCTTTGTGGCCCTAGATGGTAGGTTAAAAGAAGCAGAAATCCTTGGCATTTGAATTATTTTAATCTTCGAAACTCAAGGAGGCTGTCAAAGAGGTTTTGTCCACTTTGGAAACTAGAGCCTTGACCAACAATCAAACAACAAGTTTGTCCTCCACCAATTTAGTCACAAAAGTGGAGTATGGACTCAAGGGAACCAGATTGAGTCTTGTTTTTGTAACTTGCTAAGTATGTGACCTTTGATTCTTAAAGTCTCATCACACATGGAAAAAGGTTATGGCAGCAGGAGCGGGGGTGGGTATCCTATGAAATAACATGTGAAAACACCTTACAAAGTGTCTGGTACAGGGAGAAGAAATATATGAGGAAGAATTTTCCAGTATTTCTACAAACCTAATCAAGGGAGTGTTTTTAGGGTGAGATAGTGTGAGCTGTGTGAACAAAAATCTCTCATTGGATTTTCTGACCCTCTGTTTCATCTCAGCAAAGATCTCTAAATCCACGAGGAAGAGTCTCCTAGAATTTAAATTTAAATATTAGAATCTCTCTCTTCCCCTTTATTTATTTTTTTCATGTTTTATTTATTTTAATGAGAGAGATACAGAGCACTGCTCAGCTCTGACTTATGGTGGTGCTAGAATTGAACCGGAAACCTCAGAGCCTCAGGAACGAAATTTTTTTGCATAATCATTATGTTATTTCCGCAGCCCAAGTGTGTCACTTTCTTTTTTTTTTCCTTTTTTTTTTTTCCTCTTCCAGGGTTATTGCTGGGCTCGGTGCCTGCACCATGAATCCACCGCTCCTGGAGGCCATTTTTTCCCCCTTTTGTTGCCCTTGTTGTAACTTCGTTGTGGTTATTATTATTGCCCATGTTGACGCAATTCGTTGTTGGATAGGACAGAGAGAAATGGAGAGAGGAGGGGAAGACAGAGAAGGGGAGAGAAAGATAGACACCTGCAGACCTGCTTCACCACCTGTGAAGCGACTCCCCTGCAGGTGGGGAGCCGGGGGCTCGAACCGGGATCCTTACGCCGGTCCCTGCGCTTTGCGCCACATGCGCTTAACCCACTGCGCCACCACCAGACCCCCGTGTGTCACTTTCTATGACAGCCAAAGTATATACTACCTTGTTTCCAATAGTCAGGTGCATGAATGATTTAAAAAAAAAAAAAATCAGCTTTTTGAGAAAGGAAAGCATTAAAATGACATCAACAAACCCACCAATTTTAAGACAGATTCTAATGCCCGTATCATTAGAATACGAACAAATACATGTTTTGCAGTTGAACAAATATTGTACTAGTAATGTTGGCTCTCAGTCATCGAGAATCTGCTGGGTGCCTGGTACTACCTGCCATTTTTCTAAGCCCTTGACTCATACATATTGTAACCAGAGAGGCAGGTGTTATCATCACTACTTCAGAGTTAGGAAACCAGAGAGGTTGAGTCACATTTCCAAGGTCAGACAACCAGGAAATAGGGTTTGCTAGGGCAAGTTTATTCATTCTATTTCTTCCTTTTTTTCCCTTTCTTTCTCTTTCCTTTGTTTCTTCAATTGCAAATGCCTTTCTCTCTCAGTAGATTGTTCTTCTGGCTAAGGAATCAAAGATTTTAACTCCATGTAGAGAATGATTTGAGCTTTGAATCTGTCCTGATCTCTGCAAGGTGGCCAGAAAAGGCATAAGCAACACAGGTATAGGGTGTAATCTAATCAATATCCAAATACTTTGGAAGTACTGTGTGAAAGTGAAGTTTGCTCAGGTTTCAAGGGCAACCAATAAATTAGATTGAGTCAGGGGTAATTCAGCCCCAGACAGACAGATGGAGGAGGGAGACAGGTACTTACTAGTCACTGGGCTTGTCCTAGGATTTTTGCCAGTATAACAATCTTTTGCCCTAGAAACCACTAGTCTTCAGGGTCACCCTGTCCCTCCTAATCTGATTCTTTAGTAATGAAGTAGAAACATTTTTTTAAGTTGATACTTCGCATATGAGAGATTTTACTGCTGTGGGCCATTTTTTCATTGAGATAGAGAGACAGAGATATTATGGCACCATAGTTTCCTCTGGTACTGGGGCTCAAACTTAGGCTGCAAGCATGGCAAGGCACACACCCTACCTGGTGAGCTATCTCTCTGGTCTCCTGTAACTCTTCCTCCTTCTCTTTAGAGTTAGACACAGAAAGAGAGAAGCCACAACACTAAAGCTTTCTTCAATGAGGTGACGGATGGGCTCAAAACTGGGTCACACACATGACAAAGCAAAGCACTATGCAACTGAACTATTTTTTTTTTCTTTTTTTCTCCTCCAGGGTTATTGCTGGGCTCGGTGCCTGCACCATGAATCCACCGCTCCTGGAGGCCATTTTCCCCCCTTTTTGTTGCCCTAGTTGTTGCAGCCTCGTTGCGGTTATTATTGCCATTGTTGACGTTGCTTTGTTGTTGGATAGAACAGAGAGAAATGGAGAGAGGAGGGGAAGACAGAGAGAGGGGGAGAGAAAGATAGACACCTGCAGACCTGCTTTACCGCCCGTGAAGCGACTCCCCTGCAGGTGGGGAGCCGGGGGCTCAAACCGGGATCCTTACGCCGGTCCCTGCACTTTGCACCACATGCGCTTAGCCCACTGCGCCACAGCCCGACCCCCCCCCCAACTGAACTATTTTAACTGTTGTATGCTTTACATTGGGTTCTAGTTCTCCCCCGACAAGAGAATTAGATCAGTCCAGTTAATTTCGCGGGCCTGCTTGGCCGCGCCCCTAGGGACCCCGCCAGAGTTCGGGAGTGCGAGAGTTGGAGAGTTCCTGAGTGCCAGAGTTCGAGAGTGACTGAGTTAGAGAGTCCCAGGGTTGGAGAGTTCCTGAGTTCGAGAGTAAGAGAGAGTGCTTGTGCCGCCGCAAAGAGACAGCAGAGTTCTGTTTGGTGATTAGTTTGTCTTAGTTTATGAATTGTTGTTCCTGAATAAAAAAATACAGCTTCCCTGCCCAGCCGTTGTCTCCGCATCTCTGTTACCCGCCCGTGAAGCTAGCCGGCCAGCAAGAGCTTACGAAATTTTAACAACATTTAACAGTGCTTCTGTAACCATTTATAAAGAGGGAAAGATATATTAACCAATTGTTATGACCTAACTAGTGGCCATCTAGTACTGGAACAAGTTATAAATTAACAAGTTGGTTTTGGGGCTATTTAGTTCAAGCTAGTTCCTTTGTTTCTGGTTATTGAATTGAATATTTTGTTTTGAAAAGCCATAGCCCTTATTTTGGTATGACTTCAATGGCAGACCCAGTTTTAACACTCTAGGGAGATTGCCCTGACCCTAGCTCCTGACCAAAGACTCCAGAACTCTGTCTTCCTAACTGTGGTGTTTGGTGGTGGTGTGGAATCAACTGTGGTGTTTGGTGGTTGGGAATCAACACAGGTGGATTCCCAACATAAGTCTGCTTCATCAGATGACAAAGGAATGTTCCACAGCTTTTTGGTAGGATGTCAGAAAGGATAAAGATAAAGTTAACTGGGGTGGAGCAGGGCAGGGCAGGGTTGGAGGTTCTATGAAGCAACAGGGATTGCTGATGCTTTTGTTGATCTAACTGAGGGGTATCACGCGGAAGCTACCAGGGGTGAAAGTACTCCTTGGTCTCAACTGTAGAAGGCTTCACAGACTGTGACCAAGTGAGCACCATAGTGGGAGTCACCGAGTCTCCACGTGGATGTCAACAGTGTTGAAGGTCACAGTTCCTGGGTGTTGGCTACTGTTGCTGCTTGTGTCAGCAATAGGAGGGGAGGCTGGCTTGGGGCCCTTGGGTTCCAGCTCCCATCTTATCCTCATTTTCCTGTTGTACATTCTTCAGCAAGATCAGAACCACAGTGAATATGGTGGTGACAAACACCACAACAGTAGCAACAATGACTCCAGAACTCTTATACAGAAAGTCTTCTCCCCTCGTGGTCACGTTCAATGAGAAGGGGGTGTCCTCCAAAGGGGTGGCTGTGGTCATCTCAATCCTGCTGCGTGACCCTACGCTGATGCCACCACTCGGCCTCCTGTGGGGGCTGCCCGGGCCTCCCCACAAGATTTTATCTCAGGCACTGCTTGCTTTCCCAAGCTGCCAACTTCCACCAGCACTCAGAACAGCTGTGTGGGTTATTGATGCCTGTGATCTGAGCTTTCATGCCCTATGGAGAGGCAGACTTGGAAAGCAGAGGTCTACTAATTTCAAATCTACTGTTCAATCCGAACCAGATCAGTGAGGAAGGGACCAGAGTTGATTATCAAACTCTTTTTAGGACTCTGAACCCAATTCTTACCATAAAGGTCATGCTTGCTATCCATCTAATAAAAAGTTTGAAGACAGGGCCAGGTGGTGGCACAGATAGTTAAGCGCACATGTTACAATGTACAAAGACCCAGGTTGAAGCCCCCAGCCCCCACCTGCAAACAGGCTGAAAGAGGTGTTTTTTTTTAATTAGTGATTTAATATTGATTTACAAAATTACATGTCAACAGGGATATAATCCCACACCATTCCCACCAACAGAGTTCTGAATCTTCTGTTTCCCCACTCTAAGCCACCGCAGTTCCCCTAAGGTTGTAGACAAGGGCCAACCATCATCTCTACAACTATCTGTCCACATTTATATATAATTGCCTCCCTTTTTTTCCCGGATCCAGTCCTCTCTTTCCCTCCAAGACACTCATGACACCATTACTACCTCCATATGTTCTTCTCCTCTTCCTCTTCTCTTTCCAGGTGCTGATGGAGCTGGAGTTCAGAGTCCTCTTATCTCCTTCCTCCTATCACTTCTCCCCATTGGGAGTATGGATCAAGGTTGTTTTGGGGGTGCAAAAGGCAGGAGTTCTGGCTTCTATAATTGCTTCCCCACTGGACATGGGCATTGGCAGGTTGACCATACCCCCAGCCTGTTTCTATCCTTCCCTAGTGGGCCAGAGTTCCCGAGAGGTGAGTTCCAGGACACACTATTGAGGTCATCTGCCCAGAGAAGTCAGGATGTAATCATGATAACATTTGCTACTTGGTGTCTGGAATTTGGCAGGACATGAAGTGAGACAAAATGGTTAATGAAGAGGAACCAAACAGTAGGAATAGAGCAGATGAGATTAGGAATTTTAGGGTAGAAGAAAACTAGGAAGTCCATATTAGGCATGTTCCTAGGGGCACACAACTATGGTAATTTTTACTTGACTTTATAGCTAGCCTGAAGTTGAATAAAATATTATCTGAGAAAATGGTTTTGGAGTAGAGAAAAGGGCTAGAAAGTTGGATTAGGGCAGTGAATAGCTCCCATTCTTAAAAAAATATATTCTGTGGATAAAATTAATTATTTACCTCCATCCACTTAGCCTTAATTAAATATATATATATATATTTAACACTAGAGCCCATGTAACCTCTGAGTCTCTATTGGTCTGAGCTCACAGCTCATGGTCACAGCTGGGACCATTGCATTAAATCATTAATAACAGTTAGAAAAAAAAAGAATTAAGTGTTTTTTTTTTCTGAGAGAAAACAGAGATAAACACACCACTTATATCTGTCTAGAACAGGATACAAAGTGCTATTCCCCTTCTCTTGCTAAGACACAATCATATTCTTTCTAGTATACTATCAATTAACTAGAATTGGCCCATGAGATAGAAACTGCTCTTAGTTCTGGTTTAGATGAAAGGTAATAAGCCTGGGCTAGGTTTATAGCAGCAGAGATGAAGAGATAAGAGCATAAAGGAAATCCTAGAAAAGGAGAGAGGGCACCTCACAGGTTAGCCTCAGTTTATTGGTTCACAGAACCCTGATAGAGCTAAGAGTATATTAAGTATTATCCTAGAAGTCAGAATTGCTCTAGGGATGCCCGTAAGACAAGTTCTACTAAAACTCAAGAACTCACCTGTGCTGTTCCTCATTGTCTCAGAAGGAAACCCCAGGTTGGTTAGCATTGGCTGGTTGCCAGAGGTGGAAAATGAAGCAGATCACAAATGTCATGACTAAATGATTTTCTACATCAGGACAGATGGGTATTTCTGGCCCTGACTTAGTTGGAGCTTGTGGGAGGATGCAGTTAATTCCCTTTAGTCACTCTGGGTCACAGTGTCCTAAAACAGAATCCAGCCCTAGGCTACAAGAAAACTGAGAAGCTTTTGGGCCCATCACTGAGAAACACCTTTCACTTTATCTAATCCTTTTTCCCCTTTGGGTGAGAGGTTTCAGCTAGCAGGAAGATTCATTTCCTTCCTCTTCCCTGGAACACTTTGGCTTTAAGTCTTTGTTTTCTTCAGTCATTGTGAAACTGATTTCTGATTGCACAACATGGATAACAAGATGGCAATGACTGAAACTACTGAATCTCATTAAGCTCAGAAGTGATAAAAGATCAGATATTCATACAAAAGAAGTATCAGTATTAATCCCTGACTAATCACCAAAACTTCCTTTGGACTGCTATGAATATTAAAAAAAAAGAATAAGTCATCTACACACCATCCTGGTCTCCACTTATTGGGACTGTTTGGGTTTGTTGTTTTGTTTTGTTTTGGTTACATAATGAAGTGACTTCAGGATTGGACTGCTTTATGCTGTTCGTCTCTTTGTACTTGTTTGTTTCCCTTTAGACAATCAGAAAAGCCAAGGAGGTAGAGAAAAAATGGCTGTGTGTCCAACAGTCAAGAGACTAGGGTTTAACTTACTGAAGGAGTTAGCAGAGAAAAGCATAACAATGAGAGAGAGAGAGAGAGAGAGAGAGAGAGAGAGAAAGGGTGAGAGAATGAAAACCTTTTTGTAGGCTGTGGGGGTGTGATTTGAAATACCTATGACCAGACCTATATCTGACAGGTTTGAAGTTTGGAAAGTAACATATGCTTTATGTTACCAAGCACCCTGGCATTTCCTTAAGAACTGTATTAGCATCTAGCCGCCCACGTGTTTTTCCTCTGTCCTCTATCATAATTAGTGAAAGATTAAGTTTTTCTGAGTAAGTAAAAACTCTCTTGGCTAAAGCCAGTAATATAACAGTACCCCTGTCATTTCAGATAGCAGTAGGAAACTAATAGCTGACTTAAAAACAAGTCAACATTCAAGATAAATGCAAAAGTTTCTAAAGCTGTGGGCTTCATTCCAAACAAGTTTTTTTTTTTTTTTTCAAACAAGATTTTAACAGCTACTCTCCACTTCCTATCTTGCTCCCTCACATTTTAGCAGAAAGAGTTTCACAGTCAACAGGCATTAACTGAGCACCAATGGATGAGTAGGAAGGATGCATGGATTTAGTTTACAGATCTTAGTGAGTTTACAGACGAGTAAAGCACTTGATTTTTGGAGACTGAATGTGTAGCCTTACAATTCATTTGTTGAGAACTAATCTTTAGTACAATATTTTGGAGGTGATTAGGATATAAGTATGGAGCTCTCATAGATAAACTTTTTTTTAGATTAACATTCTTATATAAGAAATCTTAGATTTTGGGTAGGGGTAGATAGCATAATGATTCTGCAAAGAGATTATCATGCCTGAGGCTCCAAAGTCCCAAATTCAATCCCCTGTAGCACCATAAACCAGAGCTGAGCAGTGCTCTGGTAAAAACAAACAAAAACAACAACCAGCCAATGATTCCAAAGGAAAGAAAAAGAAATCTTAGAATTCCCTTCTATCATTTGAAGAAACAGTGAGAAGACAAAAGTCTGGAATTTAGGCTCTTACCTGACAACAAATATGCTAAACCTCAATCTTGAACCTTTCATCCTCTAGAACTATGAGAAATGCATTTCCTTTGTTTATAAATCACCTAGCCTATGTGATTTTGTTATAGAAGTCTTGGATTAGCAAAACATCCCAGTTCCAAAGAGCAGGCATGATATTCTAGAAGGAAATCTGTGAGTTCCACAGCAAGGAGGAAAAAAATTCTAGGGAGATGATCTACAAATTGACTCTAAAATCAAAGCAATGAATTTATTTTATTTTTAAAATAAATTTACTTGTTTTCATTATAACACTAATGCCTACTTATTATAGAAAAGGCCAGTTAGGAAAAAAAGTTAAGTCATCAACTTTCTACCACCAAAAAATATTATCTGGATATCATCCTGTGTGCTCCAAGCCTCAGGTCATTCCTCTTCTTTCCTCTCCTTTCTACCACTCTGGTGTGATGGACTTCATACCTATAATGTATCCTCTCATCAGATTTCATTTCACAAAATGTTTCCTCTGCTAAAGTTTAAACAGTACTTCTTTTTTAAAAAAAAAATATTTATTTAGTTAGTTATTCCCTTTTGTTGCCCTCGTTGTTTTATTGTTGTAGTTATTATTGATGTCGTCATTGTTGGACAGGACAGAGAGAGATGGAGAGAGGAGGGGAAGACAGAGAGGGGGAGAGAAAGATAGACACCTGCAGACCTGCTTCACCGTTTGTGAAGCGACTCCCCTGCAGGTGGGGAGCCAGGGTCTCGAACCGGGATCCTTACACTGGTCACTTGCGCTTTGTGCCAGGTGCGCTTAACCCGATGCACTACCTCTAGCTCCCTTAAATACTACTTCTAAACTTTCAGGTCAGGTAACTCTCTCTGTATCAGGCTTTCTTTGCATTACTCTCCTGATCAACCTCCAACAGTGATCTCCTTAGCTTGGCCAATTGGGCCTTCTTTGGGCCACAGTCTGTCACTGTACCCTAGTTTTCCCCTACAACTTCCTATTAGATGATGTTTTGAGATGATTGTGTACAGGTGCCTACTCCCAATCCTTTGCTCACACCTTCCCACCACACTCCTTTTCAAATAGGTGTATTCGAACTTCATATCCTGGGCTTATCTAACTTTATTGGCCCATGACTCATAGCAATAACAGTTTCCTCCATTGCTCCACCTGAAGGGTGCAAAGCCTCTGTGGCCCCTTCAAGTCACACCCGGAAGTTTCACGTCATGAAATGTTTGATACATAATCACAACATGCCAAAAACATGTCACTGATGCTGATGCTGTGTTCCTTTCCTGCTTCCTCCACTTTATGCTCCATGTTTATGTTTTTAACTGAGGCTACCAGTTCTATTCATTCCTTCCACAAATATAATTTGGCTGTTCTCCTGATGACCCCATACTCAAGGTGGCAGCACTATAGCCTTGGGTCTTCTAGAGATAGGTATTAGCCCACCCTCCAACTTCTACATTCTAGGGGACATTACGCATAGCTCTTTCACTCACATGCTTCCAGAAAAGAGCTCTTTAAGTTCCTGCCCTCTTTTCATAGATTTCATAGATCAGAGTCCTTTCCATTCTCCTGTTGCTAGTCCCCCATGGAAAAATCTCAAACAACCTATTCATGCAAGTGGGCATCCAAAAATCTGTATTTATAATTGGTTCATTAGATGTACTAGGAACCATTCTAATCCTGCTGGTGGAAAGAGTTTAGATTCCAATGAGGAATCCCACTGTGTTCCTCTTAAGGCCCTTAAACTTAGAACCAACTCTCATAAAATCTCTGACTTCCTCAGGCTAAATCAATTCATAAATCTCTATAGAGTTATGCTTATACAATTTAACTGATAATTAAACATGTATTTTCTATGACGAAAATTTTTCTGTTCTTTCCTGAAACTGGTGTTAAAATTTTCTGTTATATTAGAAAAAATTTTTTTAAATATTTAGGACTGAAGAGATAGTATAGTGGTTATGCAAAATACCTTTCATGAATGAAACACAGAAGATCCCAGATTCAGTCCCCAGCACCACCATAAATCAGAGCTTCGCAGCAAGCTGGTAATTAATTAATTAACTAATTAATTAAAAGGGGCATTTTTCCTGATTTTGAAAATAGAAAAAAAAAATCAAGAAAAATATTACTAATTCCTATGAAGCTTAAGGTCACAGGCACAATATGAATAATCAGAAAGTATAAATATTTTATGTGTACATCTTGTTTCATTATTAATGTAAGAACCACCATTTTTACCACTTTCTATTATAATTATACCTAATTAGCTGTAGGTATGGAAATACTAATTTGTTGTCTCACTTGAGAGAGGTGTAGATTATTATTTTTATATTTTGTTTTATTTATTTATTTCTGGAGAAAGAGAAATTGAGAGGGAAAAGGGAGATAGAGATAGAGAGAGATTCCCTGATGCAACTTTCTAGCCCCTTTCTCCACTCTGACACCATTCTCTCAGACAATATTCTCATTCAGCCTCACTCTAGCTATCAAACTCAGGCAAAGCTACTATTGTTGTATGCCCCCAGGAACATGCCTAAAATGGTTCTCCTAGCTTTCTCCTATGCTAAAATCCCTAAGATTATCTGTGCTGATCCTACTTTCTGGTTCCTGTTCATTAACCATCTTGTCTCAGCTTAGGTCATGCCATCTTCCAGAAACCATGTTTCAGATGCTACCATGACTCCATCACGACTTCTCTGGGCAGATGACCTCACCAATGTGTCCTGGACCCTCGGAAGCTTTGGTCCACTGGGGAAAGATAGAAACAGACTGGGGGTATGGACTGACCTGTCAATGCCCATGCTCAGTGGAGAAGCAGCTACAGAAGCCAGAACTCCTGCCTTCTACTCCCCATAAACAACAACCTTGATTCATACTCCCAGCGGGAAGAGAAGTGATAGGATGAAGATAAGAGGACTCTGCACTCCAGCTCCATCAGCACCCAGAGAGAGAGAGAAGGAAAAGGAGAGGGACATATGGAGGTAGTTATGATGCTATGAATGACTTATGGGGAAAGAGAGGATTGAATCAGAAAAAGAAGGGGCAACTATGTATAAATATGGACAGTTGTAGAGAAGATGGTTGGCCCATGTCTACAACTTTAGGGGAACAGTAGTGGATTGCAGTGGGGAAAGCACAGATTCAGAACTCTGGTGGTGGGAATGGTGTGAATTCAAACACCCGTCAACATGTAATTCTGTAATATAATTTTTTAGTTTGTAAATAAATAAATAAATAAGAGAGAGATACCTGCAGCACAGTTGCACTGCTTCCCACCTGCAGATGGGGACTAGAGGCTTGAACCTCATCCACATGCTTAACGAATGAGCTCTAAGTTATTTCCTTGTCCCTACATTATTTTTTTCCATTTATCTTTTTATACCACCAGGATTATCAGTGGGGTTTGAAGTTTGCTTGTCCACTCCATTGTTCCCAGTCACCATCTCCCCCCTTTTCTTCTTTCTTTACGGATACGGAAAGAAATAAAGATAGAAAGAGAGAAGGGTAGGGAGAAAGAGATATACCTATAGCACTGTTCCACCACTCATGAAGTCCCCTCCTTGCAGGTGAGAACTATAAGTTATTATTTATACCTTAATGTGGCATTAGGAGAGAGATGAGAAAAATGAAAGAGAACAGAAAAAAATTATATAGAACAAAAATGTTGAGAATGAAACCATAGTGGGGAAAAGTTACTTTAGCATTTTGGTGACAGAAATTAAAGATCCCATTTTATAGTCATTACTTCAAATGGACAGACTGAGTATCTCATTCACCCATTCACAAATTACATATGAGTTCATCTTGTATCAGACTGATTTCTAGCAAGACAGAGAGCATCCCAGCCCTTCATAAACTTCCAGTGTGGGGTAGAGAGGAAGAGCCTAAACTAGATCATTTTGGACTATGATTACTACCATGAAGAAAATAGATGAAGTAGAAAGAAAGAAAGAGTAAGACTCCTCTGTATGAAACTGTCAAAGAAGCCTTTCTGAGGTGATTATTGAGTTGCAGTAGCTGGATGACAAAACATAAACCACACAGAAAGCCAAGAAAGAATGTTCCTAGGACCACTACATAGAGCACTACAGGTTAACTACTTTGACATAGACAAGTGACACCACCTAGAGTTGTATAGTATAGTAGTTCAGTGTTCCAGATGTGTATAAATCAGTTTGCTTGCATGATTCACTTACTTTATTCAAGTAGATTTGCCCATTTATTGACATGTACTCAGTTCATCTGCATCCAGTGACAATCATATTAACCATGTAGTGATTCAGAAAAGTCAAGAACATGACCCTCAGCAAATTGCAGCTTGTAGTTCAACTTACGACTATACGTAGTTCTCTTTTGCAGGCACGGGAGATGAGCCTAGACATTGACTTACATTAAATGGGGAAAACTTGAGATTATTTCGGAACTAATCCATCACCTATTCCTGTAGTCATAAAGCCAGGAAAAAGAAATATAATTGCTTTTCAAGCCTAAAACTGGTTTTCATGGTGAAAAATCCTCCCTCTTTAAGAGTGACAAAACATAAAGTTTTGAAAACAGCTTTTATAATTACAGACTATGTTATTAAAGATATGTTACTCAATTAACTATTTGACTCCATGGCATGATTATAGCCCATAATGACAGGTTAATGGATTCAATGCTTAATAAAAACAAAAGAGACTCTTAGACTTCTAGTAAAGTCAACATGGTGACTCTTAGCTGGTCATAGATCTCCTGTTAAACTGGTCTCAAAAGCAATGTATGGAAAATCTTTAAAATACCATACTTGCCTAATGGGTTTCCCAGGTGTTCATAGGCAACTTTCCTATCAATTTTAAATTGAGGAAATTGAGATTTAAATAGAAGTCATATGCTGATCACAGGTTACTCCAGAAATGGAATAGTCAGAAATTGACCTCCTGCTTCCTGAATCTCTCAGCTAACCATATTTCCTTTCTCAACCATACTCATTAGTGTTTGAAACTGGCCAAGTCAGTCCTTAAGAGGAAGTTCCAGTCACTTCTCTCCACCCCTATACTTTGGCAGGTAGAACATAACCAGAGTTCAAGGGAAGAAGGTTTTTGTCAGGAACACAGGATAGGAGAGGGTATCTTCTGTGGGAGATAGTGAGAATAGAAGGCCATAACTAGACAGGGAATGGAAATATGCAGACCAATTTTGGAAGGTGGGATTATTTAAGGTCTTGCAATTATGAGAAGCAAGATAAAGATATCCATTAACCGGAGCCAGATGGAGATTACTCTAGGATGTATGAATCAAAATAGGTAGAAAGATGGGTCCAGATTCAAAACATAAGCAGTAATGGATAAAAGACTGCAGGTTCCATTTTACATTATGCTTTAGAAAGTTTAATATATATCTCTATCTCTCTATATATATCTCTGTCTATCTATCTATATCTATATCTATATATCTTTCCTGGAAACCTTGCTAAGAATCTAGAATCTGATAGTAGATTTAAGGCTCTGCATTTCTAATAAGATTTCAGATGATGTAATTGTTATTGGTTCATACACCACACTTTGAATAGTAAGGGGCTTCAAGAACCTTGGCAATGATCCTTATCCATTTTTCTTTTAACCATCATGAGCTCAAGAGAAACAAGAGAGTCTAGTACTCTTGGGACAGAACAATAACACCACTACTGCCTAATAGCACTGCTGACAGGATGCAACTCATGGGCTCAGAGTAATCAGTCTTCTCATTAATTCCAGAGGAAGGGTTGAGCAACTGACTGCTGAATGAAACTCACAGACTGAATCAGCAGGGATAAGAAACTTACTTAATTAGAAAAAAATGATGATAGGCCACATTTGGTGAATCAAAGGCTTAAACTAATGTCCTTTAATATATATATATATATATATATATATATATATATATATACCAATACAAAAGGTTCTATCATGGAGTCACTCTGAAAGTAAACTTGGAATACACTGCATAAGCACTGACCCAGACCAGAGGATGAGACTTATGGGCTAGTGCTTTTTTGTACTAGACGTCCAGGAAGCTTCTAAAGGAACATTTTTTTCCATGGGCACTTCCCTGGGCTCTAAATTGCTCTGAGAGTTAGTTAGTACGTCAACTTGGCTATAAATAATATCCAATACTAGTCTAGTTGTTGTTGTGATGGTATTTTTATAGATGTGGTTAACAACTATAATCAGTTTATTTCAATTGCATTATTCTTGATAATCTGGGTAGATCGTACCCAATCATTTGAAAAACCATAGAACATAACTGAGGCTTCTTTGAAGAAGTAGAAAGAAAATTCTACCTAAGTGTAGTTTCAGCTTCTGCTAGAATTTTCAATCTGCTAACATATTCCAACAATTTGAAACTTGCTAGTTCCCACATCTATGTAAGCCATTTCCTCAAAATAGATTCTTTTATTCAAGGATTCTTTTTTAAATTATTTTTTTATTTGACAAGACAGAGAGGAATTGAGAGAAGAAGGGGAGATAAAAAAGGATTAAGAGAGATACCTACAGCACTGCTTCACCACTTGTGAAGCTTCTCCCTTGCTGGAGGAGATGAGGGACTTGAGCCTAGGTCCTTGCACATGGCAATATGTGCCACTCAACCAGGTGTGCCATCACTGTAACCCTTCACAGATTCTTTGTTTGTAAACATGAGACACCCCTCTCCCCCACCAATGAATACTTGCAATGCTTCTGTGGCTATTCACAGACACATACATAGTGCTAAAAAGTTGTTACCTAGCTGGTGTCCTTCTCTCTAAGGTTAACAGAGGCAATTCTGTGCTTTCTTGTTCAGCTATAATGTGAACATTTGTCATTCTCTGAGCTAAGTTCTCATATCTTATACTTTTGTTGCTGATTTTACTATTTGAAATGTCTCCTTGAGGGGTCGGATGGTGGCATGCCGGGTTAAGCGCATATAGTACAAACCACAAGGATCTGCTCAAGGATACTGGTTTGAGTCCCTGGCTCCCCACATGCAGGGGGTCGCTTCATAAGTGGTAAAGCAGGTCTGCAATTTCTCTCTGTCTTATCCAAAAGGAAAGAAAGGAAGAAAGAAAAAAAGAAAGAAAGGAAGAAAGAAAGAAATGTCTCCTTAGCTTAGTGCTGAAGTACTGAAGTATTGTAGTATTGTCTGGTACTCCACTCCAAGTTCTGCTTAATATTTTCTCTTCTGATCATATTTTTCAACTTCTGCCTATGAGATCATCTCATATTCATCCTTCTGTTTCTGACTTATCTCACTTAACATGATTCCTTCAAGCTCCATCCAAGATGGGTTGAGAAAAAAACTTTTCCTTTTTCTCTGTAGTGGCCCTGATGGATGTGGGTGCTGTACCATCCTTTCCTCCAAGGTCAGCTGTGTACAGCACAAATGATGCAGGTTTTCTGTCCCTTCTGTATCGTTCTCTGACAATACTCTGCAAAATGAAAGGAGTCCATATGTAAATCATCTACTTAATGGCCCCTTTTTAAAAGCAAAGTTTTTTTTTTCTTAGTTTATATCTAGGAACACAAATATATATAGATTACAATGTAGATACACTAAGAAGACTAAGTAATGACTGGAAGGCATTTCCGCATTTTTATTGTAATTTGGATGATGAAGCCCAAATTACTTTTTCAATGTAAACTAATCAAGTATATTTCAACCTGAGAGTCTTTAGCCAAAATAAACTTCTCTATGAATGTATAAAAATGATAAATAGACTGTCTTCAAGACATTGGGTAGAGACATTAGTTTGTCTTAAGGTAAAAATGAATGCACTAATTCAACTATCCTACTATCCTTCCCCTCTCAAAGTAGTGGTCAATTTCAGTTTCCTCAGAGGCTGCAGTTATGATTTCAGCTTGCCTCCTGATCTACAGTTTCAAGCTCCACTCCTAAATCTAAGTTTCTCATTTTCTATGTTGCACTGTCACAAGTGGGATGAATCAAGAAATGTAGTGTTAGGTCAGCGCTCATCCCACTTCTGAACCCTGTGTCCACACCCTCAGTGAGGTAAGTAGGCATGTGGGTACAATGCGTTTTCCACCACTGGCCCACCCAATGTCTCAATGAAACTTGAATAGGCTAAAAAATCATTTGCTTTTTACTTCAAGACCATTTCATAGCTAAGACTAGGCACCATGCATCAACCACCATTGATCCTGGAATAAAATGCTATCTGGGCAGAAATGAAAAATCTTTCATGTATAGTTTCAAGGAAATCAGAACACCATTCATTTTTCAAATGATTGACAATGCAATTCAACCATCAAAAAGTGTCCAGTGCAAACAGAAGGAAAGAGTAACGTAGTTTGAAATATATTTGTATCTGGAGCATTCCTTTTAGTGTTTAGCAATTTCCTAGACATGGGGAGTATCCTAAGTTGTTTAAATGGTAGACAGGGAACTACTTTGTTCTTTGATTAATGAATTAATGTTCTCTATAAAAATTATATACTAAATTAAAATTGGGTAAAATATGCTTACTACCCTCCACCAGATAAATTGTAGAAATATATGAAGTCAACAAATTGATTAAATAAAATTATTTCAACTGAGAAAAAAAGTCTAAATGTCCAGACAGGATGATTCTCTTCCATAGCTTTTTTCCAACTTCTTCACACCCTAGTAGCACCTTTCCCTCCCTTATGCCAGGTTCCAGGTTCTTTTCCCTAACACTCACCTGTTCACTCTCTCTTAAAGAAGTAACTTAACTCAGGGGTAAGAAATACAACCCACAGGCCAACTGCAGCCCACTGATGTTGCTGAGGAGTTATTCTGATGCAGTCTCCGCCCCCAGGTTTTACTACACCCGCGAAATCCTAGCAGTGCCCCCTTCAACCAATCCTGGCCCCACACGTCACCCCTGGTTGTCGCCCAATAAAAAGCCCCCTCACCCCCCTCTCTCTCTGGGCTCTCAGCCCCCCCCTCTCAGATCTAGCCCCCTTCTTCCCCCTCCCCCCCCCCCCCCCCCCCCGTGGTCAGGTACTGGACGGCCATTGCCGGCTGGCCCCACGTGGTCTGAACCAAACCCCCCCCATCCTATAATAAAGATTTGTGTACCCCTTTGCTCTGGATGTCCACTCTCTTCTCCTCGGTGCAGCCCGACACCAGACCGCCACAACAACACACTCCTCATATTTGTAAATGGAATTTTAAAGGAACTACCCACACTTATTTATTATGTACCATATATTTTATTGGCCTTATCCTATAATAACAGAGTAGTTTCATCAGAGACTTTATGGTCCACAGACCCTAAACTGTGTGTTATCTGGTTCTTTATAGAAAAAGCCTACTGAATAAAGTCTTTCATATTAACATGTAACTGTGCACTTATTTATTTTTATTTTTTAAGATATATATATGGTGAGAGGGAGAGACTACATCACCTAAGCTTCCTTCAGTGCTGTCATAACTGAGCACAAGACAGGGTTGCACGCATGGCAAAGCCACACACTCACTGAATTATTTTACTGGCCCCATGTAACCATTTTAACATATTACTCCACCAGAGATTACTTGAATTTTAATACAGTACAGTTGTTGACACATGGGTGCAATTTCTCATCTTCCCATAATAGGTATCTGCAAAACATTCTCACCCCCAAATTGGGTCCCCCTCCACCAGCATGTACTGGGACCTTAGAACCGCTTCCAAACTCCTTCCTGCCCTCCCTCCTCAGAGTCCTTGCATTGGTGCAATATATCAACCCCCACCCCCAAAATGGGAAGAGAATATGGACAGATTCTTCACCAAAGAAGAATTCTTAATGCAAATGAATTAATGTCTAACAACAGATCTTCAATCATTAGCAATAAGATATACAGGAAATATTTTGGAACAGAGGGTTTCTTAGACTTAATTACCACCTACTTCATCTATCCATCAACCAAGTCAAGGGACCACTTATTAAGGATTTTAGTATAGCTGAGAAGGTTACAGTGGTATGAAGAAAAACTTACCAAATAAGGCTGATGTGAAAACAGTTTGGGAGTGCTGCCATTGGCAAACTGGAATGAGAAACACACTACCCAAGGGATTGTAGTCACAGTCTGCCCCATACATATTTGTATCATTTACAAACTACCAAAAAACATTTTGACATTTATATAAAGGAGCAAGGATTCTGGTTTTGATTGTCCCCTAATTGTTTATCTTTTACTTTTTATAGAAACTCAATTTCACAACACTAACTCCTTTCAAAGGCATCCAGAAAATTTTCTTTCTAAAGTCCCCCATGAGCAGCATTATTTATGTCTAAAAAAGTCTTCTACAGCCAAACAGTAACAGAGCATATGGTGTAGATTTGTTTCCAAAGGACAGGGACTGAATTTATGCTGGTATTATTAAGACTTAGCAATACTTTGAAGTGGCCACTGTACAAACTGGAAACTAGAACATCTGGTTTTCCATCCTGAGGTGAGTCAGAGGCAAAGTGTACACAGGAGTAATGATCAATCCTAACATCTACATTCCTTCAGTATCTTCCAGGTCCTGGAATTTTTTTTCTAGAACTTTTTTTTTTTTATTTAATTCTGAAGATAGTATCTATCTCTGTCTCCCTCTTTCTCCTAGAGCACTATTCTGGCTTATGGTGGTGCTGAAGATTCAACTTGAAACCTCAAGCCTCAGACCTGAAAGTCTTTTGCATAACCATTATACTATCTCCCTAGCCCAATCTCTCTTTTTTATTGTTAATTATTTAACAACACTTTACAAAATTGAAAGATTTCACAAGTACCATTTTACACTTATACATGTGTATGAACAACTCATTACTCCTGCCACCAAAGTTCCTATCCCCTCCAACCCTTCCCTCTGAGAACCACCCAGATTTTTACAAAATCTAAAAAGCAGCTTGACTACTGTTTTTGCCAGTCTTTTGCTTTAATTATATCTGCCATATATGAGTAAAACCATACAGTCTTTCACTTCTTATTTCACTTGGCATAGCCACATTCATTTTGTCCTGAGTGATATTAACCTATTTTTTAACTGTAGATTAGTATCTCATTGAATATATTAACATACACACACACACACACATACACACACACACTTTTTTCCCCTTTTTTCACCAGAGCATTGATTCTGGTTTATGGTGGTATCAGAGATTGAGTGTGGGACCTCTGGACCTCAGGCATGAAAGTTTGTTTAGGAATGGTATTGCTGGATCATATGGTATTTACATTTTTATTTGTTTAAGGACTCAATTTTATTTTTCCATAGGGGCTGTACCAGTTTGCATTCCCACCACCAACATACCAGAGAACTTTTTTTCTCCACATTCCAACACTCATCCTTTCCAATCTTTGATGTAGGCCATTCTCACAGGTATGATGTGGTACCTTATTTAGGTTTTAATCTTCATTTCTCTAATAATAAGTGATGTGCAGTATCTTTGCACATGCCTGTGGGCCTTCTGAGTGTTAGGGACCATCTCTTGATGTGAAAAGTGTCATCCTTTCTTACAAGAAAGAAAACAATGAGCTGAAAGGTTAAGCGACTCACCCTGGATCAGATGATTTGGCACCATAGTTTCACAGAAAATGCAGGCCTTTGGAGTCCTGTGAGGATAAACAGTTTATTCTCCTGGCTCATGCTTTCTTCAGAAAATCTGGAGTCTCATCCAGAACAGTCAGAGAAACATGGTTAATCACGCAATTCTTGAAGGTCACAGCTTTGTCATTGTTCAGGTACAAAAGTAATAAATACCATCCTATGGAGGAATAAGATTTGTTCAGGCATGACTATGCCCCACCCACAATGAGTGCCAGCACACCACTACACATGGCTCTTGGTGTGTCCAGTGGTTTCCACATAGGAGTAAACATTTCACAGTACTTTTGCTATAAAAGAGAAAGGAGCTGTTTGGGAATCTTAGGAAGACCCAACTAGTTCCCCAGCTGATGGGATGGCCTGATAGTGACTAAAGAGTCAATAACTAGTATAGTCATAGGCTCTTTGGAATATAACTAAAATAGAACTACTATCTAAAAAACAGAAGAACCCCCCCCCAACTCTTCATATGAACTATTACAGCCTTTAGGTTCATGATTAGTCAACAATTTGTTTGACGTTATATGTTAACTCTTTTTTCAGCCACCAGGTTCCAGATGCTAACATAATGCCAACCAGACTTCCCTGGGCAGACAACCCCACCAATGTGTCCTGGAGCTCCGATTCCCCAGAATCCTGCCCAACTAGGGAAAGAGAGAGACAGGCTAGGAGTATGGTTCAGCCTGCCAACACCCATGTTCAGTGGGGAAACAATTACAGAAGCCAGACCTTCCACCTTCTGCACCCCATAATGACCCTGGGCCCATACTCCTAGAGGGATAAAGAATGGGAAAGCTATGAGGGAAGGGGATGGGATACAGAGTTCTAGTGGTGGGAACTGTGTGGAGTTGTACCCCTCTTATCCTATGGTTTTGTCAGTGTTTCCTTTCTATAAATAATTTTTTAAAAGAGAAAGGAACAACAACAATGAAAAATGGGGGAGCAAATTCAAAAAGACATAATAAACAAAAACTTTATGTTTATGTAGATTAACAGGAATATTGAACAAAGAACTGATTATGTTTCTAGTTAAGAATAAAGAACAAAAAAGAAAAGGGGACATTCAAGAAGACCTGAATGGCTTCATATATGAGTGAAGATGACTCATATATAGAATATAAATAACTTCACTCATATATAGAATATAAATAACCAAAGAACATGAACTTGTAAAACACAAAGTAACTCAAACTGTAAAAATTGTATGATTAAGACAGCAAAAAGAGAGTAGTGGATGGGATGGGAATAATGGGTTTGAGGAGGCCATTTGGGTAGAGGGATAGATAGCATTGATACTTTGATGGCAAACATGGTGAGAATACACACACACACACACACACACACACACACACACACGTGTGTGTGTGTGTGTGTGTGTGTGTGTGTGTAGAACTGTACTCTTGAAATATACATACATAGTATATATGTATAGAAATGTACTCTTGAGATGTTATAGTATTATAAAACAATTGAAAACCAAAACTAAAGATAAATAATGACATTTTTAAAGAAATATTCTGGAATTATGTGGGAGTGATGGCTACACATCCTCTGGAATGTACTAACAGCCAATGAATTGTATGCTTTAAAATGATGAATCTTGTGGGCTATTTATTGGGTTGTCAAAAACTCATGACATATTTTTCTATGTTTTTCTGTGAAAAAATGTATCCTCAATATTGTATAGTAGTAGTAATGTGTTAAAAAAAAACAAGAGGAGATCATGGAGCAACATGCAGACAGTATTAATTTATTTGTCAATGAAGAAATAAGGTCAAGCCATCAACTAGTTAGTCCTTTTCTCTTTTCTGGCAAATTTACCTTATGATAAATCAGTTAAGTGGTAAAAGTGCTTACAACAAAACTGTTTACAGCAAAACTACTAGGACAGAGAGCCAGGTGGTGGTGGGCCTAATTGAGCACACATGTTACCATGAACAAGGACCCTGGTTCAAGTCCCTGGTCCTCACCTGCAGGAAGGAAAGCTTCACAAGTGGTGAAGGGCTACTCCTTCTCTCTCCATCTATGTCTTCCTCTTCCCTCTCAACTTCTTTGTCCTTATCAAATTAATTAATTAACTAATTATAAACTACTAGGCAGGCTCCTGGACTCTCCAGGGATGGTGCCCACTTAATCTGTGCACTTTAAGGTTGTTTTGAGAAAAACTAGAAAAATGCTGATCTATTATAGAGGTGTTCCTTGACCCAGCTGACTTAGCCCTGGGCTATAGAGCAGCACTGAACACTGAGCAGACAAGACCCAGTCCATATTCAAACCCTTCACAGATTGTCCATCCTGTGCCCACCCAGTTCAGAGTTCTGTCTTCACCAAAAGGGAATGTTCTTCCAAAACGGTAAAACTTTATTGAAAATAATTCAATCTGCAGAGAACCATAATGCACAATCTTCCCAAGATGGTGACTGTCACAGTCTAAAATCAATGATGGGTCTAAGGATGCAGTTCAAAGACTGAGCACAAGCCTTGCATGAATGAGGCACTGATTTGCGTCCTGGCAACACAAAAACAAAATAAAGCCCACAAACCTTTGAATCAGAGGAAACATACAAATAGTAGTGGGATAAGATTATTTTTCTGAGCCTGTAGATGGGCATCTCTGTCACTCCATGACAGGAAATCCTGCTGGAGTAGGGTACCTCCTCCAGTCCTAGACATTTCCAAGAAACCAATCACCAAAAGAGATTTCTCAGTCTCTTCCTATTTCTCCTCGAATTGTTCTGAGGCACACCATTCTCTAGGTCACTGGGTAAAGTCCAACTGAGCTCATTAATCATACTATAGTGTTCTTTTCTTCTCAGAAGCCAAAGGCAGCAAGAGCTCACAATCTTCTTTTTTTAGTTGTTTTCATAGAATTTGAAGCAAGAATGTATCCAAGCTTCAACAAACTCTGGGAGAATGGTAAGGTCAACTTGATATGCAGCTACCAGAAAAGCAAGAGAAGAGAAGCTGAAACACAGCTAATTCCAGCCACCTATTCTTCATGAACCATAATGAAATAGCACTGAGAGCAAGGCTATAAGGTAGGTATAGAAATAACCCTCAGACTAAAGTTCTGATTTACACTACATGCATTCAGTTTATTAAGTGTCATGCCTCACATTTACCAGCATGCCAAAAGGAAGCAATGAAGTAATTTCTAGTCTTCACCTGATAGTTACATCAAAGTATATATAAAAAATTGGATAGCAAGTGAATTTGTTTCAGAAACTTCCTGTCATTCTTTCTACTTTCTTCTCTATTTTCTTCCATATTCAGTTTTAAGTTTTAATATTTTTCTTATAGGGGTTGTATTTAGTTGCCATTCTCATGATATAGCATTATTATATACTTCATATGGTGACCCCCCCCAGCATTATTATTACAACTTTCTGGTGATTTTTTGCAATAATAGCTAACCCTGTGTGTGTGTATACAAATACATACGCACAAGCACACCTTCCAGGAATAAAAGCTGGAATAGAACGCTAGCTCAATACAACAAAAGGAAAAGGCTTTTTTTTTTTTTTCTTTTTGTAAGCCTTGGTGTAGGCACCTTCTTTGATGCACATTGTTAATCTAGGCTTTTGTCCTAGCTGGCTCTAGGTGGGTTTTTTAGTTGTATGTTTGTTTTTTTATGCATATTCAGAATTCCACTTCTGCAAACATATCCCATGAAGGCCATGTTGGCCTGCTGACCTCACAGTGTTAAGAAGAGTTGATACACTGCTATTATGGATAGCCTGAACCATAGCCAAAAAGAACTCTCAAAAGGCCCTCTCCCCAAGACATGTGAGTAGAATGAAAATGAAATATCAATGATAGCACAAAAACCCCAACACTTTTGTGACAAAGTAAGGGGCTGTGTAAGGGGTAAGGAGATTATTCTGATTCTTGAGAAAAAATTAAAATTGAAATTCTTTATCATTTACATATGAACTTACCTCAGACTTACCAGTGACAGAGGGGGTCTTTTTCAGATGTTTCCTTCAGAGTGAGATTTACAATTCTATTAAAGCAAAAATACACATTCAAGGCAGAATAGGGAAAAGATGTCTCCATGACTTTCTAAGTATCCAGGGTGCCCATTCTGCTGATAAGATAACAGAAAAAGTATTGAATAAAAGCATTCATACTAAAGTACTGCAGACTTACTGTGTTACTTTTCCCAGGGAAATCTGCACTTTAGAAGCAGCTGCTTTGCAGAGGCCCTTTCATTTAACATGAAGGAATATACAGAACTAATTTTAGAATTCCAGGCAATCAAGACTTTAAATCACCCCACTCATGAAATCATGTATTAATATAAGGATGAATCTAAATATATCTATCTAATATTATGGTGGTTTACTTTTATCTTTGGGAGATGGGAGGGTGGAGATAAAGAACCTTAGTCGTGAGTGCAGTGTAGAACTATACCCTGCAATTTTACAATCTTGTAGCCCACTATTAATCATAAATTAAAAATGGAAAAAACAAATAATGGGATAACAGGAACTGAGGGTGGGAATGGAGGAAGTATCAAATGTAATGAAGCTAGCATTGTAAGTCATGACTTTCTATTATTTTTCCTCTTATCCTCAGCAAACATTCTAGCTCACATAATTGGTCTTTTGACTTCATGCCTTTGATTACAAAGCCCTGGGAACTAATCCAGTTCATTCAAAGCATGTCATTAATGTTCTTGGTAAAGTTCAATCCAGTAGTTGAGCTCATTATAAAATGGAAGTGGACATCAAAAAATGGCAGAGGATAAATCAAATAGCAAAAATTATGATGGGGATGTTAGCCTACCCAAGAGCTGACATAAAACAGCACAAAAAAGTCACAAGGCTTGCTAATATTTTTACTAGAATAAAGGACAGTTAAACATGATGACTTTTTTTTAAAAAAAAGTTTTGTTTATTTATGAGAAAGATAGGAGGAGAGAGAAAGAACCAGACATCACTCTGGCACATGAGCTGCCGAGGATCTAACTCAGGACCTCATACTTGAAAGTCCAAAGCTTTAGTGATGATATTTTTTAAATGTATTTATTTATTTTATTGTTTATTGTTTATAAAATGGAAGCACAGACAAGACTATGATGATATTTTTCTTTCTTACTTAATTCAACAGGAGAAAAAGGCTCTTCTTTCTTTTTTTAAAATTTAGTGTAGGTACCCTCCTTGGTGCACACTGTTGGCCTATAAGAGTATTATAAGAGTAAAAAATTAAGAAATCCATTTGACCAGGCCAGAGCAAGAGAGTTTACCAGCTAGTTGTTGGTCAATTGCATCTGAGTATCTCTGCCATACTTCAATGCTTGCATAATAGCCTGTTAATACATTCGTGTTCTCCAGTAAAACACAATTATAAGATTCTATTTTACTGTAGTACCAAAGGCAGGAAGAGTGGCTCACCCCAGGGGTAGGCAATATAGAAGTGCTAGATCTGGGGAGGCTTAAAAATAGCAATACAACCAACTAAAAAGTCTGTCAGCTTTCTGTTATTACAATGGCAAGCAATTCTAAACATCAGTAATAAACTGATCTCCCCTGACCAAAATAATCTTTTGTTGGTCTAAGTTCTAAGTAACTGTTGCAGTTGCTAATGAGTGTTAATACAAAAGTAAGCTTCAATTTAGCACATTTTTTATTTCTTCTCCTTTGTATTATAAGTAAGAGTTGATTCAGAGAATTTACTCAACCATTTCTTTTTAAAAGTAAATACAAAACAAAGGCTTGCTTTGAACACAAGTCTCTACCTCTTCTTGGTACTAAATATTCTGTGTTCAAACTATTGATTAAAAATAAACAATGGAAAATCTTTGGCTTGACTATTTCTGAACTCAGCTCCCCCCCAGCCCCTCAGAACCAGCCCCCACAGGCTGGCCAGCTGCTCCTAGCAGGCTTTCTGTGGAGCTATTTTCTTTACCAAGATTCCTGGCTCAGCAGGGGTGTCATTTCAAGCCTTTTCCTTTTCTTTTTGAAAGGGGCTGGAGCTCTATATGAGTGACAGAATTCCTGACCAATCTGGGTCTCAGCCCTGCCTGGGAAAGACTAGCAGGAGTTTTTTTGATACTTCTTATAATTGGTTGTCTTTGCTTGGTTTAGGAAGGGGACCAAGCTGCAGGTAGCCAATCTGGAGTGGTCCAAGTTGCAGACTGACTGTTAGGGTTTTTTTTTTACTCTATTTTATTTTATTTTATTTTACTATTACTATTATTATATACACATGTCCCTCTTCCCTCTTCAGATTGATCAAAATTAACTGTTGTTGCTTTTTCCATTAATAGGTGACTGGCGTCCTAACCACTGTGGGAGGAACTTTTTTCTCTCTCCCTCTTCCATCCATGCTCCTTTTTCTCTCCTCCTAGCTAATTAAAAAAACAAACAAACAAACAAAAAAAAAACCTCTTTCCTTTCACCCATCAAAGTTCCACCAAGCTTCTTTAAGAGAATAGAACAAAAATTACAATAATTTATCTGGAACCAGAAAACACCTAAAATTGCCAAAACAATCTTGAGGAAAAGAAACAGAAATGGAGGCATCACACTCCCAGATCTCAAACTATATTGTAAGGCCATCATCATCAAAACAGCCTGATACTGAAACAAAAATAGGTACACAGATCAGTGGAACAGAATTGAAAGCCCAGACCTAAACCCCCACACCTATGGACATCTAATCTTTGATAAGGGGACCCAAAGTATTAAATGGAGAAAGGAGGCTCCCTTCAATAAATGGTTCTGGGAAAACTGGGTTGAAACATGCAAAAGAATTAAACTGAACCGCTTTATCTCACCAGAAACAAAAGTTAACTCCAAATGGATCAAGGACCTGGATGCTAGACCAGAAACTATCAGATACTTAGAGGAAAACATTTTCTCACCTAAACCTCAAGGACATCTTTGAAGAGTCAAACCCAATTACAAGGAAGACTAAAACAAAAACAAATCAGTGGGACTACATCAAATTGAAAAGCTTCTGCACAGCAAAAGAAACTATCACACAAACAAAGAGACCCCTCACAGAATGGGAGATCTTCACATGCCATACATCAGACAAGAGACTAATGACCAAAATATATAAAGAGCTCAGCAAACTTAGCAACAAAAAAGCAAATGACCCCATCCAAAAAGGATATGAACAGAACATTCACTACAGAAGAGATCCAGAAGTCTAACAAACACATGAAGAAATGCTTCCGGTCACTAATTGTCAGAGAAATGCAAATAAAGACAACATTGAGATACCACCTCACCCCTGTGAGAATGGCATACATCAAAAAGGACAGCAGCAACAAATGTTAGAGAGGCTGTGAGGACAAAGGATCCCTTCTGCACTTCAGGTGGGGATGTAAATTGGTCCAACCTCTTTGGAGAGCAGTCTGGAGAGCTCTCACAAGGCTAGATATGGACCTTCCATATGACCCAGTAATTCTTCTCCTAGGGCTATACCCCAAGGACTCCATAACAACCAACCAAAAAGATATGTGTACACCTATGTTCATAGCAGCACAATTTGTAATAGCTAAAACCTGGAAGCAACCCAGGTGCCCAACAACAGATGAATGTCTGAGAAAGCCGTGTTATATTTACACATTGGAATACTATTCAAATATTAAGAACAATGAACCCACCTTCTCTGACCCATCTGGATGGAGCTAGAAGGAATTATGTTAAGTGAGCTAAGTTAGAAAGACAAAGATGAGTATGGGATGATCTCACTCATAAGCAGAAGTTGAGAAAGAAGAACTGAAAGAGAAACTCAAAGCAGGATTTGACTGAATTTGGAGTAGACCACCAAAATAAAAATCTCTGGGTGGAGAGTGAGGGTGGATGTTCGGTGCCAATGGGGGAAGGTGGGGGGAAGAATGGGATGGGACACAGTCTTTAGGTGGCGGGAATGGTGTTTATGTACACTCCTATTAACCTGTAGCCATATAAATCACTATTTAATTAATATGAGAGGGGGAAAAATTTATAGAATGTCTCTAACTTTTTAATGCACAGACCATAGGCTGAGTCTTTGAAATGTTGACTATCTTAAAAGCTTAGACCAGGGAGAACAGAAGCAACCGATGACATTACTCTATAAGACACAGCTGCAACCAGTGGCACAGCTATATACAAATAATGTCAAAGGACGTAAATTATGGTGATGTTGTCTATGATACAGCAAATCTTAACAAAGTGATATTTCAAAGTTAACCCAATTGCCAAATAATGTGATTATAGCGATATCTATTGCCTTCTTTATTTTTAAATATTTATTTTATTTATTTATTCCCTTTTGTTGACCTTGTTGTTTTATTTTTGTAGTTATTATTGTTGTTGTCATTGTTGGATAGGACAGAGAGAAATGGAGAGAGGAGGGGAAGACAGAGAGGAGAAGAGAAAGACAGACACCTGCAGACCTGCTTCACCACCTGTGAAGCGACTCCCCTCCAGGTGGGGAGCCGGGGTTTGAACCGGGATCCTTATGCCGGTCCTTGTGCTTTGCGCCACCTGCGCTTAACCCGCTGCGCTACAGCCCGACTCCCATCTATTGCCTTCTTAAACCCTAAGACAACAGAAACCTCCCACTTCCTCTACAGAGCCTATATTTTCCCGAGTCCTAGAACCTCTAGGGTGGGGCTCACTTTTCTGTAAGCTTCTCTCAATCCATACCAAATGATATTGCATCTGCTGATCCCAACCTAATCAATGCAATGAGTACCACCTCAGCATGCGTCACTTCAGACTGTGTCCAGAGACATCAGGCATAGAATGTCAACCCTTCAGCCTCATTACTCAGGTGAGACTTTCATTTCATAATTCCATTCCAGGGACCTTTCCTTTCATAGGATTCTCTAATTCCATTCCAGGTGGGTCACTTCCCAACAAAGTCCCAAAACCTAGATATAGACTATGTCTCATGAGATAGAGCATATGTTCCATATATAACATAGGGCATATGTTCACATGTATCCATAAATTAGAGCAAAATATATAACTGACAGCAAAATTACACAATAGTCAGCAATGAGTCAGTATAAAGGTCACAACTAAATAGTGTCTACTTAGACTTAGATACCCTCATCACCTACTTTATGACACTTCCCTCACTCACTCCCAAGCTATCCTTATCAAAGCAAGTACTGCAAAAGCTGACTAAGGGCAAGAGACTGGAAAACTTTAATAATGACTCTTTACTCACTATCAGGCCACCCCATCAGCTGGGACCCTATTTGGGGAGTTCTGAGATTCCCAAAGAGACATGATGGGCCTAGACTTCAAATAAATCCCTCTCTCCATTGTTACCAGACATTTCTATCAGGAACAACAAAACAGACCCCTTTGTGGGCCCCCATAGGAACTTGCCCTCAACTTGGATCAACAATGGTAGAGAATATTCCATCCTCTGAAGGGAGGCTGGACAACATACTCTATGCTATACCTGAGGAAGATGGGTCCTGATATTGAAGCAGCTTGGAATGTTCCTACTCATGACCACAGAATGTGAGCTCAGATCTACAGGGATGCAGAGGTCACACAGGCACCTAAGCTGAATATGGGCCCCAGATCAGATCAAATTGATGGGGTTTACAGTCAATAGTATTTATAAACTGTTCCCGTATTTGAGAACTACTCTCTTCCCTGATCCAGCTTTCTGGTCCTTTTTCTAGTCATGACATCATCTCCCTAGACAATAACTTGAATCCACCTGCATATCAGATGTCAGGCTCAGGGGGAAAAAAAAACTAGTATAGTCATAGATAGGCCCTTTAGAATATAACTGAAATAGGACTACTAGCTATCTACAAAATGGAGACTCTCAACTCTTCATCTGCACTATTCCAGCCTTTAGGTTCATGATTTGTCAACAATTTGACTGTTTGTTTATTTATTTATTTATAAAAAGGAAACACTGAAAAAACCATAGGATAAGAGGGGTACAACTCCACACAATTCCCACAACCATAACTCCGTATCCCATCCCTTCTCCACATAGCTTTCCTGTTCTTTAACCCTCTGGGAGTATGGACCCAAGGTCACCGTGGGATGCAGAAGGTAAAAGGTCTGGCTTCTGTAATTGCTTCCTTGCTGAACATGGGCATTGACAGGTCGATCCATACTCCCAGCCTGCCTCTCTCTTTCCCTAGTGGGATGGGTTTCTGGGGGATTCGAGCTCCAGGACACATTGGTGGGGCTGTCTGTCCAGGGAAGTCTGGTTGGCATTATGGTAGCATCTGGAACTTGGTGACTGAAAAGAGAGTTAACATATAAAGCCAAACAATTTATTGACCAGTCATGGACCTAAGGGCTGGAGTAGTGCAGATGAAGAGTTGGGGGGGGGTCTCCATTTTGTCGATAGCTAGGAGGCATATTTTAGTTATATTCCAAAGGGCCTGTGGCTATACTAGTTTTTTTTTTTCCTGAGCCTGAAATCTGATATGCAGGTGGATGCAAGTTATTGTCTCTGAGGAGATGATGTCATGGCTGGAAAAAGGACCAGAAAGCTGGATCAGTGAAGAGAGTAGCTCCCAAATATGTGAAAGTTGTATAAATATTGTTGACTGTAAACCCCATTAATTTGATCTGATCTGGGGCCCATATTCAGCTTAGGTGCCTGTGTGACCTCTGCATCCCTGTAGATCTGAGCTCATATTCTGTGGTCATGAGTAGGAACATTCCAAGCTGCTCCAATATTGACCTATCTTCCTCAGGTGTAGCATAGAGCATGTTGTCCAGCCTCCCTTCAGAGGTTGGAACATTCTCTACCGTTGTTGATCCAAGTTGAGGGCAAGGTCCTATGGGGGCCCATAAAGGGGTCTGTTTTGTTGTTCCTGATAGAGATGGCCGGTAACAATGGAGAGAGGATTGTTTGGAGGTCTATGCCCATCATGTCTCTTTGGGAATCTCAGGACCCCCCCCCATAGGGCCCCAGCTGATGGTGTGGTCTGATAGTGGATTTGTCAACAATTTGTTTGGCTCTATATGTTGACTCTTTTTCTTTTCTTTTCTTTCTTTCTTTTTTTTTTTTTTTGCCTCTAGGGTTATTGCTGGGGCTTGGTGCCTGCACTATGAATCCACTGCTCCTGGAGGCTATTTTTCCCATTTTGTTGCCCTTATTGTTGTGCTTGCTGTAGTTGTTATTGTTGCCATAGCTGTTGTTCTTGGATAGGACAGAGAGAAATGGAGAAAGGAGAGAAATGGAGAGGTGAGAGAAATGGAGAGAGGAGGGAAAGACAGAGAGGAGGAGAGAAAGATAGACACCTGTAGACCTGCTTCACCGTTTTTGAAGCAACCTCCCGCAGGTGAAGAGCCAGGGGCTCCAACCAGGATCCTGACACTGGCCCTTGCGCTTTGCACCACGTGCGCTTAACCTGCGGCGCTACCGCCCGACTCCCATGTTAACTCTTTTTCAACCACCAGGTTCCAGATGCTACCATGATGACAACCAGACTTCCCTGGGCAGACAACCCCACCAATGTGTCTTGGAGCCCACTTCCCCAGAACCCGTCCAACTAGGGAAAGAGAGAGGCAGGCTTGGAGTATGGATCGACCTGTCAACACCTAAGTTCAGCAAGGAAAACAATTACAGAAGCCAGACCTTCCACCTTCTGCGCCCCCATAATGACCCTGGGTCCATACTCCCAGAGGGATAAAGAATAGGAAAGCTATCAGGAGGGGATGGGATACAGAGTTCTGGTGGTGGGAATTATGTGGAGTTGTACCCCTCTTGTCCTATGGTTTTTGTCAGTGTTTCCTTTTTATAAAAAAAAAACTAAAAAAAAAAAAAAAGAACATATTGGTGAAACATCTCAGGACTGTAACATTAAAAGTGTATTTGGCGGGTGGGGCGGTAGTGCAGCAGGTTAAGTGCACATGGCACAAAGCGCAAGTACTGGCATAAGGACCTTGTTGGAACACTGGCTCCCCACCTGCAGGGGAGTCGCTTCACAGGCGGTGAAGCAGGTCTGCAGGTATCTATCTTTCTCTCCCCCTCTCTGTGTTCCCCTCTTCTCTCCATTTCTCTCAGTCCTATCCAACAACAACACCAGCAATGATAACAACAAGGGCAACAAAATGGGGAAAATGGCCTCCAGGAACAGTGGATTCATAGTGCAGGCACTGAGCCCCAGAGATAACCCTGGAGGCAAAAAAAAAAAAAGTGTGTTTCGAGACTTCATGGGTAAAAACAAAAATGAACAAATGGGACTATTATAAATTAAAAGGCTTCTACACACCAAAAGAAAATTCCATAGAGAAAATCAGGAAGCCCAGAAATTTGGAGAATATATTTACACACTACACTTCAGATAAGTGGTTGATATCAAACATCTGTGAAGAACTCATATAGCTCAACAAAATGAAAAAGAACAACCCAATAAAAAGTGAGCAGAAGATATGAATAGACAATTCTTTAGAGGGACACATGGCCCACAGACATATGCAGAAATATTCCAATTCATTCATCATTAGAGAAATGCAAATTAAAGTCACATTGAGATTCTACCTAACACCTGTAAGAATCACCTTCATAAGCAAAACAGGAAGAGGGTGTAAAGAAATAGGAACTCTTTAGCACTGGTGAAACTGTGAAACTGCAAACTGGTGCAGCCACTATAGAGAACAGTATGGGAAATCATTAAACAAATACAAATGGAAATACCTTATGATCCAGTAATTTCATTGCTAGGCATTTATCCAAAAGATATAAAACACTAATTCAAAGGGAGTTATGCATCTCCATGTTCATAACTGTATTATTCACATTAGCCAAAATATGGAAGCAATCTAAATGCCCTTAAGTAGGTGACTGAAACATATGCTCAATGCAGTACTATTCAGTAATAGAAAAGATAATATTCTGTCCTTTGGTATAAAATAGATGGAACTGGAGAAGTTTATGCTTAATGATATAAGTAAGGAGGTAAAGAAAAACTGCAGAAGGGTTTCACTCATATTTGGAATATAGAAAACTGAACACATTAACTTGAAAAAAGAAAGTCAACCTGTATATAAGACTGTAAGAGAACTACAGCGATTATCATAGGGGGGTGAAGACACAGGCATTTGGTGGTGAAAGCAGTGTGAAATTATACTTCTGGGAGTCAGGCAGTAGCGCAGCAGATTAAGCGCATGTGGCACAAAGCACAAAGACTGGCCTAAGGATCCCAGTTCGAGCCCCCAGCTCCTCGCCTGCTGGGGAGTTGCTTCATAGGTGGTGAAGCAGGTCTGCAGGTGTCTATCTTTCTCTCCCCCTCTGTCTTCCTCTCTCCATTTCTCTTTTTCCTATCCAACAATGACATCAACAACAATAATAACTGCAACAACAAAACAACAAGGGCAACAAAAAGGGAATAAATAAATATATATAAAAAAAGAAATTATACTTCTATTAGCTTATAATTTTACAAGTTACTATTAATTCAAAATGTTAGGGAACTTCAACCCTCCAAAGTCCTATCCTACCATGGAAAGACAGAAACAGGCTGGGACTATAGATCAAGTTGCCAACATCCTTGCCCAGAGGATAAGCACTTACAGAAGGCAGAACTCCTTCCTTTTGTATCCCAAAAAGTGTTTTGGCCCATATCCCTGGAGGGAGGAAATGTAAGGGGAATATCACCTGAGGGCTCAGAACACCAATTCCACTAGAACCAAAAATGTTTGTCACCAGGAATCTTTGTTTTAATACTATCACTGCAAAGGAAGAAAATCTGAAAAACACCAAAGGAAGTCAAGTACTGTCTCGCTTATCTGAGAGAGAAGAGGAAAAAGGAAGGGCACTTAGAAATAGTAATAGGTATAGGTATGACTTAGAAAGGGAATGTTTTGTACCCAGATTTAGCACAGAATAGTCATTCTTTCACTCCCAGGTCTATTATCCAAAAGTGATTCGTCATATCATTAAATGTCACATTTTCTTCAGATTAGTGAAAGGGCAAAGTTATGATATTTATTTTTCATCTTTTACTTACTAAAAATAATGAATTGCACTGATGACCTATTTCTGAATTCCACCAATCAAAGGCAATTGTAAAGTTCACCATAGTAACAGCTCTGTGTCAGTCGCTGGAGTGAGAACCACTCTTCGTAGAAGGTCTGGACCAATCACAGGGTAATGCAACCATCTCATAGCAACCAACAGATCTGCATGGCAACATCAGTTGCTATATAAAAGAAAAAATAGAAACAGTGTTCTGCTAGGGAAAAATAAAGGTATTAACTGTTAAGTCATACTTGAGTCATGGTTGTGAGGATCTATCCTAAAATATCCACCTAAACATAGCTCAGATAGTATGGTGTCAGATCCAGGAGTCTAGGTACTAAGAGCCCTCTACCCACCATCAACTGGAACCATCTGAAAGTGAAATAGAGGAAACTATTCATATAAAAGACAGATTCTGAACAGGAAGGGAAAGAGTCCTTGAATACTAGGAGCAAGTAGGTGAAGTTGGAGGGTAAGGTACTCATTTAATCCCATGCAAAAGGCAGGGCAGTTATCACTACATTCTCTACTTCTCTCTGATCATGTCTATTCCTCCCCCAGCTTTCCATCTTAGTTGATGACAACATTGATTCCAGTTAAACCTTCCTGCCTAGATTACTTTCTTTTTCTCACATTCAATCCATCAGCAAGCCATCTTCTTTCAGCTTTGGACATATGTCCAGACGTCAGCCACCTCCATAGCTTCACCCTGACCTAAACCTGCACCATCTCTCACTTGGAGGCCATAGCTTCCTACACTTATCTCTGCCCTTGTCCACCTACAATCTGTTCTCAGCATAGCAACACCTGTCTGAAAACACAAGTCCTAGGCTCAGAACCCTCTAGTGATTTCCCACTTTATCTCAAAGTAAAAACTCATCTCCTCCCCATGACTTGCAAGACTACACTAGTGTAACTCCTTTTTTTTCTCTGACCCCATGTGCCATTTCCCTGGCTCACCAGCACCAACACTGGTCTCCTCGCAGCACATCAGACTTACTCCCTCCTAAGGGTCTCTGTACTCTACACTGACTCTTTTTTTCTGTTTGGCACATTCTGCTATTCCACCCCCCCCCAGACACATACACACACACACACACACACACACACACACACACACACACACACACACACACACACACTATTGCTCACTTCCTTATTTCTTTAAAGTGTTTGCTCAAATTTCACTTTGTTAAATATATATCTGAACTTTCAAAAACTGGACTCTGTATTTACACCATTTATCTACTGAGTACATTCATTACTTGCCTGCCCCAACACAGAGAACGGCTAGAAGAATGTCTGGCACTTACTAAATACTCAACAATACCTAATTATGAGTTAAGAAAACACAGTTTTACAGACCAAGTAATTTGAAGAGTTACTCTGAAGTTAAGTTAAATTGTTTACTCAGAAATTCACAGCTATAACAAATCAGGGCCTTGACTTCTACCCAGATTTGGCAAAGACTAAACTTTATTCTAATTCTGTCCACCCTAACCACATTTTGGAGCTCTCCCTCCCACTTCTAGTAAGTGCCAGGAGATCACTGACGTGCAATAAATCCCACTTTCAAAAACACCTCGTCTCCTCAATTTTTGAGACAAATTTACAGTATTACCCTAAAAGATAAACCTCAGTTTTCTTTATTTAAATACTTATATATTTATAACTTGAAGGGGCAGAAAGAAATTGAAAGGAGGAGGAGGAGAGATAGGGAGAAGGAAAAACATGTGCAACACTGCTTCATTGCTAGTGAAGCTTCCCCTTTGCAGATGAGGACCTGTGGTTTGAACCCAGGTCCTTACATGTGGTAACATGTACACTCATCCAGTGTGCCATCACCTATCCCCAAACAACAGTTTTCTTTTCAACATCTTCAAAAACCAAACCTCTCAATCTAATGTTATAAATATTAGATTCAGACACACACTTTTTCTTATCACTGCAGCTCTGCCTCATCTCACCATAACCCTGCTTATTGGAAGCATTCTATTTGTCTCAGTCTCTCAGGTCTTCTGTCAAACTGAGTTGATAAACAAAGACTACCTAGAATGATTAAGTGTGGATTTCAGGCTATAAATCCTATTTAAATGCACACATCTAGAGCAAGTAGGAAGAGTCTTTTGATAGATGAAATCCCAATATTAAATGACTGGTCTATTCTGGCCCTCCGGTCTCTTCAGACCATCTGTGTAAATTACTTGACACAGCTATCAGGTTAATTAGATGAATGTCCTCTAGCCATTAGGAATAGAAAGACAAAATCTTTGCCTGGTGCTCACAGGAGTTTATTCTTAGGAACTTGGAACAGTTTTATGAGACAGTTATACCAACCATCTGATTATTATTGGAAGAACTAACTGTGGATGATGGCTAGGAAAGGGAGGTGCTGAAGTGCAAGGACTGCTCAGGTATTCAGCTACCAAAGCAGGTAGCTGGAGGCCTTTTAATTGGTTGCAGAGCTCAATACTGAGGGAAAAGAGAACTTTGGAACTGAAGGGGCTTTATGGATAGGGTCAAGATCCCAGATGCCTGAATCCTTCCCCAATGGGCCTAGCTGACTAATGGTGTGGAAGGGTGCTTTCAGATAATACACAGTATAATGCTACCCAAATGCTATCCTCTGAGCCAACTCTAGGGCTGTTCTTTGTTCCATTTTCCCTGGAGAGAAGGCTATTAAGGAATGAAAAAGACAAGTCTGTCTTCAAGATGCAAATGAAAAGAATCACTAGAAAGAAAGCTGACAGATTAAATCCACAAACAATAGAGCAAGAGTGACCCCATGACAACCACAAGAAATCTTAATGACTTTTCAAGGAGGGTCTTTAAGAACTACTGCCCTTAATTGCAAGCAAGTGGGGACTATACTTTGGAGGTCACAAAGAAGGACAATCTTTAAAGAACACATACACAGCTTTGTTACTCTGCTTGAGTATCAGCTGTGACAGACACCCTGGGACTCTAATCCTACACATTTCCCTCATCTTTCACTTTGCATCCAAATTTCGTCATATGTAGTAGTAGGCTTTGTACTTTAGACTTAGACACTATACTGTGTCAGAGGATGAGAAGGATCTAGGGGAAGTTAAGGCATAGAGGTAATAAGAGAACTATTAACTTGCTGGGTCTTTCATCACAGCGTGAAGAAGAGTAGGCTATTGGATAACAAAGTATTATTTTGGTTTTTAAAATTACTTTTATTATCTTTATTAATTGGATAGAGACAAGACAAGACAAAGAGAAATGGAGAGAGTAGGGGAAGACAGAGAGGAGGAGAGAAAGATAAACACCTGCAGACCTGTTTCACCACCTGTGAAGCGACTCCCCCGTAGGTGGGGAGCCAGGAGATCAAACTTGGATCCTTAGGCTGGTCCTTGCGCTTTGTGCCACGTGTGCTTAACCCGCTGTGCTACCACCCGGCCCCCAGAACAGTACATATTTTTAAATATGTTATCTTGATTTGAAATGTTTTTGTCTCAACTTCTACAAAATTTAAACTGAGTCTGAATGTGAGTTACCCAGGTCCCTGTCTCAGGCTGGGGAATTCATGGCAGTGTTTGTGGTGCATGAGGATTCATTACCTGTTTTTCTATTACCCGATGTTTGCACAGTCTCTGCAAGAGAATGTGACTTGAAAAGGCCATGATTACCATACACTGGTATCAAAGTTACCATATTTAGCAAAAGTTCTCTACTAATAAAATACGGGTGTTAAATTATTCAGTTTGTCTAACATCACCTTAGGGATCACACTTGATAACTGTCTCTTTTTTTGAGTAGAGAGGATCTTTTTTTATGTAAAACTTCCACTCCGTTTCTCTCTCTCTCTCTTCTTGAGGAATGAAAAGAGAACCCCCAGCTTCTCTCTCCACCTACATGTTGATGTTGTCCAGGAAAGTATGGTTGGTTCAGGTCAATTACTGTGCCAATCTCTTATGTATTATGGGATGACTAGGTCTAGGTCTCATAAAGAAAGAAACAGGCTCTGTCCTAGCTCATATAACTTGTGTTTCATGTCTCAATATAGTAGGTAAGCCAAAAAGGGCTTCTGACAAGTGGAGGCCAAGCTCTCCTTCCCTCCTCTTCAGCACAAGATGAATGTGTATATGGGCTCTTGATCCATTCAACTGACTGGATTAGTGGTTGGAATGTGTGCTAGTTTAGTCAGGTGGCTGTAGCAAATATGATTATATTCTATGTGTGTGTGCACATGCACACACACACACACACACACACATACACACACACACACACACGAGATGGGCAGGACTTTACCACTTTGGGCCAACTTCCTTATAAAGTTTCTCCCAGGATGGTAGGTACCAGATTTTAATTTGGGTCCTACATCATGAAGCAGACACCCTCACATAATAAACATGATTTTGTAAGTCCAAAGAGATTCAGAGTCAGGGGTAGTATATCATATATCTAAGTCATACTCCCCAACATAGTTTTCCAGAATCCCTGTTTTTTAAATTTTTTGTATGTGTTTTATTTTTTTAACTTTATTTATTTTATATTATTTAATAGAACAAAGGGAAGTCAAGAGGGAGGGGAAGATAGAGAAGGAAGGAAACTGAGAGACATTTGCAGCACTACTTCACCACTTGTGAAGCTTTCCTCCTGCAGGTGGAGACCAAGGGCTTGAACACTGGTCCTTGTGCATGGAAATACATGCATTTAACCAGGTGTGCCACCACCCAGCCCCTTTTGCAGGTGTTTCAAACAAGGAAAGCTAAATAACTATAATGGAAGACTTACAGTCTCAGGGTATAAAAGATTATTCTTCTCAAAGAGTACCTACCTCTGTATGGTTCCCAAATTGAAGCATCTTTGTCATCATGAGTGCACATTTCTAAAGCTTCTTATTTTCATCTTAGTCAATATTAGGTTTATGACCAAGTGAGCAGACCTATTATAACACGGATATTTCTCAACTTTAATCATTAATACAAAAAGAAATTGACTGATGATTATGCTTTGTTACAGAATTATAACTCTGTCCACTACCAAAGGTCTAGTTTAACACTGCACATTTATTGGCTTTTAAACATTTCATAATCCTACATCAAAACATAAATGTTTGTGTTAAGTATTAAGAAAAAATCATATAATATGATAAAGGTCATGGGTTTTGGAAGCATCTAGCTTAGGTTTCAACCCTGTTGTAACATCATCTAGCAGGTGTAATAAATCCTGATTTATTGATATTTTTAAAAATGATTTTATAAACTAACAACAACAAAAAAGTCAACCCATATCCATAACTGGGGGAAAACTATAGTGGTTACATAGGGGACTAAGTGGGAGGTGGATGGGCACAGTGTGAAATTATACCACCTTTGGTGGTGGGAACAGTGTGAAATTATACTCCTATTAATTAATAATCTTATAAATCACTATTGATTCAATGTGTCAGGTTGAAAATAGATAACACTTCAAGGTCTTTAACTGCCTAGATCATACCTTTTCATATACATGTTTTCTCTAGCCTAAGTATTTAATGTCTCAGATTTGTAAGATGATCAAATTTTGACAATGGGCTTAAATTGTATAAGCAGCTTTAAATATATATATATGTATATACATACATATATATTTTTGATACCTAATTTACCTACAACCTTAGACCAGATAAATTGAAACCATCTGGCCCTGTCAGTATTTAAGATACTGTTATTAGTAGATATCCTTAAATGTCATAAAGTATAATGAGGTCACGTATATTAAGGTAAGTCCTAACCACTGTATTTTCAAAGAAAATGAACTCCCAACTAACTCATTTATAATAATATTGCTATTTTAAAATCTTTCTAAGACTACAAGAAGCTCTTCCCATTCTCTTTAAGATCCATATTTAACCTAGTCCTGGAACCTCTGGGACTCTACTCATGTTTATTGATGTTTATTCTCTCTGATCACTTACCCTGTGATGGTATGTTAGGGTATGTTGATCCCAACTAAATCAGTGCTACCACTACCACCATACCATGCTGTGCTGCTACTGGCTTGTTATTGCAGATTGTCTCTAGAGATGCCAGACTGTCAACCTCCCAGTTCCTCCAGTCTGGTGAGATCTTTCCTAACACATGGGACTACCTAGTTCCATTTCAGATGGCATGTTATGTGACAAAGTAAAGGTACTAGATACAAGCTAGGGCTTAGGGTACTAGGTACATGTGTGCATGTAGGCACAAGCAAAGGGGCAATTATATACCTCAAAGTAAAAGTGCTTAATAGCCTTCCGTGATTAGACTTAGACCTAATAAGCCTGGCATTCTAGTAGAATGGCCTAAAGAAGGCATCATAAATTCTGTAATTACATATTTACTACTAAGGACTAAACACCTTCTTTTTTAATTTCTTCCTTACTTCACTTTCCTCACTCTATTTATGCAATTAACTATACAAAAGTAAGATATAGTCTTCATGTTTTTAATCTCTTTTGACAGAGCATCAGCATTATTGTTACCTCTTGATAAGCTTCAGAAGAAACACTATACAACTGACCAAAAGTGATACTGAACAAAAACTATATATCAAGTAAAGGATATAGCAAGTAAATGCAGAAAAATATAATACTAGCTAAGACTCCACTAAAATCCTAGGTCTATTTCCTCACTAACTTGATACCAGACCCCATAAATCTATCCAATTGGGATACAACAAATGACACTTAACACTTTAACAATGAGTATAAAGTCTAAGCTTGTCAGATAAAAAGAGACTACAAAAAGCTGGATAAGAGCAAGAGACTGGCTCACTTAATGGTGGCCTTTTTGATCACTTAGGCCACCCCATTACCTGAGGTCCTAGACAGGGAATCTTTGGATTCCCCCATAGATAATTATGGGCCTATACATCTGATAGATCCCTCTCTCTACCATCATTGATCACACCCACTGAGAATGTCACTATAAGTCTTTTTGTGAGCTTCTTCAGGACCATACGTTCATTATGAAGTAATAATGGTAGGGACTGCCCCACTCCCCAAAGGGAAGCTGGGTCATCCTACTCTGACACTTGAGGAAGACTGGTTCTTAAGTGAGTGCAGCCTAGAATGTTCCCAGCTGTGAGCTCAGTCTGACAGGGACTCAAGTAGTACAGGCTCCTGTGCTAAATATGAATAGATATGGGCCTCAGGTTAGATCATTATGGCAAAAAGTTAATTGCATTTATATAACTTCTTCAAGTTTTTGAGCAACTCTTTGCCCTAATCCTCTTCTTAGTTTTACTCCCAACTCTGACACCATCTTCCCAGACATTTCTAGTCTACCCCTATGTTAGATATCAAGCTCAAGCAAGGATTATTAAGACATAAGCTGCTAAACACTCCTAAAACAGGCTTCACAGCTTCCTTCTACCGTAAGTTTCCTACTTTTTGGTTCCTATTTATTAAACAGTTTTGACTTGTTTTCCAATTTAGTGTATTTCAGCGACTAAGTTGCAGATACTACTATGATTCCATCCTGACTTCCCTGGGCAGATGACCTCACCAATGTCCTGGAAGCTCACCTCTTCAGAGCCCTACCCCACTGGGAAAGATAGAAACAGGCTAGGGGTATGGATCAACCTGTCAATTTCCATGTCCAGTGGAGAAGCAATTACAGAAGTCAGAACTCCTATCTATCATATCCAAAAAAGAATTTTGGTCCATATTTCAGAGGGATAAATAATAGGAAAGTTTCCAATGAAGGGGATGGGACACAGAATTCTGGTGGTGGGAACTGTATGGAATTGTACACCTATTATCTTACAATCTTGTAAACCAATATTAAATAACTAATAAAACATTAAAATAATAAAATAATTTTAAAATGAGTTTATAACCCATACTGGTTAAAACTAATCTTTGAGTAGCTCACTTGATGACCACTTTGGCCAACACCAGGCCACCGCATCACCACAGGTCCTAGTAAGAGAATCTACGGATACATAGATACTATGGGCCTACACCTCTAACAGATCCCTCTCTTTTCCATCACTGGCTATTCCCATCAGGAATGTCATCATAAGCCCTTTTGTGGACCTCTCCAGCACTTTACCCTCACTGTAAAGTATCAATGATTGTCTCACTCTCTGAAGGGAGGCTGGGTCATCCTACTCTGCCACTTGAGGAAGACTGGTCCTGAAGTAAGTGTACCCTAGAATGTTCCCATCAATGACCACGGATTGTGATCTCAGACTCAGGATAAATGGAAGGTTGTAAAGGTTCCTGCACTAAATATTAATATACATGGGTCCTAGGTCAGATAGATATGGTAACAGTTATTTGTTTTATTTTTTTTTCAAGTTTGAGAACTACTCTTGCACTAACCCAGCTTTCAAGTTCTATTCTCTGATATTACCTTCCCATACCAAATTTCTAGTCTACCTCCACATTAGCAAGCAAACTCAAGCAAGGATTACTAAAGCCCTGGGCTCCTAGGAACATAGCTAAAATTGACATCCTAGCTTCTTTCCACCATAGGGTCCCTATTTTCGTTTGCTCTATTTCTGCTGTGATTATCGATAATTAAACATTTTATCCTGGTGGTCCGGGAGGTGGCACAGTGGATAAAGCATTGGACTCTCAAGCATAAGGTCCTGAGTTCAATCCCAGGCAGCACATGTGCCAGAGGGATGTCTGGTTCTTTCTCTCCTCTTCTCTTTCTCGTGAATAAATAAAATATTTTTTAAAAAAACATTTTATCCTGCTTTGACTCTTACTACCTTTTTGCCACTAAGTTGTAAATGCTGCTACAATTACATCCTGACCTCCTTACGTAGATGACCTTGCCAACATGTCCCAGAACTTGAGCTTTCCAGAGCCCTAACCTAGTAGGGAAAGAGAGAGACAGGACACCTCAAGGACATCTTTGATGAATCAAACCCAATTGCAAGGAAGACTAAAGCAGAAACAAACCAATGGGACTACATCAAATTGAAAAGCTTCTGCACGTCCAAAGAAACTATTAAACAAACAAAGAGACCCCTCACAGAATGGGAGAAGATCTTCACATGCCATACATCAGACAAGAAACTAATCACCAAAATATATAAAGAGCTCAGCAAACTTAACACCAAAAAAGCAAATGAACCCATCCAAAAATGGGCATAGGATATGAACAAAACATTCACTACAAAGGAGATCCAAAAGGGTAACAAACATATGAAAAACTTCTCTAGGTCACTGATTGTCAGAGAAATGCAAATTAAGACAATACTAAGATACCACCTCACTCCTGTAAGAATGGCATACATCAAAAAGGACAGCAGCAACAAATGCTGGAGAGGTTGTGGGGATAAAGGAACCCTTTTACATTGCTGGTGGGAATGTAAATTGGTACAGCCTCTGTGGAGAGCAGTCTGGAAAACTCTCAGAAGGCTAGACATAGACCTTCCATATGATCCAGAATTCCTCTCCTGGGGTTATACCCCAAGGACTCCATAACACCCAGCCAAAAAGAGGTGTGTACTCCTATGTTCATAGCAGCACAATTCATAATAGCTAAAACCTGGAAGCAACCCAGGTGCCCAACAACAGATGAGTGGCTGAGAAAGCTGTGGCATATATACACAATGGAAAACTATGCAGCTATCAAGAACAATGAACCCACCTTCTCTGACCCATCTTGGACAGAGCTAGAAGGAATTATGTTAAGTGAGCTAAGTCAGAAAGATAAAGGTGAGTATGGGATGATCCCACTCATCAACAGAAGTTGAGTAAGAAGATCTGAAAGGGAAACTAAAAGCAGGACCTGACCAAATTGTAAGTAGGGTGCCAAAGTAAAAACCCTGTGGTATGGGGTAGACATGCAGCTTCCTGGGCCAGTGGGGGGTGGGAGTGGATGGAAGGGATGGGTCACAGTCTTTTGGTGGTGGGAATGGTGTTTATGTACACTCCTAGTAAAATTTAGTCATATAAACCACTAGTTAATTAATATGAGAGGGGGGAAATTAATTGTATGTCTCGAAGTTTTTCAAAACACAAACTGAATCTTTTCAATATATAGGCTGTTTAATTGATATGCAGACTCTCTCAAAAGCCTAGACCAAGTAGATCAGAAGCAACCAATAGCACAGCTATATACAAGATACTGGGTACTGTACAGCAAACCCTAACAAAAGGACTTTTCAAAGTTAACCCAATTACCAAATAATGTGATGATAACATTAACTATCAATTGTCTTTTTGAACTCTAAGACAGCAGGAACCTCACATCTCCACTATAGAGCCTCTACTTCCCCCAGTCCTGGAACCCTTGGATAGGGCCCACTTTCCCATATGCCTCTCCCAATTCATATCAAATAATATTGCATCTGCCGATCACAACCTAACCAACACAACGATTGCCACCTCAACATGCTTCACTTCAGACTGTGTCCAGAGACTTCAGGTGTGGAATGACAACCCTTCAACTTCATTACTCGGGTGAGACCTTTCCTTTCATAGTATACTCTACTTCCATCTCAGGTGGTTAACTTTCTAACAAAGTCCCAAAACCTAGATATACACCAGTTTCTGTGAGAGAGAGCATATGTTCACATGTATCCATAAACTACTGTAAAATATATACCTGAAAACAGAAGTACACTAGAGTTTGCAGTGAGTACCCCCCTAACACTTCCTCTCCACTATTCCAAGCTTTGGGTCCATGATTGCTCAACAATTTGTTTGGCTTCGTATGTTAACTCTCTTTTCAGTCACCAGCTTCCAGATGTCATCAGGATGCCGGCCAGGCTTCCCTAGACTGAAGACCCCATCAATGTGTCCTGGAGCTCTGCTTCCCCAGAGACCCACCCTACTAGGAAAAGAGAGAGGCAGACTGGGAGTATGGACCGACCAGTCAACGCCCATGTTCAGTGGGGAAGCAATTACAGAAGCCAGACCTTCTACCTTCTGCAACCCACAATGACCCTGGGTCCATGCTCCCAGAGGGATAGAGAGTGGGAAAGGTATCAGGGGAGGGGGTGGGAAATGGGGATTGGGTGGTGGGAATTGTGTGGAATTGTACCCCTCCTACCCTATGGTTTTGTTAATTAATCCTTTCTTAAATAAAAAATTTTAAAAAATTAAAAAATTTAAAAAAGAGAGAGACAGGTTGGAAATAAACCAGCCAATGTCCATATCCAATGGAGAAGTAATTATAGAAGCCATAACTCTTTCATCCCCCTCCCCCCACCAAAGAAGTTTGGTCCATACTCCTTAGGGCGAACATATTAAGGGAAGATGACCAGAGGGCTCTAACCTCCAATTCCGCTGGGACCAAAAGATTTGTCACCAAGATTTTTTTTTTTATGGCATCACTGAAAAGGAAGAGAACCTGGAAAACACAAGAGGAAGTCAGACACTGCTTCTCACATCTGAGAGAGAAGAGGTTAAAAGGAAGGGTGCTCAGAAGTAGTAATAGGTGACAGGATGACTTAGAAGTCAGAGCCATAGATGTGAATCAAAATGGGCAAAAAGAAAAAAGAAAAGAAAAAATCAACCAACCAAACAAAAAAATACATACATATATATATATATATATATATATATATATATATATATATGTAGTTATAGTCAACCCATTTCTATGACATTGGGAGATATATGGTAATTTCCGCTGGAGGGGAATGGAAGCACAGAACTCTGGTGGGTGAGAGTGGTGAGGAATTATACCCCTATTATTTTATAATTTAAATTTTAATCACTATTGAAAAAATAAAAGAGTAAGCTGTGTACCTTTTTGTTAAGAGACACATGCTAAATGCTAAATTTTAACTTTACTCATTTAGTTTCTTCGAGCAATGATCCTAATTTTCTGTATTTCTATTTTCTTTAGGTAAGATAATTAAAAAGTAATATGCCTGAGGCATTAATTTTAATTCCCTACCCCAGAACAATTGATGAGATTTTTACATCATGTAATTGACGTTTTTTAGAAACATTTAAAAGCTATTTAAAGTCATATCTTTTTTTCATTTATAGTTGAACATATCATTCTTTAAGTTATTCATGATTTCTTGCATAAGTACTAAATTCCTGCTGAATCCTGAGCTGGAAACTTTTAAATCTTCAAATTAATATAATTCATCTTTTTTTTTCCCCTAACAAGTACTACTTAAACTAATTTTCTCATTCCCCTGTTGGTCTTAGTCTCTAAGAAAATTGACACTGAATTTAATAATCAACTACAATATTGGATTCAATTCTAGCACCTAAAATACATGCCCTGGCTTGATTTTTTTTTCATTTTTTATTAGTGATTCAATATTGATTTACAAAATTATAAGATAAAAGGTGTATAATTCCACACCTATCCCACCACTAGAGTTCTGTGTCCCCATTTCCTCCATTGGAAACTGCATTAGTTCTCCCAAGGTAACAGATATGGGTTGACTATAATCCCTATATCTATCTATCTATCTATCTATCTATCTATCTATCTATCTATATTTACCCTTTTTTTTCTATGATCCCTGCCTTCTCTTCCTTTCTAAGTCACACCTACTACTTCTGAGTGTCTTTCTCCCCCCCACTCACTCCCCACTTCAACCTCTCCCTTCCTTCTCTTTATTTAGCAAAACCTGGAGATATTTGATGGAGTTTAACTTCTCATAGTCCAAGCAGAAGCTTAAAAGTATTATAAAGTAGATATTAAATGAAGTTTAACTTTATGGTCACTGATTACTAAAGCCTATACAAGTGTTCTCATTACTTTTATTGCATAAATAAATAAATAAATAAATCTACATTTATGGCCCACTTGCTCTATTTCAGACATTATTCTAGCTATTGGGAATGAAAACAAAAGACAAGTTTCTGAGAGATAACTCACTGAGTATGGTACCTGCTGTGAGATAAGTGAGGTGAGGTGCAGATTCCAAACCCTGAAACCATATTAGAGGTGCCATTACACTGCAGGGGCACTCTGGTGTTATGGTGTCTCTCCTTTTTTCCTTTCTGTATTTCTATCTGAATGAAAAGGAGAAGAACCTGGAGAATGAAATTTGCACATATGTAGAGACCCTGACCCTTTTACATACAAAAAAGACAAGTCTGGCTTCATTTAAAAAAAGAAATGATGGTCTACATAGGGAAATACATTGTAAGGTACACTGTGTAGTTTTTAAATCCTAATAAAACTAGAGAGTTTTATCTTCATTTCACTTTTAAAGATATGTTTTAATTTAAATGTCATTTTGCTAAATAAAAAATAAATCTGGTCCAATCCTTAAAAACTAGAAAGATTTAGTAGATAAGATTAATAAGGAAAAGTTGAGGAGTATCTCCACCCTAGAATAGCTTTCTGAAAAGGGAAAGGGTCCTCTTAAGATTTTTGGCTCAGGCGCTGAGAGGCAGCGCAGCAGGTTAAGCGCACATAGCACGAAGCGCAAGGACCAGTAAGGATATTAGTTTGAGCCCCCAGCTCAAACACAAACTGTGAAGCAGGTCTGCAGGTGTCTGTCTTCCCCACCTCTGTCGATTTCTCTCTGTCCAATAGCAATAACAAGGGCAACAAAAATGGGGGGAAATAGCCTCCTGGAGAAATGGATTCCTAATGCAGGCTTGACTAAGCCCAATTCTAAAGCCAAAAAACAAACAAACAAACAAAAACAACTTTTGGCTTTTCTGTACCTCAACCCCATTGATAACCATTCAGAGTTCCTAGTGGCACGTGGCTAAAATCTAAGTACTATCTTGGACACTCACATAGAAAGAACAAAACAATAAAGTTTTTAGAAACCCAGTTTTAAGCTATTTCTTTAGAAAAGAGTACCAGACATACATCAAAAAGGACAGCAGCAACAAATGCTGGAGTAGTTGTGGGGACAAAGGAACCCTTTTACATTGCTGGTGGGAATGTAAATTGGTACAGCCTCTGTGGAGAGCAGTCTGGAAAACTCTCAGAAGGCTAGACATAGACCTTCCATATGATCCAGAATTCCTCTCCTGGGGTTATACCCCAAGGACTCCATAACACCCAGCCAAAAAGAGGTGTGTACTCCTATGTTCATAGCAGCACAATTCATAATAGCTAAAACCTGGAAGCAACCCAGGTGCCCAACAACAGATGAGTGGCTGAGAAAGCTGTGGTATATATACACAATGGAATACTATGCAGCTATCAAGAACAATGAACCCACCTTCTCTGACCCATCTTGGACAGAGCTAGAAGGAATTATGTTAAGTGAGCTAAGTCAGAAAGATGAAGATGAGTATGGGATGATCCCACTCATCAACAGAAGTTGAGTAAGAAGATCTGAAAGGGAAACTAAAAGCAGGACCTGACCAAATTGTAAGTAGGGCACCAAAGTAAAAACCCTGTGGTGAGGGGTAGACATGCAGCTTCCTGGGCCAGTGGGGGGTGGGAGTGGATGGGAGGGATGGGTCACAGTCTTTTGGTGGTGGGAATGGTGTTTATGTACACTCCTAAAGTTTTTTAAAACACAGACTGAATCTTTTTAATATATAGGCTGTTTAATTGATATGCAGACTCTCTCAAAAGCCTAGACCAAGTAGATCAGAAGCATCCAATAGCACAGCTATATACAAAATACTGGGTACTGTACAGCAAACCCTAACAAAAGGACTTTTCAAAGTTAACCCAATTACCAAATAATGTGATGATAACATTAACTATCGATTGTCTTTGAACCCTAAGACAGCAGGAACCTCACATCTCTACTATAGAGCCTCTACTTCCCCCAGTCCTGGAACCCTTGGATAGGGCCCACTTTCCAGTATGCCTCTCCCAATCCATATCAAATAATATTGCATCTGCCGATCGCAACCTAATCAATGCAACGATTGCCACCTCAACATACTTCACTTCAGACTGTGTCCAGAGACTTCAGGTGTGGAATGACAACCCTTCAGCTTCATTACTCGGGTGAGACCTTTCCTTTCATAGTATACTCTACTTCCATCTCAGGTGGTTAACTTTCTAACAAAGTCCCAAAACCTAGATATACACCAGTTTCTGTGAGAGAGAGCATATGTTCACACGTATCCATAAACTACTGTAAAATATATACCTGAAAGCAGAAGTACACTAGAGTTTGCAGTGAGTATCCCCCTAACACTTCCTCTCCACTATTCCAAGCTTTGGGTCCATGATTGTTCAACAATTTGTTTGGCTTTGTATGTTAACTCTCTTTTCAGTCACCAGCTTCCAGATGTCATCAGGATGCCGGCCAGGCTTCCCTGGACTGAAGACCCCATCAGTGTGTCCTGGGGCTCCGCTTCGCCAGAGACCCACCCTACTAGGGAAAGAAAGAGGCAGACTGGGAGTATGGACTGACCAGTCAACGTCCATGTTCAGTGGGGAAGCAATTACAGAAGCCAGACCTTCCACCTTCTACAGCCCACAATGACCCTGGGTCCATGCTCCCAGAGGGATAGAGAGTGGGAAAGTTATCAGGGGAGGGGGTGGGAAATGGAGATTGGGTGGTGGGAATTGTGTGGAATTGTACCCCTCCTACCCTATGGTTTTGTTATTTTATCCTTTCTTAAATAAAAAAAAGAAAAGAGTACCAGAATAGAACATCTGAATCTTCTTATTGCCAATGCTGACGCAGTCTGCTATAAAAATACAATAGCGAATAGGCAGGGACCGGAAGATGCCAAATTGTCAAACACTGAAGATACTACACATCATCTCTTTAAAAATATGGCTGTCAGAGACTGTGATTCCTATCACGAATACATCTGTGACTAAATAATGCTGGTTATGGAAATTGCTGAGAGGTTATAAATAAATGTTAAATAATACAATACATCTAATTCCCCAGGTATTGTTTCTATTCTCAGGTAAGATCTACATGAACCAAGTGACAGCATACAGCTTCCCTGGGGGTGTAAGTCTCTAGAGATTGTTCACTCATATTGCTATGTCCTTTTACTCTATCAGTCTCAACAACATTACTATTTATTGCTTTGTTGTGTCTTCTCACCAATTCACATTATTGTTCTGTTCTTATTAATTCAGCATCATATCTGGGCATTTATTTGCAATATTATCTTACATGATGCCATGTAGGAAGTGGGAAGCAATAACATGTAGGGAAGTAATGTGACTTTCACCCTTTCATATTTGTAAAGTGATTCTGCAACATTCTTTGCCTCTGAACTTACACTGAAATTTCTTTTCCAGAAAATCTGGCTTCATGGATTCAAGTGTGTTATATTTGAAAAATTTAAACTTAAATTTGATAAGAGGGTCTTGTACATATGGATTGAGCTATCATGTGTATAATTCCTGTTGAACTTATATATTCAAACCAGCTTTAAAGGAATCTGTACACACAATGGATTAAGCAGAACTTTTTACCACCAAGAAAAATAATGGTGGTTAAATGCTATACCAAATAATAACAAAATACTCTGTGTGTATATATAACAAATTTTGAGAAGTTTATGAGCACAGATTTCTGAATTTAAATTTTTTCAAGTACAATTTAAGATAACATTGTTAAAATCTCCCAGGCAACTTGGGTTTCAGAGCCAAGTGTTCAAATTTTTTTTTTTTTTACATTTATTTTATTTATTTCCTTTTGTTGCCCTTGTTGTTTTATTGTTGTAGTTATTATTGTTGTTGTCATTGTTGTTGGATAGGACAGAGAGAAATGGAGAGAGGAGGGGAAGACAGAGAGGAGGAGAGAAAGATAGACACCTGCAGACCTCCTTCACCGCCTGTGAAGCAACTCCCCTGCAGGTGGGGAGCCGGGGTTCGAACCGGGATCCTTATGCCGGTCCTTGTGCTTTGCGCCACGTGCGCTTAACCCGCTGCGCTACAGCCCGACTCCCCCAAGTGTTCAAATTTAAGATTTGTAGTTGAAACCCTGCTGGCTCACTTCCCAAACACCTCGTACATAACCTTGAACTATTGGAAATAGTTCAACTGCAATAGCTACCCAAGCTTCTCAAGACTGAGCTAAGGAAGACAAACATCTTTCAAAGATATATTTACTTTATTCTTATGAGAGTGAGAGGTCAGAGCACCACTGAGCTTTGGCATGTGCATGCAAGTCCTATGTGTTATGACTGAGCTATTTCCTTGGCAGGGAAGATAAATTTTGAAAAAAGAATAGAGTTTATTTTGAAAGAACTATGCTTCTCTTTACTGCCTGTGATAGAAAAAAGAATATGTATCACTTTCCTAAGTTAGGAAGACAGGAATCCCAGACCAAGGGTTATCTCAGCACATGCTATTTTCTCTATTTGAAATGTTCCCTTCCTATCTACTCTATGACAACTTCCAGTCTAATATCAACTTACGGGGTCTTAACTTTTCTGGAACCTCAAAGGATGTTAGGTGTCTCCATATGGGTTCTCGTGGTACTGTCTATCTGCACTTTGAAGCAATATTAGCCTTCCTTTTTCTCTATAGAGGTTGATTAATGTCTGCTTCCTTCAAAAGAGATAAACAGGAGGAGAACAGAACCATGCCTGTCTTTTCCATTTACTCCAGCTAAGTAGGTTGAAGGTAGTTTGCTATTGTTGTTTTTTGTTTGTTTTGATATCAGGGCTATTGCTGGGGCTCAGTGCCAGCACTTTGAATCCACCCTACTGGCAGCCATTTTTCCTGTTATTTTCCTTTTACAGATAGGTCAGAGAGAAATTGAGAGAACTGGGAGCTAGAAAGAGGGAGAGAAAGATAGGCACCTACAGACCTGCTGCACCACTTATGAAGCAGATCCCTTGCAGGTGGGGAATGGAGGCTTGAACAAGAGTCCTTATACTTGGTAATATTTGTACTTAACCTGCTGTGCCAACACCCAGCCCCCAAAGTAGTTGTTCAGTAAAGATTTGGATGGATAAGTCAATGCCTCTGAGTAAAGTTGACAGTTCATGATTATATGCTTGTTTTCTACATGTCAGGCTTTGTTTTGATTGTTTCACATATGGTAATGAATGAACATTAAAAATGCACCATAGGAATATTAGAAAACTTCTGAATTAATAGTGGAGCTCATCTTAAGTTACACATGAAGCCTTTCTTGTTTACATAAAATTTTGGGGTACACCTCAAAGTTCAGTATTACATAGCTTACTTTATTTACAAAACAAAAACACTCATGTTTTGCCCAAAGCCAAACCATTCAAGATAAAGTAGTAATAAGCTGGAGCTGGGTATGTGGCTCAGTGGTAAAATGCTAATTATGAACATATATAGTCCCTGGGTCAGATCAATGGGGTAAACACTTAATAAAGTATTTATATACTTTCTTCTTTGGGAGCTACTCTCTGCCCTAATCCAGCTTTCTAGTTCTATTTTCAACTCTGGCATTATCTTCTCAGACAATATTTTTAGTCCACCTGCATATTAACTATCAAGCTAAGGCAAAAATTACTCAAGGCATGGGCCCCTTTGAACATACCTAAAATAGACTTCCTGGCTTCTTTTCACCCTAAGATCTCTAATTTCATCTGCTTTATACCTACATTTTGGTTCCTGTTTATTAAACATTTGTATTGATCTTATTGATCATTCTCTGTTGATATTACTGCCTTTCAGCCACCAAGTTGCAGATGCTATTAATACCATCCTTACCAAGCTAGCGTGGGGGTGCCTCTTCTTGGGTGCATACTCTGGGTTGGAGAGAATGTGACCGGAACCATCCTGGGCTGCTACTCACTCAGCAACATGAGGGAGATGACCTAGGAACAGAGCTCATGGTGGCGAGGTCATTCTATTCTTTATTGATCAGAGAGCCCAGGAATTTAAATGTTGGACCCAGAAGTGGCAAGTCAGAAATGGAAATGGCTAGGAAAGGGGCAGAGAAAGGCAAAAGGGGCTGGGAAAGGTAGGAACTTCCTTAGCAACTATTGTGTGGGTTTTAACTGGTAGGATTAATAATACCCTGGAGGGTAGAAAGAAGGTAGGATTTTAACTGGTAGGATTAATAATACCCTTGAGGGTAGAAAGAAGGTAGATCAAAGGAATGGAATGGGTAGGGATCTTTAAGGCAAAACAATGATTATGTAGATAATAAGGGAGCAGACCATAGTATCAGGAATGCAGGGTGCTTTGTGAGGCAGGGAATCTGATAAGAGGAGGCAAACCTTGGGGGGGTTTGTCCCTCCTTTCTCGACCTCTCAGTAAAGAGAGAGAGACTGACAGGATGGATGTCCCTTCAAGTCAAGCTCTGCCAAGCTCAACCATATCCTCACAATTTCCCGACACCATCTTGACTTCCCCAGGCAGACAGTCTCACCAATGTGCCCCAAAGTCTCACCCTTCCAGAACCCTACCCCACTAAGGAAAGAAAGAAACAAGCTGAGGGTATGTATCGACCTGCCAATGTCCATATGCAGCAGAGAAGCAATTACAGAAACCAGAACTCCCACCCTCTGCATCCCAGAAAGAATTTTGGTCCAAGGGGCTGGGTGGTGGCACACCTGGTTGAGCGCACATGTTACAGTGCACAAGGACCTGAGTTTGAGCCCCTAGTCCCCACCTGCAGGGGAGAAGCTTCACAAGTGGTGAAGCAGTGTTGCAGGCATCTGTCTCTCTCCCTCTCTACTACCCTTTTCCCTCTCAATTTCTGGCTATCTCTATGCAATAAAAAAATAAAGATAACCAAAAAAAACCTTAAAAAAAAAGAATTTTGGTCTATACCCTCAGAGGGGAGAAACGTTAGGGGAAGATAACCAAAGGGCTCTGAACTTCAATTCCGTCAGGACCCAGAGAGAGAAGTAAAAAAAAAAAAAAAAAAGGACATTCAGAAGTAGTAATTGTGACTTAGAAAGGAAGAGAAGACAGGACCAGAGAAAAAATGGGCAATTATAAATAAATACAGATAGTTATAGATATAACAGTCAACCCATATCTGTGATCTTGGGAGAACTACTGCAGTTTCCAGTGGAAGGAATGGAAACACAGACTCTGGTGGTGGAAGTGGTATGGAATTGTACCACTGTTATCTCATAATTTGAAAATTAATATTAAATCACTAATAAAAATTTTAAAAGATTCTCCTAGATGTATTTATATATAACCCATATACAAATTGTATATGATATTTTAATATGTAATACATTCATATGTACACATTCCTTTGTCTTTTTAAATGATATCATTTAATTTGGTGTTTATTTCTGAGATTATTTTGTCCTTGTTTTGTATTCTTCTACAGAATTCTACCAGTACCAGTTCTTATTTATCCCTTCTGTTTGACTAATAACCACCTCAGGATATGTACCTATCTTTCCCTTTAGCATGTATATTTTTATTTGACACATTTCTTCTTACATTAACTAAGTTCATTTTGCAGTACTGTGTATTATATTTCATCCATTTTGCAAAAATTTTTTCTACTTTATTTTCTTTATATATTAGAGGTTGCTGCTGGGTTTTTCTTATTACTTTTTCTCTCTCTCTCTCTTTCTTTCTTTCTTCCATCCTTTCTTTCTTCTTACTCTTGCCTGAGCATTTCCTTTACCGTAGGTGGAGTCTTAGGTTTGAATCCTAGCACTACAAGGAAACACTATGGAAAACACCAGGGTTGCTCCATGGAAGGTGTAGCAATGTTGTGGTGTTCCTACTGTCATTTCCCTCTTTTTTAGTAGATAAAAAAGGTAGAAGAAAATTCTGATCCATGAGACAAAACAATGGTATCTTCTATCCAAGAGGTCTTTAGTTCAACTCCAAAATATTTCTCTCTCTCTCTCTCTCTCTTTCCTTTTCTTTCTTTTTCTTATTTTTACCAGAATACTTTTCAACTTTGGCTTATGGCAGTACCCAGGATTGAACCTGAAATTCTGAAATCTCAACCATGAAATTTTTTTTTATTTATAAAATGGAAACACTGGCAAAACCATAGGATAAAAAGGGTACAATTCCACACAATGCCCACCACCAGAACTCCATATCCTATCCCCTCCCTTGATAGCTCTCTTATTCTTTATCCCTCTTGGAGTATGGACCCAGGGTCATTATGGGGTGCAGAAGATGGAAGGTCTGGCTTCTGTAATTGCTTCCCCACTGAACATGGGCATTGACAGGTCAATCCATACTACCAGCCTGTCTCTCTCTTTCCCTAGTGGGATAGAGATCTGGGAGGTGGGGCCCCAGGACACATTAGTGGGGTTGTCTGCCCAGGGAAGTCCAGTTGGCAGTTGGCATCATGTTAGCATCTGGAACCTGGTGGCGGAAAAAAGAGTTAACATATAAAGCTGAACAGGCATGAAAAATTTTGTATTAAGATGGTGCTACCTCCCATCCTTGGCCTACATTTAAAAAAAGAAAAGTGGAATAGGAGGAAGAGGAAAAGTTAAGAAGTTTTATCATTCATTTGTGTGTGTGTGTGTGTGTGTGTGTGTGTTTTCAAGAACTCTTTTAGCTATAGTTTATATCTATTACCAAATGACCTGCATTTCTCTGAAAGACAACTACCCAGGTAGTTTCACTCATGTGTGCAATATAAAGAAAATTGTAACACATAAAATTGTAAAAAATTAATAAACAAGATTAAAAAGGTCCCTGTTTATAACTTTGTGAAAACTATGATCTTTATCCTTGGGGCTGGAGTGGAGAGTGGCAGTCAGGGGGTTGGTAAAAGGCACAGAAACTGTGATGGTGGGTATAGTGTGGAAATATACCCCTGTAATCTTTTAAACCATTATTAGATATTAATAAAAACAAGTTTAAAGAAGAAAACTCTGTTAATGAACATTAATTTATTTGTTTTGATTGTCATTTGTGACACTGAACCTTCCTTAAAAAGCATTCTGAAAAAAACAGTTGTCTGAATCTCAGAAAAACACCATTTTCAGCCTATCTTGGCTGGAGCTTGAAGAAATGGTGTTAAGTGAAATAAGTCAGAACCAGAAGGCTGAATATGGGATGATCTTACTCTCAGGCAGAAGTCAAAAAACAAGATCAGAAGAGAAAACACAACTAGAACCTGAACTGGAGTTGGTATATTGCACTAAAGTAAAAGACTCTGGGGTGGATGGAGGGGAGAGTACAGGTCCTGGAAAAGGATGACAGAGGACCTAATGGGAGTTGTTATGTGGAAAACTGAGAAATGTTATGCATGTACAAACTATTGTGTTTACTGTCGACTGAAAAACATTAATCCCCTAATAAAGAAACTAAAAAAATAAAATAAAAGAAAGTAAAAAGAAAAAACACTAGTAGATTCTTATTCTATAAACCTTCCCTGATGGCTTAATCCTTTAAATCCACATATTCTTATGTAAATTAACTTTGATGGATAAGGTACAGTCCTTAAAATATACCTGAATCCCTTATAATAGATATCTGATTATAGTGAAATCTGATCAAGGGATCTTCAATTTTGTCTCAAAAGTTTTATCCCATTTTTTTTATTTCTTATGAAATAAAAGATGATCCAACAGAAGTAGAAAAATGATTAACATTTTCCATGCATGTTTTTAATTGCTACTGTTTTTTCAGATTGTAACCTTTTCCTCCCATAATCCACTACATCAAGTCAGAGTGTATCATATTTTGAAAACCATCTAGCACTGACGATATTCATTACTTTTTAAATATGCAGCTCAAACATAGTAAAGTGAAGCATAAAGAACCACACTGCCCTTTTCCAGATAATTAATAAATCCTCCAATTTTCTTCAGCATTTTTGCACCTAACTCACAGTATTATCCTCAGCACACCTTACTTATTTACCTTTCAGTATGATACAAACTTTTTTGAAAATCTTATCCTTATATCCTTCAGATAGCTAAATGTCTGAAATATTTGCCAAGTTAATTAATAATACTTAAATAGAAATTATATCACTGCAGACCTGGAGCTAATTGGAGACTCTTCCCCCTGCTGGGTCACTGAAATCAAGAATAGAATCAAATGTCCACACATGTAAAAATACCCATTAATTCTAGAACTACTCAAAACAGAGTCCCAGGGCTGTCATGCTACTAAAAGATCTGAAGTGAAAATATAAGAAAACAGAGTGAAAAGAAAAGCCTTTAAAGAGCTGATGCAGGACTGGGTGGCGCACCTGGTTGAGCGCACATGTTACAATGTGCAAGGACCCAAGTTCAAGCCCCCAGTCCCCACCTGCAGAGGGAAAGTTTTGCAAGTGGTGAAGCAGGGCTGCAGGTGTCTCTCTATCTCTCCCTCTCTATCACCTCCTCCCCTCTAGATTTCTGTCTTTCTATATCCAATAAATAAAATAAGGATAATTAGGGGAAAAAAAGAGCTGATACAAAGCAGGACAAACTCAATCTTGGTTTGTTCACAACATGCTGCTGTCTCATGGGTTGACACAGGATGGTGGAAGACCTGACCTAGGAATCTTAGTAATGCTATATCTCATTACTCCTGGCAGAAACACACTGTTAGATCAGGTGCCATGCTTGAAATAAAACATGAGAAAGTATTGTTCCTGAGTGAACAGCACAGGCCTAGTTGACTGGGCCATACTCTAGCTCAGAAAAATACACTAAGCTTAGTAAAGCAAGAAAAGGTCACTTTTAAAAGCAGTTGAGTTGTAACAGAATTGCCTAAAAAACAGGAAGAATGCTTCCTGTTTGTTCCCTGCTGTGATAGCTTTGTGGGCAGGAGACAGAGACAACCAGGGACTCATGGCTGAGCTGAGAATGCAGTTCAATCTTTATTCACTAGTGGGGATGCAGTTCAACAACAATCTGATCTCTAATCACAATTCTGTCCTGCATCTCTCTCTTCAGTCGGAAGAGTCAGGAACAAAGAAGTAGGTAGGATAGGGGGCAGGGAGAAGGAAAAAGCTTGAATCACTGAGGATTAAACCAAATGTCCCGGAGGCGGGGGTGGGGGTGGGGTGGGGGAGACCAAACCAATGTCCTGGAGGCAGGGGGGTGCCCAGCCAACAGTGGACATGCAAACAGAACACATCACAAGCAACACAAGCGAACCCAATGTGATGATAAAAACAGGTCTCACAAGCAGAATCCAGAAGCATACCAACAGTCCCCCAAACAATGTATATTGGTCAATGGTAATAAAATACTCAGAAGTGAATCATGGCCCACATAGTTAGAAGATATGTATATACAGGCTGGCAAAATCATTCACATTTACAGTGTGCTGCTTTGCCATGTGTGATTTAAGCTCAGCCCCACCTCAGTGTTATAGTCTCTCTCTCTCTCTCTCTCTCTCTCCTATAAGAAAAGTCATAGCTTATTATATAGAATGATTTTCTTTGCAAAAATCTGTCAGGACTTTTCCAACAGCCCAATATATATACACTATGAGTATAAAGGTATTCTTGGGGCTGGGTGGTGATGCACCTGGTTAAGCGCCAGGACCAGGTTCAAGCCCCCACTCCCGACATGCAGGGGGAAAGCTTCACAAGTGGTGAAGCAGAGTTGTAGGTATCTCTCTGTCTCTCCCCCTGTCTCCCCCTTCCTCTGAATATCTGGCTATCTCTATCGAGTAAATAAATAAAGATAATTTAAATTTTTAATAGATATTCTCAGAGTTGACTTGAAACTCACAGAGGTAAAAAAATGAAGGAAATGTTTATAGTTGTACATCCATGGGTGAAGAACATGCCTCCCCCTGTCCTATCTGCTGAAAGCACTTAATAAGTGTTTATTAACTTGATTATGTTTCATAGTTCTAAAATGTAGTCCAGAGTCTAATTAGATAGTCCATGCAAGCCCTCAGAAAAGCAGGTCACTCTTATTATACTTCCTTACTTCGTGTTGCAAACAACACATGAAATAGTTAAAATAACATCCTTAGATCACCCTCAGAGTTAGAGGCAGGGCCAAAAGAGTCCAGGTGCAATAGCAACCACCAGCCATCATTGGCCAGCCAAAGGTATGACCAGGAATAGAGGAGGCATGAACTCCAAGAAAAATGGAATTTGAAGTCCAGGTTTAGAATTTTCAGGTCCCTCAATGACAAAGAAACTTGAAAGTAAATCACCGAGCTCTCCAGAGGTATAGCTCAGGGTATCAGAGTTTCTAAGTTCAAGTAAGAAGTTGGGAGGAAGATGGCAGAAGTAAAACAGAAGTGCCAAGGTCTTTGAGAAAGGACAAGAACTCTGGAAGCAGTCTTGACTTTGAATTCATCTCTATCTCTCACCAGCTATGACCCTAAGTAATTTATTTAACCTCTCTAAAGATCAGTTTCTTCATCTATAAAACCAAGATTGTAATGACCATTTTTGCAGCATCAATATGAAAACTAATGTAATATATAAGCCTTTAACTTGATGATTAGTCTATAATAAGCACTCAGAAGGAAACCAATAAACAAAATGCTAGTTACAACAATGATTTCACTAAGAATAGCAGAGCATCATACACTTCGAGGACATGTATTGGTTTCTAGAGATGTAATGAAAGAAAAACTAAAAGAATTAATAAACACATGGACAAGAATATTAATCTGCAGATCACAAAGGTAATATTTTCAGTATAAGAAAAATACCCAGCAGTTCATGAGCACCCTGACGTGAAGCCTTTGACACAGGACATTGTTCTCCTTTCTCTCACTTTAACAGTCATGACTTTCTATATATGATTCAAATATATCATCTGCCGTGAAGACTTTTTTTTTTATTATATACTCCTAAGACTGAGAGAATATACAGTATACTCTTAACTTAGCCAAAGTATAAAGAAAGAGTTTTTTTTTTTAATGTTGCATCCAATAACATGAGTTGTGACAGAAGTGGTTACTGAAAAATGAATTTGAGGATTCTCCCAGTCAAAAAGTACATAAAACAACACAGTATTCTGCATTTGGAATTTTATTTGACGGTATAATAGCTGACAGTATTTATATTGTCAAATCAAAAGAAAACTATTCCCACAATGAAGTATAAAGAAAACTATTCATTTTTACATGAAACTCAAAAAGAATTACACTTCTGAAGAAGAGATACTCCAGAGATCTTGTCCTGTGAGTATCTGAAACTGAAAACGTTAAATAGTTTCAGTGTTGAGAAAAACTCAGTGGTCTTCTGATAGCCTTGAAATATATACCTTTCTTGAACTATAACAGCAGTTCAGAGAAGTTCAGTTGCCATTTAAAGATCTGTAGTAATATGGTGATCATCTGAGATTTAAAAAAAAAAAAATGCTTCCAACGAACATTCACTTGAAGAAAAAAAAAGTTCCTGTAGCAAGTTTAAAATCCTTGAAACTTTCTCACTTATTTAAGTTGATATAATTCAGGAGAATGTATTGAGGAAAGACAAAAATATAAAATCCAGGACAGGCTTTTAAATTTACCAGTTTATAGTAAAAACACAATCAAAGCTAAATCATTGCACTTTTTCCCAATAGTAAAGGTAAACAATTCTGTCCTCAAAGACATTTTTATGTGTAATCAATGGGTTTGATTGTACAGTGCCCTGTCTTTTTCTAAATTAAATTCCTAACTGTATATGTTGATCAACAAACTAGTTCTGGACTCTCAGATTTCATGAACAGCCTTGGAAGCTTTAAAAGGACAATGTGCAGGTAGTGAAGTTTACAACAGCTCTGCCTCCTCTTACTTTCTGAAATGCTGGGATTTCACTAAATCCCATCATTCCATCTTTTGCCCTATTTTCATCTTTATTTATAGTCCTTTTCTGGGTGATTCCTTTACTTCCTGCATGTCAATAACTCCTAACTCTACATATCTTCAGATCACTCCTCTCTTCTTAACAGCCTCTTTTCAGACTGATATATACCTTACATAATGCCTCTTGGACATCTCTGCCTGAATATTCCATACTCAAATCCATTTTGTATATTTTTGGAACTTTTATTTCCTGCTAAATGTACTCCTCTTCCTCTTTACTCACTTTCTTTACTGGTGCCAAAACCATCCAATCGCTCAGGTCATGCATCTGAGCATAAAGCTATAGAAGCACAGAGGAAACTCCAAGGTTAGTAGCAATTTGATGTATCTCTCTTTTTCTTTCCCTTTCTACATCCACCCTCTCTTCTCAGTTTCTTTCTGTCTCTATCCAATAATAAATAAATAAATAAATAAATAAATGACACATTTTTAAAAAACTATCAGGGCACAGCGTAGCTCAATGACCAATGGTTTGAGCACCTGACTCCCCACCTTCGGGAGGTTGCTTTTGCAAGTGGTGAAGCAGGAGCCCCAGTGATAACCCTGGAGGATATATATACATCAGTAGTGTAAAAGTAGGTCTGGACTCAACCTGAAACAAATGAAACCACTTGGTTCTGTATACTATTCACTAGCTCTATACTATTCACTGCAAAATCCTTCCTCAAATGGCTTGGCAACCCTGCTTGCCCACTGGCCCTTCCTTCGCAGCTGCATCCCAGCTCCAGCTGCAGGTTCACCTCCCTTTGTCTCTAGACTTTCAGTCAGACTTTATTCTTGACTTTAGTGAATGCAGTTTCAAAGCCTCTTTATTATTAGTAAGGCTCCTTCCAAGTGTATGTACCAGAGCTGATTCCCACTCTGTTTCATGCTCAGTATCTTCAGTCAGGTTTGTTCAGGCAGAAGAAAGTGTGCAGACTGTAAGTATTCACACTGGAATTTGAAGCCAGGATGTCTGTCTTCTAACTGTTATTGTATACTACTAAATAAAAAATGGAGAAGTAGTGAGGTTGAAATAACATGACCTGCTGGTCCTGATATACATATGATATATTTATGATTAACCCTGAGAAGACAGAAGAAAGTCTCCTTTAGAGAGAACATTGGAAAAGGAGGTGCCACCAAAATATTGAATGCCTTCAATGGCTTATACAAGGAGTATTTGTTTTCTTGAGAGGAGACAAACTTCTGGAGAGGATAATGGCTGAATTTTTATTAATGGAATGTCACATGACCTAGCAGGTGGATGGCAGTAAAATAGAAGCCCCCTCAACTTATAGTTCCAGAGCTCTGATTGAAAAAGTGCATTGTTTTTTTGAGGGGGGGAGTTTTGTTTTTTGTTTGTTTGTTTTTTCAGAAAAGCCCCTACCACACATGCACAATGTGTGGCTGCAGGCGGCGGCCCAGCACACAAATTGAGGACTGTTTTTTCCTGCGTGCAGCTGGCGCGCGCCCTTGCAGCTGGTCCCAGCTGCGAGGAGCCCAGAACGCGGGAGAGGCCACACCCTTGATGAATATTAATAACTCCCTTGTGTTTCAGCCCCTTTAAAGGGATCAGAAGTACCACCTGGGCTTTCAGAAGGGGGGATTTGAACTAAAAGCTGTACTTTGTTTGGGGTTGACTGTTGAGGGTTACAAAGGGGAGGGGCACGCGGAAACTTGAGTCCAGTGTTGCTAATAAGGGCAGGTCAGATTGATAGAGTTCGTTGCTCCTTGTGTTTTATCAAGTTTTTCAATGTCCTTTCAAACCAACAACGTGCAATTACTTCGTTTCACACACGAGTTTTTTTCCTAGCAGGAAAGCAATCACCATTGGATTTCAACTATGTATGAAGTGCCTACTTCATGACTTTTTTTTAAATTATTTATAAAAAAAGGAACACTACGAAAAACCATAGGAATAGGATAAGAGGGGTACAACTTCGCACAATTCTCACCACCAGAACTCCGTATCCCATCCCATCCCCTGATAGCTTTCCTTTTCTTTATATCTCTGGGAGTATGGACCCAGGGTCATTATGGGGTGCAGAAGGTGGAAGGTCTGGCTTCTGTAATTGCTTCCCTGCTGAACATGGACATTGACAGGTCGATCCATACTCCCAGCCTGTCTTACAACTCTTATCCTGGTAAGCCACTACTTTCACAATGTGCTCCAATCACATTGCCCCTTGCAGGTATGTTAATTACACCTTCTTATCATCTGATCTATGACTTTTGTTCAGTGTCAATTTACGTTACAGACTAGAAACCTTAAAACAAGCATTTAAAATGCATATGGTCTTATAGAGAGTTGAAACACTATTGCTTAACTATTGCACATATTAACACTTATATTTGACTTTTATCTTCATTAGTGAAGAAAATTTTAAAACAGTTCATCTGATATAATAAGTAATGCCCAAATGAGTTTTATTGACTTAAATATAATAAAAGGTGCAAATTTGAAGAAGTACATTCACTATCTTTTGTTGTCATAAGAATCATTAAGAGTTCACTTTACACTGTTTTTTAAATATTCTATTTATTGAATAGAGACAGAGAGAAATCCAGAGAGAAGGGGCTAGAGAGGGAGAGAAATGGAAAGATACCAGCAACAATTTTTCACAGCATGTGAAGCTGTGTAGGTGGGTAAGGGTGGGAGGGTCCCTTGAACCCAGGTCCTTGAGCATTGTAGGTCCTTGCACAAGGTGGGCTCAACTGAGTGTGCCACCACCAAGCCCCCACTTTACAACATTTTTAAAGACTTATTTCATGAGAGAAAGACCAAAGGAGAAAAAGGAAGAAAGAATATCCATAGTATTGTCCTCACTTACACAGTGCCAGGAGTGGAAACTTACTTCCTAATCAGTCTCCCACTCTACCCACTATGCCACTCCCACTGCTTCCAGAGTTCACTTTAGAATTCATTTAACAGGGAGACTGGGAGGTAGCAGCAGGTTAAGCACACATGCATGAAGCACAAGGATCCTTGTAAAGAACCCAGTTCAAGCCCCCTGCTTCACAAGTGGTGAAGTAGGTCTGAAGGTGTCTCTCGTTCTCTCCCCCTTACTGGAAACTTTCTTATGTGCATCTATTCCATTAGTCTTTCTATTAGAAAGAGACTCAAACATCCAAGAAGCAATGAAGCTCTATTTACCTGCAAAGTTGAAATGAAAGAAATAAATATTATTAGGGGAGACAAAGAATAAGATGAGAAGATACAGTTTGAAACCTTAGCTACTTTTATAAGGAATAACTGCGCCCACCCCACTTCCATCTTAGAGAACTTAGACGGATATAAAGGTAGAATCACTATGTACTGCCCTTCATACCTAAGGAGAAATAGGACGGTGACTAGACAAAGGACATAAACAAATGCCACAGTAAATGTAGACTCTGGAACTCACAGATCGATAAACATGCTATTTACCTCTACCAAAAATAGTTAAGCAAGTAACTAGTGATCACCTAAAAAAAAAAAAAAAAGAAAGAAAAAACCCTACCATTAGGAACTCATAAAAGTCTTCTAGGGGGAGGCCGGGTGGTGGTGCACCTGGTTGAGCGCACATGTTACAATGAGCAAGGACCCAGGTTCTAGTCCCTGGTCCCCACCTGCAGGGGAAAACTTCACGTGTGGTGAAGCAGTGCTGCAGGTGTCTCTCTCTCTTCCTCTCTATCCAACCCTTCCCTCTCAATTTTTGGCTGTCTCTATCCAATAACTAAATAAATATAACAATAATAATAAAAACATCATTTAAAAAAAAAAGTCTTCTAGGTGCTAATCAAGCCAAACAGTATTTCCTTGTCACTTATTTTTTAAAGAAGTACTTGACTTTTACATTCATTAGGATGGCCAAAACAAATAACATCTTCACCAAAAAAAAGTCTCTGTCCCCACATTTATTTTTTTTTTAAGAATTTAAAATCAAAGTGAGCATCTGACATCCAAGACAGAATAGACTCTAGAGTTAGAAAGAATTGGATTTGATTATAGGTTTTGTGATTTACTACATGTATGTTATAGAGCATCTGAGCTTCAGTTTTCATAACTCCAAAATGGAAATAAATGTCGACTTCATGGATATGAAATAGAGTACACTTCACAGATACTCTAGAAAGACTAGTTGTTATTAAGATATAATAGGCAAAAATTTAAATATATGCTCAGGAAGGAGAATAGTAGTTCTTACAAAGAAAAGTTTCTTTAATGCACTGAAAATTCAGTGTGAAATAGCAAAGTAACATGTTTTAGGTGCAAAGTGAGGTTTGTTAACATGATAATAAAGTCTCAATTAATGCCAGCTGTTCCAATTCTACTGAAAATTCTTTGTCCTTTTCTGATTAGCACACTTGAATAGGAGAAAGGAAAACTTGAGCACTCCATGATGGTGGGAGACCCAGAAACTATAATATCTGAAAATACAGCTGAAAGAAGGGGATAATTATCTAGAAGAGATTGTATAATATTTATGATGTTGTTTAGTATGAAATTGATTATATAATAGTTCTAATATTTGAATATCTATTATATGCAGTAAGGTATAACTTTGTTCCATACAGCTCCAGTGGCAGAGTTAGTACAAATTCTTGGAAGTGAAAATGAGAGAGATTTTGCACTCAATTTATAGAAGACATTTTCAACAATGCAACAAACGTTCTTGAAAAAATAACAAGTTCATATTTATTGGAAGTGTTCCTGGAGTGACTAGAAACCAGCTTTCAAGGATACTGTGAAAAATATAATTACATTAGAAAAAGAGTTGCTGGGTCCAGTTGGTGGCCCACCTGGTTGAGCACATGTTACAATCTGCAAGGACCTGGTTGGAACCCCTAGTCCCCACCTGCAGGGGAAAAGCTTCACAAGTGATGAAGCATTGTTGCAGGTATCTCTCTGTCTCTCTCCCTCTCTATCACCTCCTCCCCTCTCAACTTTTGGCTGTCTTTATCAAATAAATAAAGATAATATCAAAAAAAGAAAAGAAACTTTTAAAAAAAAGTTGCCTGATTAGGTTTAGTACTACTATATATATATATATATATATATATATATATATATATATATGCTACATCTTCAGCCATAGAGGGCATAGATATTAATGTTATCAATGATAACTCTTTTTCCTAATGAACTAAACTCAGCCTGACAATCCTTTCCAATGCATTGCTCCAAACTATCACCATGAATTCATCACAATTGACAGCCCACTCCACCAAGATTACCCCTTACGGTCTCTAAGATTCAATAACTTGGACATTTCTCCCATTTTATAACTATAAATTAACTATAATAGAAGCCAAAATTTGGCCCCAGGACATTTCCAGATACCTCTATATGTATGTGTGTTTATGTCTGCAGGTATGCTTTTGTGTGTATAGATGACTTGGTCCTACCCAAAACCAAGAATTACATCAGTGAAATAACTCATTGTCTGAAAGAGCTCATAAGTAATGAATCCCAATAAGGATATACCAAATAGTTTATGACATTGCTTTATGAGTACTTACCCATTCCTGCTATATAAAATTAAAGTTTTTCTTACCTTTTCTCATAACTTAAAAAGTCAGTTTGTTTTGTAAGTTGTGATTTTTGAGAACATCAAGGGTAGGTTGATATGAAAAGAGAGAATTTGAAGGGTTTGCAGAAAAAACATTGGAGTAGTTAGTAAAACACCCAAGAAAAAAAATGGAGGAATTATATTAGTACATATAAGTGATTAAAAAGAGAGGTCAATGAGATACTACATTACAATATCCAAAAAAAGAGCAAACTTGTTCTATAGAACAAGCTAATGGATGAGCTACAAGAGCTTACTGGAAGTGATAGTAGTTGAAGATAGGTAGTTGCTCATATTTTAGCTCCACATATAACAAGAGAAACAACTCAGCTTAACTCACCCAAAAACAAAGGTACAAAGAGAATTAATTAGTTGGGGGTTTCAATGTCTAGTACTGGAATAATTGGATCTCTACATGCAAAAAAATAATAAGATACCTAAACCCCTACTTCTCACCACATAAAAATATCACCCAAAGTGAATCATAGATTTAAATTTAAAAACTAAAACTCTAAATCTTCTTGAAGATATTTACCAAAAGATTAAGGTTTTTTATTTTATTTTATTTTAATGAGTTATTTTTTTTAAAAGAATGTAAATAAATAAGAGAATATGCAGGTAGGATACAGATACACAAAATATGTTAAGGTGGAACCCCACTGTTACCCTCTTCAGCATTGTCTGCAAGGATTAAAGAGCAGGTCATAGCCCCACTCAGGCAGGGTGGTAGTTCATACAGCACTGCCTTCTCAGGAGAAAAGTTAGGAAAATACTGGAACCCTTCTTGGTGTGGGAAACCATGTTGGAAGAGGGTGAATGGAAGCTGCAGTCTATAATTTATTGTTTTCAGATTCCCAGGATCTCAACATGCATGGTCCTTGTGCACTGCAATATGTGCACTCAACCATGTGCGCCACCACCTAGCCTCTCTTTCTTTATTTTTACAGGAACACTGCTCAGCCCTGTTTTTCTTTTTTTATTTCTTAATAGGGGGATTAGTGGTTTGTAGTCAACAGTAAAATACAATAGTTTGTAAAAAAAAAAAAAAAAAAAAAAGAAAGGTAAAGCTATCAGTATCTGTAGCTAAGAGAGTAAGAGTATAAGAAAGTATGAAGAAGTAGATGCTATCAGTCTCATAACTTAAATCCTCTTTGACCATTGAATTGGGACCCCAGTTACAACACCTGGCCTTATTGTTATCACACTCCAGTGTGTCAAGTATTACAAAACAGATATACATAAAGTGTTGTGAAGAATCCCTCTGACAACTAACTTTCTAAGAAACTAACAAATATTTCTCCCTCTCACTACCTCCCCACTTCTTTCCCCATGCAATTCTTAGAAGTACAAAGCATAAAGCTTGAAAGCATTAGGTATGGTGTCAAGTTGCCTGTGTTCAAAACCCATCTCTGCTTCCTATTAGCTGCCTAAGCATTAGTTTTCCCTTCTGTAAAATGGAGCTGATGAAAACAAACAAAAATCTTCCAGAACATAATGTACATGGAGGAATTTATTTGGTGGTGCATTTAGCACATAGTAAGCACTCAGAGATACAAAGCTGAGAATCAGAAAAGTCATTCAATACCTTTTATCTATTGTGCTAGCAGAGTAAGGCTCAGAGACATTGCTGACCTACAATTCACAGCTACATTAAAAAAAAATTTTATTTATAAAAGAGAAACACTGGGAGTCGGGTGGTAGCGCAGCGAGTTAAGCGCAGGTGGCACAAAGCGCAAGGACCAAGGTAAGGATCCCAGTTCGAGCCACCGGCTCCCCACCTGCAGGGGGGTTGCTTCACAAGCAGTGAAGCAGGTCTGCAGGTGTCTGTTCTCTCCCCCTCTCTGTCTTCCCCTTCTCTCTCCACTTTTCTCTGTCCTATGCAACAATGATGACAACAATAATAACTACAACAATAAAAAAAACAAGGGAAACAAAAGGGAATAAATAATAATAAAAAAGAAAAAGAAAATAAAGGAAACACTGACAGAAATAATAGGATAAGAGAGGTACAACTCTACACATTTCCCACCACCAGAACTTCGTATCCCATCCCCTCCCCTGATAGCTTTCCTATTTTTATCCCTCTGAAAATATGGACTCAGGGTCATTATGGGGTGCAGAAGGTGGGAAGTCTGGCTTCTGTAATTGCTTCCCTGCTGAGATGGACATTGACAGGTTGATCCATACTCCCAGCCTGTCTCTCTCTTTTCCTAGTGGGGCAGAGCTCTAGGGAAGCAGGGCTCCAGGACACATTGGTGGGATCATTGCCCAAGGAAGTCCTGTTGGCATCATGGTAGCATCTTGAACCTGGTGGCTGAAAAAAGAGTTAACATATAGAGCCAAACAAATTGTTGACTAATCATGAACTTAAAGGCTGGAATAGTTCAGATGAAGAGTTGGGGGGTCTCTGTTTTGAAGATAGCTAGTAGGCCTATTTTAGTTATATTCCATAGGGCCCATGACTATACTAGTTTTTTTCCTGAGCCTGACATCTGATATGCAGATAGACCCAAGTTATTTTCTGGGGAGAGGATACCATGGCTGAAAAAGGGCTAAAGGCTGGATCAGGGAAGAGAGCAGCTCCCAACTCACAGCTGCATTAATGGCAGACTTGCTTTTCAAAAATTGAAGTGCTGGCATTTTTTAATTTCCACTTTATTTCCTTTCTTGATAGCTGGAATCACCTTCCTGGTTCTTATGGTAGACTGATAACAACCTGTACCCTGTTTTACTCTGATTTTTCCATGCTTTACTTTGGCTCTACATTCTTTTACACTCCTACACTATAAAAGCTGAACACCGTCTGTCGTTAACTCAGTACACAACAGTCCCTCAAGTGCTTAGTAAATTTCTTTTCTATGAAGCACCCTTCCTTTTAAAGCATGATGCAATCAATGTTCTAATTTAACTTTCCATATCCACTCTGAATAGGAGGGATGATAAGATAGATCCATACATAGACATTCTCCCACTGGGCAGCAGGACTATAAATACACCAAGATGTGTCCTCCTTGAGCTAACAACAAAGTGGCTAATGATCTACTTCCAGGTTTTTAAAGAGCTCTTCTCTCAGACAGAAAAGATGGTGTGTTGTGTTTCTGTCATCTCTTCATGTAATGGACAAAAGCTACTATTCCCAAAAGAAGAGATAATCACACAGACTAGCCCAGGTAGAAATCTCCTTTGCCTCCTGACTATTTGTTCAAGGCCTATAGAACAAACTCATAAACTACAGCAGGTTTTACTAATAACAACTCACCAGAAGGACAAGCTATTTGGAAATTAGGTCACATCTTAAGGCTTTCTGCCAGACTCACACACTGGAATAGTAACATCATTGCCAGAAGAATCCTTGAATACAAAGAACAATGACAGATAATGTTGTTCTGCTGGGAAATGTGGCTAGAATCCTTATAGGAACTCTTGGAGTAACTGTTCCCTGATTAAAATAAAGGGGTTGAGGCAAGTGCTTTCAATGCCTCCTTTACAAAACAGACTACTTTCTATTAGTTTTCTTATTATAATTTATGCTCCTTGTGCCAGGCACAGAGTAGGGAATTAAAATGTGCAGAACAAAGGAATACATTATCTGTTTTGTTTTGCTTCTTTCTCTTCTAGCTCATTCCCCCAGTGTCTCTGAAAGACATATAAATAACTACAAAATTTAACAGTAATAGCTCAGACTCCTCCTCTGTTCCTGATGTTCATGGACTTTTGGTCACAGGTTCAGTTTACCAACTGGCTTTTGAGTGCTCAGCACACCATGTTTGTCACAGCCCGAGTCTTCTCAACCTTGGAGAGGGATGCATTTAAAATCTGGTTCCAGGTGATACCTAGGAGCACGTTAGCAGTGTAGAGTCTTGGGTCTCACCCCAGAATTGGGATATGCATTTTAGTGGTGACCATGGTGACTCAAGCACACATTTAAGTTTGAAAAAGCACTAACAAGGGTCAGGCAGTCATGCACCTAATTAAGCAGACACATTGCCATGTGCAAGGACCCTGGTTCAAGTCCCAGTCCTTACTTGCAGGGGGCAACTTTGTAAGTGGTAAAAAAATACTGCAGGCCTCTTTCTCTGTCCCTCTCTATCTCTACCTACTTTCTCAATTTATGTTTGTCCTATCAAAAGAAAGGAAGGAAGGAAGGAAGGAAGGAAGGAAGGAAGGAAGGAAGGAAGGAAGGAAGGCAAGTGGCCACTGGGAGCCATGGATCCATCATGCAAGCACGGAGCCCAGTGATAACCCTGGTGGCAATAAAATAAGATGAAGGATGAAGGGGAGGAGGAGGAGGAAGTAGTGGAAGAGGAAAAGTGGAGGAGGAAGAGGAAAAGGAGATGATGATGGTGGAAGAAAAGAAAACACTACTATAAGATCCCTTGAATGATGATGGATCCTCCAAATTCCAACTGCCTGCTGTTCATTGAAGATATATTGCCTAGGTTTATATTTTGACTATATTATTTTTCCAGAAAGGAGAGAAGGACAAGGAGTCTACCGGACTTCCAGTGCTTACAAACTGACAACAACCCTTAGCTACATGGCAAGGGGCGGAGCATCTGATTCAGGAAGCCAGGGCTCCCAGTCAGCACAGAGAAACAAATAACATTCTCTTCTGTACATCTCAGCAAGACTTTGAAACTATCCAGGGCTTTTACTATTTTTCTTCTGTGTGTTTCATAAAAACTGTTGCCAAGGCATTTCAAAACTTAAGATTACAATGGACTGCCCAGTTGTCTATTAAAAGAATAAAGCTCCCTGAGGGAACATGAATTCCTACCCCAGAAGAAATCAATAGAAAATGTTAATCTGTCAGTGATAAATTATTGTGCATATTGATCTCCATGGCTTTTAGGGCTCTCAGCAGCAACAAGGGACAGGCTAATCATTTTGGAATGTGAGTGCACTTGGAGCATAGCCTCGGGGAACAGGGAACTTGCTCATTAGTCAAGAGTGTTACAAACAAATTATAGGCAAAAATATCTTAAACATGATAGAATTCTCTATGCTGGCTACTCTTTAGCACTTATAAGGCAGATAATATCATAAATGGAATGAACATTTACCAGTACTACTCTGCATGCAGGATTGAAAAAGTTCATTCAGATGCAACACAGTATTTTGATCCCTCTGTTAAAATATCACCAGGAGCATTGTTTAATGAAACTTTCTCCTTCAATGTAAACTCAGAACATGTGTCATGAGGGGCTGGGGTGGTAGGGCAGCAGTTGTACAAATGGCTTTGTACATTTGGGAGGTTCCAGGTTCAATCTCCAGCACCAATAGCTAGAGCAGAGGAGTGCAGTGGTTATAAATAAATAAACAAACAAACAAACAAACAATCTCACCAGGTAGAATGTGTACCTTGCCATGTCATGGCCTAGTTTGAGCCACACACCACATAGATACTTTGGCAACAGAGGAAGCTCCAATGCTGTCCTGTCTCTCCTTCTTTCTGTTTCTGTCTCTGTCTGAATGAAAAAGTGGCCCAGAGCTGTGAAATCATGCATGCTTAATAATCTTACTCCAGGGAGTCGGGCAGTAGCACAGCAGGTTAAGCGCAGGTGACACAAAGTGCAAGGACCTGAGTAAGGATCCCAGTTCAAGCCCCTATCTCCCCATCTGCATGGGCGTCGCTTCACAAGCAGTGAAGCAGGTCTGTAGGTGTCTTTCTCTTCCTCTGTCTTCCCCTCCTCTCTCCATTTCTCTCTGTCCTATCTAACAATGATGACATCAATAACAACTACAACAACAATAAAAAAACAAGGGCAACAAAAAGGGAAAATAAATAAATAAATAAATAATTTTTTAAAATAATAATCTTACTCCAGAAAAAAAGGAGGAGAAGGAGAGGGGATGGGAAAGGGGAGGAGGAGGAGAAGGAGCAAGAGGAAACAGTTTACATTTTATAAAGCTGTCATGTAAGTGGTTTAAAAAGGGGTGGGGGAGAAATATTGGAAATAACTATGGTGTTTACTTTCCTTTCCTTTGTGGATTGAGCTTCATCTCCATGTTTTTGTTCATGGAGTCCCACTGTCTGCATGCCTCCCCCTACCCATATCCACAGGTTAAAAATCTTGCTTGTTTTTCACAGTTCCTTTGTGCGGTTTTCTCATTGCTCACAAATTAATGGTTCTTTTCTTCCTCTGTGTTCTCATAGGACATTACATGCTCTCCTAGAACACAATAGAACTCTACCTCACATTTTGCTCATTTAACATGATTGTCTCTATTGCTACACCATGCTTCTTTAGATATACCTTCTTAATCTTAATGACTTTCCATCTAACACTATGCTTGGCAGATTATTTGTAGCCCATAAGTAGTTATTGACTTGAGGAAAATGAGGGTTTATTGAGTTATCATTATCCATTATCTCATAACCCAGTGTGACCAGAGAGCAATCAATATGAGAGAGCAAATATTAGAGTAAAAGCAATGCAAAGCCACTAAGGTCTTCAATATCTCTGAAAAGTAGTCAAGAATCTGGCTGTACCTACAGTATACTTGTGAAAAGAGGGCCAGGCAGTGGTGCACCTGGTTAAGCACTCACCTCACAGAATACTTGAGAAAAGTAAAGGATAAAGCAAAGAGGTTAAAATCAGTTTATAAAGATAAAATTTTCAGAGCAAGTAAAAAAACAAAAATATGAAGCAGGCAAAGTTTTATACATCATCTTTTCTGCTCCACCTGCCTTCTTCCCTCTAATAGCTTGCTATCTTCAGTTTCCTTTCTCATCTGCAGGGCATCTAGCACTTGTTTATGCATGTAGGGCCTCTGAATAAGGGGTACTGTGTCTTAGTGAAGAAACTATATCGAAGGCTGTGACAAGTTCATGTCATTTTATACAAAATTATGGGAAATATGGAACTACTATAATGTAAAAGGTAACAGATTAGCATTCCTTAAATTGAATCTCAGAAAGATAAAATGCTGAAAGGTTAATATTTAAGACCAGGAATCTTTTCCCACCAGCTAAGTTATAAAAATGAGAATGTCCTGGAGGCACAGCGGGTTAAACGCATGTGCTGCAAAGCGCAAGGACCGGCATGAGGATCCCAGTTCAAGCCCCCAGCTCCCCACTCGCAGGGGAGTCACTTCACAGGCGGTGAAGCAGGTCTGCAGGTGTCTATCTTTCTCTCCCCTCTCTGTCTTCCCCTCCTCTCTCCATTTCTCTCTATCCTATCTAACAATGATGACATCAATAACAACAACAATAATAACTACAACAATAAAAAACAAAGGCAACAAAAAGGAAAGCAATAATAAAATTTTTAATTAAAAAAGAGAAAATAAATAAAATGAAATAAATTTTAAAAAATGGGAATGTCCAAAATGACCAGATGTATTTGTTCAACTAAAAAAATAGGAAAAAAAAAAAGCAAAAAGTGTGCCCCCTTCTGCTTACTGTCATGATGGCTTATGAAGTTTCCATCAAAAGGTTTGTAACTTGCTTTCCAAATTATGATTGATGGGTCTACAATGAACATAGACAATTTACTATGGAAAAAAAATTCAAATTATATTCTCTAGGCTACAATGGTCTATTCTTGATGGTAACTGCATAAACCTGGCACAGTCAATATAGATTTAGAAAAAAAAGCAAAACTCAGGACTCTTGTCTATGGGTAAAGAGGACAACAGGTGTGTGTGTGTGGGGGGTCCGTAGAAAAAGATGTTTAAGCATCTGAGAAGTTTCTAGGAAAGCAAGCTTCATTGAAGAGGGTGTGTCACCATTTAGGACAACGCCCTTCCTGCAGTCTGAGAGTACAAGAACATGTACTCAAGTATTATTTGGTGGCAACAATAGAACACTATTCTGAGCAATAAAACGTTATTCAAATTGTACCCAAGTACACAGATGCAGTAGCATGGCAATTATTCTAAGGAGGAGTGTTTAGTTTAGAAATTACCCAATCTCTTTCTTTGGTTTCTATTTTTGATAGCATTTGTAATCTAAACTGTCAACAAACCTGCACTTCTCAGACTTACATCAAACTCCAAACCTGATTTGCAGTCTTTATTTTAGGATCAATGATTCTTTTATTAGTCAGTGCTTAATCTGTCTCTGAGATTTAAAGCCAGTATTGACCCAAGTGATCTACAGACAAAGAATGGAGCAGTAGAAGGAATTAATGCTATTGTTTTCAAGCAAAGCAGGAAAATAACTGTCACAGCTGTGTGCTAGTTATTCCTAGAAGTCAGGGCAGAAAAGAAAGTCACAAAAGGTTTGATGTTTGCCAAGTGTTGGGACTTTGGCTTCTCCCTGTGAACTCACAAAATCACCACTTCATTGTTAGTTGTGCCTGATTAAGCTTTAGATCCCCTTCAAGTCCACTTATTAATTATTTTGACAATAATTTTCAAACACCTGTCTGTCCCTGACCTGTGCTATGCTAATGATTACACAAAGAATCCTCAGAAAGTGTTCACACTACCACCCAATGATGTACTATTTAGTATCAGGTAGATAAACCATCAGCATGCATACAGGAAATTGTTCATGGAACAAGGTGCACATGATCATAATAGTTAAAAGGAATTGAGTAATTTTCAGTTGTCCATATTTTATTTATTTATTTATTTATTTATTTTTCCACATTTCTTATAATGTTATAATATTCCTAAAATTAAACTATACTCCTCTAATGCTTTTAATTAAAAATAAAACAGTAACTTCAAACTCTAGTGTTAAAATTTCTGAGATGAATTTTGATCTATTCAAAGTTACCTCAAGAAATAGGGTTGTGTTGCATGTAATAAATAATTGCTTTTTTAAAACATAAATCAGGGACCATGAAGTAGTTCATAGTTCACCTGGTAGAGTACTTGTCTTACCAGGCAGGATGTTCTGGGATCAAACATATGCTACACAGACACACCATGACACTAGTGGAAATGCTAAAGATGGTAGAGTACTGCTGTGGACTGACTCTCTCTCTCTCTCTCTCTCTCTCTCTCTCTCTCTCAAGTAAAGTGAAAAACATGGCCTAGAAGGATTTTAAATAAGCATTTATGCACAATTTACCATATGCAATAGTATTTTTCCAGAGTTTCCTTTTGACCCTACCACTATGGGGTCTGTCTCCTATGGACCCATCTCCCATATTTCCCATACCTAATTGACTACATGTCTTGTACACTACATGTCTACTACAGAGATGCTCAGTAATGTTTACTAGAATGGGTATATTTTTACTGTGGTAAAGTTTATATCACATGAACCTAGTATTATAAACATTTTTAGGTATGCAGGTTCAGTTAATATTAAATACATTCATGTATAACCCCATTTAACCTTTATAACAACCATGTTGTCATTTATCAAACACCATAGCCACTACATCATGGGTGCTTAATAAATGACTACATGGTTCATATAGAAATTAAAAGGGGTCATACATGAAAACTTTCTTAAGCAACCTCAGATAGCCTGTAATTGATACATTTAGTCTTCCTTATACTACCAAGAAAAGCACTTCTTGAAATAGCTCAAGAAGAAGAGTATTAATATAAATATTTAACCATGATGATTGTCACTAGGCAGGACATCAGGGTCATGTCAACCTTTTATACAAGCCTTTATTTATTCTGTGTGAAAGGGGACACCATCACAAGATGTTTGTGCAGAGAAGTGGCATGCTCTAACTTATTTTATTTTATTTTTTAATTTTTTTTAAATATTTATTTTTCCTTTTGTTGCCTTTGTTGTTCTATTGTTGTTGTAGTTATTGATGTCGTTGTTAGATAGGACAGAGAGAGATGGAGGGAGGAGGGGAAGACAGAGAGAGGGAGAGAAAGACAGACACCTGCAGACCTGCTTCACCGCCTGTGAAGCGACTCCCCTGCAGGTGGAGAGCTGGGGGCTCGAACCGGGATCCTTATGACGGTCCTTGTGCTTTGCATCACGTGCGCTTAACCTGCTGCGCTACCGCCCGACTCCCATTTTATTTTATTTTATTTTATTTTATTTTATTTTATTTGCCTCCAGGGTTATTGCTGGGGCTCGGTGCCTGCACTACAGAATCCACTGTTTCTGGAGGCTATTTTTCCCATTTTGTTGCCCTTGTTGTTGTCCTCGTTGTCATTATTGTTATTGTTGCTACTGATGTTGTTTTTGGAGAGGACAGAGAGAAATCGAGAGAGATGGGGAAGACAGAGAGGGGGAAAGAAAGATAGACACCTGCAGACCTACTTCACTGCAGTGAAACAAACCCCCTACAGATGCGGAGCCAGGGGCTCGAACAAGGATCTTTGTGCCAGTCCTTGCGGTTTGTGCCACGTTCGCTTAACCCACTGTGCTACCTACTGCCTGACCCCCTGACTTATATTTCTAAGTGTTTCACTGACTAAAGCCTTAAGGCTAGACTGTAGTAGAAAGAGAATTGTTAGAGGGTAGCTACAACAATCCAAGAGTAGAGGTGATGAACTCCAAGTGTATTTCTAAGACAGAAGTTCACTAGATTTGAATATGAGAAAAAGGAGAGGATCTAATCTAACTCAGAACAGAATTGCCACCAACTGAGGTGGGGACTGTAGGTGGAACTGGTTTTAACTGAAGGAGAATGGGAATTCCAGTCTGGACTTGTCGGATTTAAGATGACAGGTGAGCAATTAGATAAAGATTTGGAGTTCAGGAGAGAAGTCCGAATGACAAAGACACATTTGGAAGCTTAGAGATGATATTGAAGACCGTACATCACTTAACAGAATAAGTAAAGACTATAAAAAGCCCAAGGAGGAGAAAGTCCTGGGGCTGTTCAAGAGAGAAGAAGAGGGATAGGAATACTCAGGAGGAAAAGGGAAACCAAGAAAGGGTGTAAGCCAGATGAAGAAACTTTCACCCAAGAGGCAGTAATCACCTGTGTCAGATGACACTTAAACACACTTAACGCTATGGAGTAAGAATTGACCAAAGGTACATAGATCTTAGCTATCTTTGAAAGAGCAGTTACATGGAATATTTATGAAAGAAACATTTTTAAAGTAAGTTTAAGGGGTGAAAGAGAGAAATTTAAAAAAATAAGAGAGAAATTAAAAGTATCAAATACAGATATCCCTTTAGCCCACCTGCAGGGAGAAAACTTCATGAATGGTGAAGCAGTGCTGCAGGCGTCTCTCTTTCTCTTTCCCTCCCTATCTCCCTTCCCTCTCAAGTTATCTCTATGATGTCAAATAAAATAAATTAATAATGTTAATTTTTTTTAAAAAGTAAATATCTCTTTAGAAAAATGCTGTAGTCCCATATTCATGAATGTTTTCATGTGTTAATTTGAAAAGTTTGTAACTGCCAAATGTGGGCTCAAGGTTTTATTTTAAGCCGGTAAATATATCCTAAATATTGTTTATTTACAGTGGAGATTTTTAACAAACTCATAGTACTAATTTCTGAATACATTTATTCAAGAGATTATAAAATAATCCTCACTATGAAAGATTCTTGATACAAAAAAAAAAGGCTTCAAACTGATCATTGTTTTTGGTGTTTCTGAATCATGTCTCTTCTCAAAATGCTGCCATTCATCTCAAATGAAGCTCAATTCCCTTTTTCCCAGGACCTTGAGGAAAATCTCATGTCTAGTGCCTTCCTTATAGTAAAACAAACAGGAAGGGAACATAAGTTGGTTTATGGAAACTATGGGTGTTGAGATAAGAAAAGATCAATAGTGTCTTAGAAGTAAGATCTAACTCTAGTGACTATTTTTTGCTATAATTTTACTTTCCTGTTTTAATAACTAAGGGGTGTGTGTGTGGTATGTGTGTGGTGTGTGTGTGGTGTGTGTGTGGTGTGTGTGTGTGGTGTGTGTGTGGTGTGTGTGTGTGGTGTGTGGTGTGTGTGTGTGTGTGTGTGTGTGTGTGTGTGTGTGTGTGTGTGTGTGTGTGTGTGTGTGTGTGTGTGAAAAGATCTTCCTTTCTCTTTTTTAAGGTTTTCTTCCAGGAGTCGGGTACCAAGGACAGGATCCCGGTTCGAGCCACCAGCTTCAGCAGTTCTGAGGTGTCTATCTTTCTCTCCCCTCTCTGTCTTCCCCTCCTCTCTCCATTTCTCTCTGTCCTATCCAACAACAAAGACATCAATAAGAACAACAATAATAGCTACAACAATAAAACAACAAGGGCGGGAGTAGGGTGGTAACGCAGGAGGTTAAGCGCACGTGGAGTGAAGTGCAAGGACCCAGGTAAGGATCTGGTTTGAGTCCTCCCCCACCTGCAGGGGCTCGCTTCACAGGCAGTTCTTCTAGCATTTGCCCTTCTTCCGTAGCCAGTCAACAGCGTCAGGTTGAGCCTGATGTAAACTTTCGAGACCTCCTTTGAATCTGGAGAGGTGGCAGTCGTTGACTATGTGGGTCATAGTCTGTCTGTAGCCACAGGGGTAGTTCGGGTCGTCTCTGGCTCCCCAGCAATGGAACATAGCGGCGCACCGGCCATGGCCTGTTCGATAGCGATTGAGGAGGGCCCAATCATAACGTGCTAGGTCAAAGCCGGGTTGACGCTTGCAGGGGTCTGTAATGAGGTGTTTGTTCTTTACCTCAGCTGACTGCCAACTCTGTTTCCAAGAGTCTGGAACAGAGAAGTTCAGTGTAGGCGTAGGGGACCAGATTGGGTGACAAGACATCAAGCGTTGGACAGCAGTAAAGCGGCAGTAAAGCGGGTTTGCAGGTGTCTATCTTTCTCTTCCCCTGTCTTACCTATCTCTCTCCATCCTAACAAGACAACAACAATAATAACAACAACAATAACTACTACAACAATAAAAAAAAACAAGGGGAACAAAAGGGACTAAATAAATAAATAAATATTTAAAAAATATATATATATTTTTTCTTCCTTGGGCTATGCCCAGGCTCAAACCTGGCTCCCATTACAATGGAGGATGCTTCAGTGCTCTAGTATCCTTCCCCCTCTCTCTGTCTTTACCTCTCACTTTCTGTCTGAAAAACTCAACCTGTAGTGTTGAGATCCCACTGATCAAAATACAATAAAAAAATAATAAATATTTTCTTTCTTTTTGAGGAGAAAATAGTAGGCAGTTTTGGTTATTCAGCAATTTTTCACATTCAAACTATTTTCACTCTTTAAGCCATATTATATTTAAGTCACTGCTGGTATTCTGAAATTCAGTATATTTATAGATATTTATTTTTATTAGTGGTTTAATATCAATTTATAAAACTGTAAGCTAGTAGGGGAATAATTCCATACAGTTCCCACTGCCAGAGTTCTGTGTCTCTATCCCCTCCACTGGAAACTGCAGTAGTTCTTCCAAGGTCAGCAATATGGGCTGATAACTATATCTATAACTATCTATATCTAGGTGTGTGTATGTGTGTACACACATATCTACATATACATTTTTCAACAGTCCTGCCTTCACTTCCTTTCTAAGTCACCCCTATTCCTACAAGTACTTCTGGGTATCTTTTTTTTTTCCTCTTCTCTCTCAGATAAGAGAAACAGTGCCTGACTTCCTCTGATGTTTTCCACACTCGCTTCCATTCACTGATGATAAAAAAAAAAAAAGATTTCCAATGACAAATGCTTTGGGTCCTGGTGGAATGGGGGTGCAGAGCCCTCTGGCTTACTTCCCCTATTATTTGCCCCTCTGGGAGGTTGTATGAACCAAAATTCTCTTTGGGGTACAGAAGTTGGGAATTCTAGCTTCTGTAATTACTTCTTTGCTGGATATGGATGTTGGCAGGTCAATCCATAACCCCAGACTGTTTCTATCTTTCCCTAGTGAGATAGAGCCCTGGAAAGGTAATGAACCTTGGTTTTTTTTGTTTTTTGTTTTTTGTAATCTGCTTTAATTTTAGTTTTGAGAAAGGATAATTCTACTTGTTGTCAACCTCCCATATACCAGGAAACATGGATGCTTTTTTCTGCTCTCTCATTAAGGAATATCAAAAAGGAGTGACACTCTGTCCTTGAAGGAAAAGGGGGAGAGTGAGTGTGTATGAATATGTGTGTGTGTGTGTGTGTGTGTGTGTGTGTGTGTGTGTGTGTGTGTGTGTGTGTGTGTGTGTGTTATCTCTGGGGCTTTAGCACTCTGAGCTTTTTCAGATGGAGACAGACAGAAGAGAAAAGAAACTATGGCACTGAAGATTCCTCCCTGCATTGGGGTCCATGTTCAAACAGTGGCTGTGTACATGACAAAGCAGTGCACACTATACAAGTGAGCTATTTTGCTGGCCTCGGGGGCTTTTGATTGTAATGCAGGCTAACTTCTGGGAGTATATGTTGAAAGACAGATTCTTGGATGTTAGTTAGGAAAAATTATAAAGTACTGGACTTTGTTTTTTTTTTCTCTCACTCAAAAATGGAATAAAAGTCTAAACTTTGTTTTCTTAGCCTCCTGAAATTGCCTAGGTCTCACTGAGAAGTCATCCTGGCAAGAGTGAAGATGAAGAAGCTATGTCTCCCTCAGGAAAATGGAGGGGCAGCATCCCTTTACCACCACCTTCTGTCAGGCCAAGGGTTCATGCCATATTCCTTCCTCAGCGCTGGCAGAGAACTTGTATTCTTTTTACTACCTTATTATTTTTTTAATGATAACATAGTCTGTATGTTTTCAGTTTCAAAGTTACAACACATTTCTTAGTGATTAAAAAAATAAATAAGGCAGGCCAAAAAAATAGCTCTCTTGGATAGTGTGCTGCTTTGCCATGTGTGTGAACCAGGTCCAAGCTTGTTCCCCATCACGTTGAAAAAAGCTTCAGTGCTGTGGTCAGTCTATCTGTCTGTCTATCTTGCACCGTGTGTGTGTGTGTGTGTGTGTGTGTGTGTGTGTGTGTGTGTGTGTGTGTGTCTAACAACAACACTTACAGACTTACTCCTCACTCAATAAGAGTACAAGGAATCAGATTAATCAATATTTAAACACCATTTCCTTAAGTTGCTAGATACATGGGCTTTAGACCAGTTATTAACTCTCCAAGACCTTGGTTCTCTCACTAACAAAATTAATAAGAATGACTTTTCCTAACTTTATGTGTGAGAATAAAGTGAGTTAATGCATAAAACTCCCTTGGCAACTAATACATTCTCGTCAGTTGGTACTATCAGAAAATGAGGTAGTGGGGGTCGGGCAGTAGTGCAGCAGGTTAAGTGCACATGGCGCCAAATGCAAGGACCAGCCTAAGGATCTGGGTTCAAGCCCCTGGCTCCCCACCTGCAGGGGGATCGCTTCAAAAGCAGTGAAGCAGGTCTACAGGTGTCTATCTTTCTCTCCCCCTCTTTGTCTTCCCCTCCTCTCTCCACTTCTCTCTGTCCTATCCAACAACAATATCAGTTGAAACAGTAATAATGACAAGGGCAACAAAATGGGAAAAAAATGGTCTCCAGTAACAGTGGATTCATAGTGCAGGCAGAGAACTACAGCAATAACCCTGGAGGCAAAAAAGAAGAAGAAGAGGAGGAGGAGGAAGAAAAGAAGAAGAAAGAGGAGGAGGAGAAGGAGAAGAAGAAGAAGATGATGATGATGATGATGATGTAGTGAGGCACCTTCCTAGAAAAACAAAGAAGAGAAAGAGCCACAACATTGTATGCACAGGGCAATGGGTGTCAGTGCAACAAGTGCACTTCCCTTGGGATCTCCTAGCAAGTGCCATCTCAGCCCCAGTGCCACTCCCAAGCTAATAATTTCTCTGGTACAACCAAAAATACCTGGAGAACTTTGTGAAGGTTAGCTGTGGCTAGTAGCCTCTCTCCATAAGAACCTTATACTGCAAAAACTCACACTTTGGTGTACATAAGCTCACTAGCACGCCTATGCAAACACTGAGAGAGAGAGACTATCAATTTAAGAGCAACAAAGAATCAAAGAGAAGATAATGCTAGGACACTATTTTCCCTGAACCAAACAATGGTCAGAGAGATTCTGAAACCAACCTTCCAGGAAATTATTACTAACAACATTGATGAAACGTACAAAGCTAAGGTAGCAAAGTGAGATCAGTGGATAGAAGAGTTCTCTAAAGAGAAAGAACTAATCTATTAGTTTGGTTGGAATTTCATGTATATTTTAATACCTCTACCTCCTAAGTCAGCGAGGCTTTACAGGTGTTGTTAAAATGATGAATATGCAAAAACAAACAAACAAAAAACAGTGAATAAGCAACAAAAGAACCAGGGACACAGAGCTAATTACCATTGGTACTATTAAGGTATGTTTACCCTTGATTATGTGGAGGAGAGTGTTTCTTTACCAATTTGCTGGTAGTAGCAGTTGAAAAACCTATTAAAACAAATCCCAAAATTGGTACAGATTTATAGCTAAATGAATGTAGTAATATAGCACCATCTTTGAGATACTACAGAGTTAAAGCTTAATCTAATACAAGCCAAGGTGCCTAAGCTCTCAAAGTCTTGTTCTGTTCATCTGTTAAATGGGTCATCTACTTCTTTGGATTCTTGCCAAAATCAACTGGGAAATATATGCAAAGCTTTTAATGCTGCATGATCCACAAAAAGTACTCAAGAGCTAGTAGAACATTATCATTAAGTAGCAAATGTAATGATTTCTTTAATGATTGCTTTTAACATAGGAGTTTTAGCCACTCCAAATATAGAGGACTGTGCTATTAAACCAAGCACTTAATGTGACTTGTGATTACATTACCAACCCGATTCCTATGAAATGTTTCATAATGGACCCTCCCCAAGATCCCTGAGTCTGGTCTTTGAATACAATGTCACTGTAGCAAAGAAGTGAAGGGGGTGGAGGGAACAACCCTTCCCTTTTTCCCCTTTAAAGCCTATTTGCCCTTTCTCTAGATAGCTCAGTTCCCAGAGAGAAGATACTTGGGAAATAAGAAGTAGCAAAATAACTGTGAGAAAATCCCCAGCTGAAGATCAGCAGTAAATCTCTCCAGGCAACAGTTTGATCAGAAAAGGGAAATTCCCCGCCAATCCTCAAAAACAGTCCCTCAAGAAAGCTTAGAGAAGGTTAATTTGGGAAATCCCCTCAGAGGCCACAGAACAGAAATGGAAATCTTCTTCATAAAAGAAATCTGAGGGAGTAAGCCAATTAGTGGCTATCTGGGGAGTGCTCCGTGTAAAGCCACACTGCTGCTCCTGCCCAGCTTCCCCTTTTTCATTCTGATCCTGAGTGTAACCCCAAATGGACCCAGTTGTAGAAGCCTCCACCACCCACTCTATCCAGGCTCACAGCTGAGGAGAATTAAAGCTGAAAGTACTAACCTTTTGACATGAGCTTCTGCTAACTCAGTCACTTCCTGTTAGGGCCTCTGACTGAATCCTCCCTGCACTTCTCCTCCCCCTCACTGTAGTAGACTATCAAAGTCACAGTTGTCACAGTCTGAGTTTCCCCCATACTCCTGTTGTACAAACCCATCAGATTTTACTGGGTTCTAATCTGGATGTGACTTTAGGGTCACTTGTCTTAGGTGCTACTAAATTCCATGAGACAGGGAAAAATTCTTCCCACAAAAAGTTGGGAGTGGGGAGGGAGGAATCTCATAACCATGTCCTGTGAAAAACTGAGAATGGACTACTGTATCCAATGATGAATACTAGTAAAGAAAGTGTAGTTAAGCACCACTGGAAAGGTTCTTGGGGTTAGAAAGAAGTAGGAAGAAGTTGAGAATATTAGTTCTATGGTTTCATAATTTCCAGATGCAGTGATGCAGTAGAGGCCCAGTTTATGAATCATTCCCATTTCCATAAATTTTCTTTTAAAAAATATTTATTTATTTATTTGTTTGTTTGATAGAGACAGAGAAATCTAGAGGGAGGGGAAAATAGAGAGGGAGAGAGTAGGAGAGATATCTGCAGTAGTTTTACCACTTGCAAAGCTTTATCCTTGCAGGTGGCTTGAATCCTGACCCTTGTGCATTGTAACATGTTCTAAATCGAGTAATATTTTTGGCCCGAACAATTTTCTAGTGGGCATGTTTTTTATCCGCTATTATAAATGACCATTTCAAAAGGAAGGGGAAAAATGATATTTCAGTAAATAAGAGAACATAGTAGATTTCTCTGAGACAGTTAAGTTTCCTTTTACTAGACACCTATCAAAAGTAGCTATCATATTTTGAAAAATAGAGCTTGAAAGGAGTATTATGGGTTTAAAACCTTATGAGATAGTATGCTTTACTAAAATGTGCACCTTTTTATTTTTTAATTTCTTTATTGAGGAGTTAATGTTTTATATTCAACAGTAAATACAATAGTTTGTACATGCATAACATTTCCCAGTTTTCCATATAACAATACAACCCCCACTAGGTCCTCTGTCATCCTTTTTGAACCTATATTCTCCCCCACAACCACCCCAGAGTCTTTAACTTTGGTACAATACACCAATTCTAGTTAAAATGTGCACCTTTTTTATGCAGCTAGGACTCACCACTGTACAATTCACAACTACAGCTTACACTTACAAATATTTTAAAAGGATTTTTCTGTGACTCTCAAAGTATCCTATGCCAGAAAATGCTCAATGGATCACTAAAATGCCCTCAAGAGGTAATATCCCATATTTTATGTTGAAGACTAGGAAGTATTCAATTCATAATGCTTACCAAGACCAAGGATTATTTCTGATTTTAAGGGAAGCTGTTCATCTACTCTCAACTCTACTGTAGTTACAAATGTGAAATCTATTAAATAATGATGAATGTCATCAAAAACAGTCCTTTTATTACAGATGCAAATGAAGCATTCCAACATGTATTTGAGAGTAATAAATAAACTAAGGAAAAGGAAAGTGTAGAGCACCTTTGATGGAAATAAGCTGTTTGCCTTTGCCCTGGAAAGTTTATAGTGTTTTCAATAATTGTAAACATTTCAGTATACATGGAGACTGTTTCCATAGCAGCGTAGCAACGGTTAAGAGTTTCTCCAAACATGCCCAAAAAGGAAGCTAAAAATAGCTTGTCTTCAACATCAAAACACATTCATATACATACTCAGACAATAATACATAGAATGATATGTAATTAGAAGTTCTGCAGGCACCAAACTTTCACAAAAGCATGTCATAGGTAATTTTAAAGTCCAATAAATCTAGTACCATTGAAAAGGAGGTAGAGACCATGGGATGGGATGGCTCAGCAGTAAAGCATTACATACACAGGAACCTGGGTTCAATCCCAGCATAACCAAAGGGGGAAAAAAAGCCCAAAAGTCAACATTATAAATGATAGAAAAGTGCTCTCCAGAGCCCGGTGGTAGCGCAGTGGGTTAAGCACATATGGCGCGAAGCGCAACAACCAGAGCAAGGATCTGGGTTCAAGCCCCAGATCCCCAGCTGCAGGGGAGTCATTTCACAGGCAGGGAAGTAGGTCTGCAGGTGTCTATCTTTCTCTCCTCTTCTCTGTCTTCCCCTCCTCTCTCCATTTCTCTCTGTTCTATCCAACAAAAATGACATCAACACAACAATAATAACTGCAACAAGGGCAACAAAAGAGAATAAATAAATAATTTTTAAAAAGTGTTCTGTCTGTCTCTCTTAGAAAAAAAAAAAGAACAGGAAGCAGGCAAGGAGTCTGAGAAGGTGAAAAAAGAATCTTAAATTAAATTTTTTTTATTTATAAAAAGGAAACATTGAAAAAACCATAGAATAAGAGGGATACAACCTCGCACAATTCCCACCATCCCATCCCATCCCATCCCCTGATACTTTTCCTATTCTTTAACCCTCTGGGAGTATGGACCCAAGGTCATTGTGGGATGCAGAAGGTGGAAGGTCTGACTTCTGTAATTGCTTTCCTACTGAACATGGGCGTTGATAGGTTGATCCATACTCCCAGCCTGTCTCTCTCTTTCCCTAGTGGGGAAGAGCTTTGGGGAAGCAGATCTCCAGGACACATTGGTGGGGTTGTTTGTCCAGGCAACTTGGGTCAGCATCATGCTAGCATCTGGAACCTGGTGGTTGACAAGAGAGTTACCATACAAAGCCAAACAAATTGTCGACCAATCATGGACCTAAGGACTGGAATAGTGCAGATGAAGAGTTGGGGGGGGGTCCTCCATTTTGTAGATAGATAGTAGGCATATTTTAGTTAAATTCCAAAGGGCCTGTGGCTATACTAGGTTTTTTTTTTTTCCTTTTTCTTTTTACCCCTGTGCCTGAAATCTGATATGCCAGTGGATCCAAGTTATTGTCTGGGGAGATTATGTCATGGTTGGAAAAAGGACCAGAAAGCTGGATCAGGGAAGAGAATAGCTCCCTAATATGGGAAAGGGATATAAATATTGTTGACTATAAACCCCACTGGTTTGATGTGATCTGGGGCCCATAATCAGCTTAGGAGCCTATGTGACCTCTGCATCCCTGTAGATCTGAGCTCACATTCTGTGGTCATGAGTAGGAACATTCCATGCTGCCCCAATATCAACCCATCTTCCTCAGGTGTAGCATAGAGTATGTTGTCCATCCTCCCTTTGGAGGATGGAATATTCTCTACCACTGTTGACCCAAGTTGAGGGCAAGGTCCTATGGGGGCCCACAAAGGGGTCTATTGTGTTGTTCCTGATAGAGATGGCCAGTAACAATGGAGAGAGGGATTTATTCGAGTTCTAGGCCCATCAAGTCTGTTTGGGAATCTCAGGACTCCCTGATAAGGGCCCCAGCTGATGGAATGGCCTGATAGTGACTAATGAGTCATCATTAAAGTATGCCAGTCTCTTGCCCTTATTCAGCTTCTGTAGTCCTTGCTTTAATAAGGTTAGCTTTGGGGTGAATGAGAGAACTGTAATAGGAAGCAGTTGAGGAGGGTATTAAAGTCTAAGTAGACACTATTTCATTATGAACTTGACACTGACTCACTACAGACTATGGTGTACTTTTGCTTTCAGGTATATATGTTGCCCTAATTTATGGATACATGTGAATATATGCTCTATCTTATGGGATGTGGTCTATATTTAGGTTTTGGGACTTTGTTAGGAAGTGAACCTCCTGGAATGGAATTAGAGAATCCTATGAAAGGAAAGGTCTCACCCGAGTAATGAGGGTAAAGAGTTGACATTCCACGCCTGATGTCTCTGGACACAGTCTGAAGTGAAGCATGCTGAGGTGGTACTCATTGCATTGATTAGGTTGGGATTGGCAGATGCAATATCATTTGGTATGAATTGAGGGAAGCATGCAGGAAAGTGAGCCCCACCCTGAGCTTCCAGGACTGGGGGAAATACAGGCTCTAAAGAGGAAGCAGGAGGTTCCTGCTGTCTTAGGGTTTAAGAAGACAACAGATAGTTATTGCTATAATCACATTGTTTGGCAATTGGGTTAACTTTGAAAAAATCCCTTTGTTAGGATTTGCTGTATCATACACACCATCACCATATTTTATGTCCTTTGACATTGTTTATATATAGCTATGCCACCGGTTGCTTCTGTTCTTCCTTAACTAAGCTTTTAAGAGGGTCAACATATCAAAGACTCAGCCTATGTATTAAAAAGACTCAGTTTGTGCTTTAAAAAGTTTGAGACATTCAATCAGTTTTTACCCTCTCTATTACTTAAATAGTGATTTATATGACTACAAATTAATAGGAGTGTACATAAACACCATTCCCATCACCAAAAGACTGTGTTCCATCCTACCCTCTCCCCTCCCTGCCCCATGAAGCTGAACATCCACCCTCACCCTCAACCCAGGGTCTTTACTTTGGTTCCCTACTCCAAATTTAGTCAGGGATCTTAAATTATAACATCAGATGCCTTCAATTATTGTTCTTCCTTTATCCCCGAGGGCCTCCTGTATACTATTCACCTTTGACTCCTACCCAAAATGGAGTTCAATGTATGACGCATGCAATTATTCCATTTACTGCAATAATTTCTTGTTTCCCTAGCCAATTCATCTCCTGATAGATCATACTGTAGATGCACTTTTAAAATACTTTGTAATATATTTCATATGAGATAGACTTTCTCATGACAGTAAAAGAGAGAGAAGCCAGAGCACCACTCTGATACATGCAGCACCAGGGACTGAACCAGGAGCTTCAAGTCCTGTTTTCTGTTAGCTGAGTTAGAATTTTCAAATACAATCTAAAACCAAATGTCATATTTTCTCAGCATACTTACTAAAAAGGATACATTAAAACATAAATAAAGATGGAATATCAGTACTTTTCTTTTGACCTTTACTATTAGCTCTTGTTTTTTATATCAAAAAATTGCAGGTATTTCATAAATATCGCCTACTAAGAAATATTAGTAAAATACATATATATTTTATCATCCAAACCCAGATACTGGTAAAAGTGAAAGGACATGTTATTTATCATGGCATTGGGATATTAAGGAGGCTAAAATTATGCCAAGCAGACTCCAACAAATGATCACACAATATTACATTTAAAAAGTGTAAGCATCTTGTGGGCAAGGTTTTTTTGTGTTTGTTTGTTTGTTTGTTTGTTTGTTTTTCCCTATCATCAGCACCTACTACAGTGTTTTAACTGGAAGAATTCAATAAGTACTATTCAGTTAATAGGTTGATAATCCTTTCAAATTATTTTCATACTAATTGAGCTTTTATTTCCAGGTCCACAGTCCATGTATTAATGTCACATAAAATAGCTTTTCAGGGTAACTCATTTCTTCCTCATCTGATCTTCTCCTTGAAAGTGAAGAGGATAAAAATGGAAAAGTAAAATACATCTATGTGTCATAATAATTCTGGGGTGGTTTATGAAATCACTAAAGAAGGGTTAAAGTATAAATTCAGATAAGAAGAAATTGCATAATCTCTATGATGATTATTATCCTAGTTTCATTTTCTTTGCCAGGAATGCTGGCCCCTGGGGAGAAATGCAGAACAAATATCAAATGAGTATACTCTGGCTGAAAAGAATGCTATTTGTCTTTTATGATGAGGAGTTCAGAAGAGCACTAGCCATTGGTGAATTCCCAGGAGTGCTGGTAAGAGCCTCTTCACTTTCTGCCCTAGTTTCCCAGAAGCATAGGGAATGCCTTATGCAGGTCACCTTCTCATTTGATGGACTAGCAGTTCTTGATCCACAAATTGCATAACAGGATTGGTATGGAAAGTTACCATAACCTTCATGAGAAGCACTTAGCAGTCCTATGAAAATCGCTATAAATCTCCTTACCCTTCTGTAGAGAGGTAGCTATTTAGGGGATGGTATTGCCCATTGATTAGGATCTCAGGATCTCAGTCTCTAAGTACACTGTTAGAGTTTACAAGGCAGAATACTCTACAGGATGTTGCCAAACTTTCTCAGCCCTGGTTTTAAATAAGAAAAACAATCAGTATGCCTCCTTAAAGAGTTATTTGTGAGGGGTAAATGCTATTCATGTTAAAACACCTAGAACATGAATATCATTCTAATACAGTTCTATATTCTGGGAGAGGGACATTTGGCAAGCATGCCACTGGGAAAACTTTTTAATTAAAGGTAAAACTTATGCTTTCATGTTTTGGATCCAAATCAACCCAAATGTATTTACCTAATACCAGAAGGAATTGTTAGCCCTACACCACTAGAGTCTAGAAACACACTTTCATCTCCATTCTCAAATGTTTACTGTTTATTACTTGAACATCAAGGAACTACTGAATTTATTATTACCATCATTAATTTGTTCATGACATTCCATAAAATCCAAGCCGCTTTGTATGCTGAGCTATTGCTAGCCATTCTATTTCCAGGAAAGTTGAAAGCCAGCACCAAGAGTGCTCTCTTTTCTTTAATATCTAATGTAAAGGCCAGGAGAGTTCCAGAGAAGTGAGCTTATTTCTATTCTTAGTTTTATTTATTTTTTAAGTGGATACTGTCTCCCTCTACCACAAATTATACAATTGAGTTTCCCATATTTGGAGAAATCTCAGGAGTATACGCATCCAGAGTGCAGTAGATAGTCCTCACCTTGGGGAAACCATATTTGTTATCATGGCAACTCCTCTGGTAGGTAAATGTGAGAAATGAGGTGTGCTTGTTTGTTTTATCTTGTTGTGTTTTTATAGAATTATGTAAGGCTTTATATTAATGAACATATGGTTATTGAAGGGATAGAAGGTAATGGCCCTTTGTAAATACCAAACCATGTGAGCCAGGTGGTAATGGACCTGGTTGAGCACATATGTTACAATATTCAAGGATCCAGGTTCAAGCCCCTGGTCCCCACCCTCATGAGGGAAGCTTCATAAGCAGTGAAGCAGTACTGCAAATGTCTCTCTATCTCCTCTGTCTCTCTCTCTCTACTTCCTCTCCATTTCTCGCTGTCTTTATCCAATAAATAAATAAATTATACATATATATATATATCACCATACTGTTATTTACAGAGAGTGTACTAGTTGCTTAATAGAACCAAATTCTTTTCAGCTTGATAATTCCTGAATTTGACAATCAGAAAACTTTTTTAATACAGTTTTGGGAATAAGAACTCCTCAAACTTATTAAATTATGAAATGTTCCAACCTGGTTATCCTAACATAATTACCTCATGGACTACATACCACAGGTAGTCTTTGGGACAGTTCCTGATGTTTAGACAGACTCAACAGGAATTCAGTTCAGATAACAGTCACCTTTTGTGGGATTTTTTTTTCAAAGAAAATGAAAATATTAACCCATCTGACTTAGAAGTATATTAATGATTCTAAGGAAATATATTACTATTCATAACCAATACAGAGTTTTCTGTCCAACAACCCTATATGTGAATTCAAAGAAAAGAAATGGAAAGGAAACAGTTTTCAAACTTGCATAAGAATATTTAGGGGCCCAAGGAGGGATCTCAGCAGTAGAGCAAGTGCCTTGCATGAGTGAAGCCTTGGGTTAGACAACCAGCATTGCATATAATGAAATAGTACTCTGGTCTCTCTCTCTCTCTCTCTCACAACAAAAGGAAAAAATATATAAAATAATGTAAAGGGAAGAAGAACTAGTCACAATATCTGTTTCTTTTAAATAATAATAGCAATGTTTGATTTATCTAGTAGTATGTACTACCATTTATTGTTAACCTTGTCATATAGAGAGAAATATAATAATTTTCTCTAAGATTAGAATTTCGAATGAAATGTTTTACTATTCAATACATTTAACAGACTATAAAGGTCTGTAAAGATTTTCTTAGAGTCTTTAGGAACTCTGCCTTTTTTATGTCCCATATGAAATGCTCCTGTGTTATTAAGTGGGACAAGCATAACAGTCTAAAAATTCTTATAACTGGGATTTAGAGAAATAGTGTTCTAACATAGTCCTGTGACTTATTAGTTATGAACTTGAACATACACTGAACATATGGAATGCTGAAGGACAGGAACTTTTAGTATTCTTCAAATACCACATCTCTAAGTACTTCTTAACTACAAAGAGAGAAAGATATCGATGTAAGGGCAGGGGTAGACAGCATAATGCTTCCACAAGGAGAGTCTCAAGTTCAAGCCCCTGCACCACCATAAACCAGATCTGAGCAGTGCTTTGGTATATATATATTGATGTAATAGTGAAATCTGTCAGACACCACCTTAATGTAATGATCAAACATAACATCACCAATAGTGGGCATGTTAGCTTTATGTGACTCCATTTCATGCCCAGAGCAGATATCATTAATGATCTCACAACAGATCCTCTTGAAATTAGGGATAGCCTCAAAATCTTTCTCAAGGTTGATGGCTTCACTGTGGAGAAGTGCTTGAGAGCATTAACATGGTGCTACCTACTTTGGTCTATAAGCAAAGAACACAATATTAAGTATGACACTTGTGCAGTAATTGGGGAAAGAGCAAGACTCTGAGATCCTTGATAGAGGAAGAATCAATGATCCTGTGACCTTGCAGATCAGAGAGTTAAGATGACTCTATAGACTGAAGAGAAAAATAAACTGTGTGTGTTTAAGACAGAAGGAAAAACAGTGGTGGAGGCAGGACAGCCACTAATGCATCAAGTCTGCCAAGTGAACTACAACCTATTTACTATCATAAATTACTTTGGTAATTGAAGTATCACTTTTAAAGTCATTTCTCTGATTAGGGTCACAATCCCATGTCCTTATGAATGAAAACTTAGTGTGATAAAAGTGGGCTCTGCCCAGTGTTCTCAGACTTCAAAATAGCCCTCTAAAATTAATGCTGATTCATTTGAACAGTTCCCTCGGTCACAAGTGTACATCCTTTAAGGTTAGGCTTACGCTTAAATGACATCTCCCCCATCTAACAAATTGGGTTTGGTTTAGTTTTGTTGTTGTTACTTGTTTGTTCATGCTAACTCTTTTTTTTTTTAACTTAACTATGTATTTTCCCCTTTTGTTGCCATTGTTGTTTATCATCATTGTTGTTATTATTGCTGTCATCATTGTTGGATAGGACAGAGAGAAATGGAGAGAGGAGGGGAAGACAGAGAGGGGGAGAGAAAGATAGATACCTGCAGACCTGCTTCACTGCTTGTGAAGTGACCCCCCTCAGGTGGGGAGCCAGGGGCCTTCAGACCTGCTTCACCACTAGTGAAGTGACCCCCCCACACACAGGTGGGGAGCCAGGGGCTTGAACCAGGATCTTGATGTCTCGTGCACTTTCCGCCAAGTGCGCTTAAGCCTCTGTGCCACCACCCAGCTCCCCCATGCTAACTATTAACTCAGCTCCTTTTCTGTTTCCTTTATATCATTTATCCCAGCTGGCAAGTATGTTACTAATTGTTTTTTAGCATGTTGTTGTGGAGGTGGTTTTGCTCTATTTTTCCCATTACATTGTCAGCTCCAACACAGCAGGGATGGTTTCTATTTTGCATGTCACTGAATCATCAGCTTATACAGCCTGGCACAGGTACTCAGTGGGTATTTGTTAAATAAATAAACCAATGGATGGAAGAATAAATGAATCTAGTTTTTTAATTTTTCAAGCCATGTAGAGTTATGTCTGGAGTAGGTGGAGAGCAAACAAGTAACTAACCCTTTGTGTCCTGGTTAAAAGTTGAGGTGAAATGTTCAGTCCTAAGTGGTTCACAAACCCTAACTCCTGTTCTAAAAACAACTTTAAAAGTTCCAGTCATGGAAGGCATCAAGGGAGCTCCAGGGAGAAAGAGAGGAGAGGAGAGGAGAGGAGAGGAGAGGAGAGGAGAGGAGAGGAGAGGAGAGGAGAGGAGAGGAGAGGAGAGGAGAGGAGAGGAGAGGAGAGGAGAGGAGAGGAGAGGGGAAGGGAGGGGAAGGGAGGGGAAGGGAGGGGAAGGGAGGGGAAGGGAGGGGAAGGGAGGGGAAGGGGAAAAGAACGGGTGGGGGAAGGGAGAGAGGAAAGGGAAAAGAAGAGATGCTGGTTTGAGCCCCTGGCTCCCCACCTGCAGGGGAGTCATTCTCAGCAAGCTGTGAAGCAGGTCCGCAGGTGTCTCTCCCCTGCCCCGCCCCTCTCCCCCCTTTTTTCCAGTTCTCTCTGTCCTATCCAACAACCACGACATCAACAACAACAATAATAACTACAGCAACAATAAAACAACGGCCAACAAAATAAATGAAAAAAAAGAAAAGAAAAGAAAAGGAGAGGGAAAGGAAAAAAAAAGAAACTGTATCCTTGTAAAGGGTGCAGGGAGAGGTAAAGTCAAGGAGTTTTATCCTTCAGTTTTTTTTGTATTAAAATTCTCTTATTGCTATTCCTTCTCTGAAAGACAGCTACAGGTGGCTTCAACATAAAAAAGAAGCGAAACACATGAATTTGTGAGGGGACAAATGGTAGTCAAAATGTCACTAAGACTTTGTGAAAACTATAATGATTATCCCTGGGGGGGCGGTGGAGGGGGGTAAAGGGGGGGGCCACAGAACAGTGGTGATGGGTGTGGTGTGGAACTATACCTCCATAATCTCATCATTAAATCACTAATACAAATAAAAAATTTTAAATGCAAAAAATAAATAAAGTTCCATAACACTTAGAGCATTGGGGTTTTTGCTATAGGATAAAAATTCACCTCTCTGTGGTCCGAAAGGTGGCTCAATGGATAAAGTATTGGACTCCCAAGCATGAGGTCCTGAGTTCAGTCCCCAGCAACACATGTACCAGAATGATGTCTGGTTCTTTTTCTTTCTCCTCCTTGCTTTCTCATTAGTAAAATAAATAAATAAATAAATAAATAAATAAAATCTTTTAAAAAATCACCTCCCAATATGACTCCATGATATATAAATTATGCCATTTTTAATTGTATCTTTTATTTTAAATAAGTTCATTTGCCTTGTAGCCCTACATGTATCCTGAATATTCTACGTAACACATGGAGAGGAATGTTCTCACTATAGCCCATACTTTAGAAAACTCTCTGGTATATAAAGAGCTCAGCAAACTTAGCACCAAAAAAGCAAATGACCCCATCCAAAAATGGGCATAGGATATGAACAAAACATTCACTACAGAGGAGATCCAAAAGGCTAACAAACACATGAAAAACTGCTCTAGGTCACTGATTGTCAGAGAAATGCAAATTAAGACAACACTAAGATACTACCTCACTCCCGTAAGAATGGCATACATCAAAAAGGACAGCAGCAACAAATGCTGGAGAGGTTGAGGGGACAGAGGAACCCTTTTACATTGCTGGTAGGAATGTAAATTGGTCCAGCCTCTGTGGAGAGCAGTCTGGAAAACTCTCAGAAGGCTAGACATAGACCTTCCATATGATCCAGTAATTCCTCTCCTGGGGTTATACCCCAAGGACTCCATAACACCCAACCAAAAAGAGGTGTGTACTCCTATGTTCATAGCAGCACAATTCATAATAGCTAAAACCTGGAAGCAACCCAGGTGCCCAACAACAGATGAGTGGCTGAGAAAGCTGTGGTATATATACACAATGGAATACTATGCAGCTATCAAGAACAATGAACCCACCTTCTCTGACCCATCTTGGACAGAGCTAGAAGGAATTATGTTAAGTGAGCTAAGTCAGAAAGATAAAGATGAGTATGGGATGATCCCACTCATCAACAGAAGTTGAGTAAGAAGATCTGAAAGGGAAACTAAAAGAAGGACCTGACCAAATTGTAAGTAGGGCACCAAAGTAAAAACCCTGTGGTGAGGGGTAGACATGCAGCTTCCTGGGCCAGTGGTGGGTGGGAGTGGGTGGGAGGGATGGGTCACAGTCTTTTGGTGGTGGGAATGGTGTTTATGTACACTCCTAGTAAAATGTAGTCATATAAATCACTAGTTAATTAATACAAGAGGGGGAAAATTAATTGTATGTCTTGAAGTTTTTCAAAACACAAACTGAATCTTTTCAATATATAGGCTGTTTAATTGATATGCAGACTCTCTCAAAAGCCTAGACCAAGTAGATCAGAAGCAACCAATAGCACAGCTATATACAAGATACTGGGTACTGTACAGCAAACCCTAACAAAAGGACTTTTCAAAGTTAACCCAATTACCAAATAATGTGATGATAACATTAACTATCGATTGTCTTTTTGAACCCTAAGACAGCAGGAACCTCACATCTCCACTATAGAGCCTCTACTTCCGCCAGTCCTCGAACCCTTGGATAGGGCCCACTTTCCCGTATGCCTCTCCCAATCCATATCAAATAATATTGCATCTGCCGATCACAACCTAACCAACACACCGATTGCCACCTCAACATGCTTCACTTCAGACTGTGTCCAAAGACTACACGTGTGGAATGACAACCCTTCAGCTTCATTACTCGGGTGAGACCTTTCCTTTCATAGTATACTCTAATTTCATCTCAGGTGGTTCACTTTCTAACAAAGTCCCAAAACCTAGGTATACACCAGTTTCTGTGAGAGAGAGCATATGTTCACACGTATCTATAAACTACTGCAAAATATATACCTGAAAGCAGAAGTACACTAGAGTTTGCAGTGAGCACCCTAACACTTCTTCTCCACTATTCCGAGCTTTGGGTCCATGATTGCTCAACAATTTGTTTGGCTTTGTATGTTAACTCTCTTTTCAGTCACCAGGTTCCAGATGCCATCAGGATGCTGGCCAGGCTTCCCTGGATTGAAGGCCCCACCAATGTGTCCTGGAGCTCAGCTTCCCCAGAGATACACCCTACTAGGGAAAGAGAGAGGCAGACTGGGAGTATGGACCAACCAGTCAACGCCCATGTTCAGCAGGGAAGCAATTACAGAAGCCAGACCTTCTACCTTCTGCAACCCACAATGACCCTGGGTCCATGCTCCCAGACGGATGGAGAATGAGAAAGCTATCAAGGGAGGGGGTGGGATATGGAGATTGGGTGGTGGGAATTGTGTGGAGTTGTACCCCTCCTACCCTATGGTTTTGTTAATTAATCCTTTCTTAAATTAAAAAAAAAAAAAAAAAGAAAAGAAAACTCTCTGTTTGTCAGCTGAAGCCCATGAACGGAGAGTATTCTTTCATGGCTGAGCAGGGCCACTGCTGAATAGCAGTTCAGATTAACCAGTGCCACTGTAGCTGTAATGATATCCTTAGAAACTCAAGAGTCTTTGCTGAAAGAACAAAAATCAATATTTTGTTTCCTCTCTCCCTTCTTAATGTTTCATCATTTTTATGACCTCCTGCTACTTCTGTCACCTCTTTCTCTAATGTGCTTTTCTGAGAAAACAGAAAAGTTGGACTAGAAATAATTGTAACACAAATGTAAAAGCACTTTCAACAAAAACTAATATTTGAGTCTCAATAACAATGCTCTGTTAGCACCAAGGTTTGACTTTTTTAAAAAAAAATCCTTTTAAAACATTTCAGTGTAGTTTTGGTACAACACAGGTGGACTCTACTTTTTATTAACTACTTTTCAGGTAAAAAGAAGATACTAACATCACTAGCAAATTATTTTATTCACTGAAACCTGCAGTAGTAAACATCTCACAGTACTAATTATTGGCCTCAACCTCTCCCATATGTAGACTTTACTTACACAACTGCTGCCAAGGTTTCAAAGCATATAATATGCCAGTCTTTAATTTGATTTTTAATCAAGTAAAAAACTAAGACTTGTGTTGGGGGGAAAAAAAGTTTAAACTTCCCACCAAAAGATTTTAAACTTGGAGCTGACGCTGAATGGTCAGTGGAACATGATATAATGCCATATGCCATGAGCCATGAGGAGCTAAGCTTGGTTCTGAGTTGTATCTGCCTTTCCCTTTTAAAACATATCTATTAACATCACCAGAAAGCTGCTGAATTAAGAAGTAGTAGAAAATTGTCACCCAGGGGGGTACATTGCATAAAGGTTATGCAAACAGACTCTCATGCGTGAGGCTCTAAAGTCCCAGATTCAATCCCCCACCCCGCTATAAAACAGAGCTGAACAGTGCTCTGGTGTTTTTCTCTCTCTCTCCCTCTCTCTCTCTCTCTCTCTCTAAGATTTTATTTATTTTTCAAGAAGATAGAAGGAGAAAGAGAAAGAGAGAGAGAACCAAACATCACTCTGATACATGTGCTGTCGGGGATTGAACTCAGGACCTCATGCTTGAGAAGCCAATGCTTTATCCACTATGCCACCTCCTGGACCATACTTTCACTGTCTGTCTATGCATCTCTCTCAAAAATAAAATAAACAAAATATTTTTAAAAAAAAAAGAAAGAAAGAAAGAAAATTATCACCCAGATAAAAATGTTAGTTTTTGGCCAAATGTGATATGATGAATGAACAGCCAATATTGCTTGAGACCACAGCCAGAGGATGATATAACATAGTCAACTACATTGTCATAGGAATCAGATAGTACCATTTTTTGTGATGTATATGCTGGGGAGCATAGGGAATAGCAGAGCTGTTGATTGCAACCTGTTGACTTTCTGCAACTCAGTCAGACATCACCAAGAATGTTTTTGATTCTCTGTAGTCTGTGAAAAATCATTTCTATCTCTTTATTATTTTCCATGACCACATGTTTATGGAAATAAGTTCTCTAGTCATTATAATGAGATTAATAACAACAGTCTAAACCTTGGAAGAGTTTTTTCAACATTCTGCCATTTTTTTTCAAAATATTTTATTGAGAAAATTTTAATACATCTGGTAGAGTTAAAATAGACCTCGGCTACACAGCAAATGTCTGTCTTTCAAGAAACATGTGGTGCTACATTTTTCTTTTATAGCAATCATCCCTGCATTTTTTTTTTAATGGCTACAAATCTTTACTTTTACACAAGTTATCTTCCTCCTGAAACATCTTCATCTTAAAAACTAGAATCCCAAAAGCTTGGAACTGGATCATTTGGCCCTTTCTCTTCTTCCTCTTGTTTTTTTTTTGTTGTTGTTGTTGTTGTTGTTGGGTAGATGGGTTGCTTTCTCTTGTTATCAGTTCCCTATTTTCACTGTGTAGACAAGGCTACTGCAAAGATGGCCAATGAACCCAAAACCTCAAAAAAAAAAAATCCTTAAAAAACCTCCTGCAAGAAATGTGGAAAACAAGAGTCCCACTACGTGGCCCACTTTTTTTAATGACACTTTTATGTCTTTTGATCAACCACATTTCAAGAGGGTAACTCTCCTGTTGCACAAGAGACACAAGTCCTTTCCCCGGGGTGTCCAAGTGTCAGCTGCTTGAGGTCTCTGGGCAGTTGTATCACACTGACTCATCATAAGTTTACCTTTCAACTTCTTCCAGTGTCCCATGCCCACATAACTACCAAGCATGGCTGTCTTGAAGGGCTCTAGATCTCTAAAATAATTGCAGAGCCCAGCTATAGGACATGCTTAATGTACAAAACTGAGAAGATGGTATGTTCCTTTTTAACTTTCTTCCTGGGCATTCTAAGGAGGAAAAGGGGGAAGTAGGTAGAGAAAAGTGGTGCTGGGACTTCAGGAACATAGGACACTTTGTGGGATCATCTCTTTATTTGAACCTGAGTTCTTCAGACATCTTCAGTATCTGCCAAGGACTGATTGGCAGGAAGACTCAGCTGTGGAGTTAGAAGGTAATCCACTAGCTTAGTGATTGTAGTCTTGTTTATGTTTGAAAATAGATTTATTACTTTTCAGTTTTACCAGATCGTGATTTATAAATTAATATCTTGTGTAATACTAAATTGTCTAAGGATTTTCTTATATTTAACTAAATTAAACAATAATAATAACAATAGCAACAGTCTATGGGTCCAGAAAATAACTCACCTTGATAGTACACTTGCTTTGCCATGCTCCACTGGTTTGAGCTCAGTCCCCACCCCACCAAAGAAAATTTCAATGCTGGGCAGGGAAACAGCATAATGGTTACGCAAATAGACTCTCATGCCTGAGGCTCCTAAACCCCAGGTTCAATCTCCAGCACCACCATAAACCAGAGCTGAACAGTGCTCTGGTGTTTCTCTGTGTGTGTGTGTGTGTCTGTCTCTGCATTTCTCTCAAAAAAATAAAATAAATAAAATTTTTTAAAAATTGTTTTAAATAAAAAAAGAAAAGTAAAGAAAATTTCAATGCTGTGGTGCCTTCTTCTCTGTCTCTGTCTACTCTTTGTCTGACAAACAATAAAACCCCAGTGCCAATAAAAAACAATTGTTATGTGGCATCTTAGTCATTATTCCCCATGTTTCAAAAGTCTACACTCATGGGCCAGGCAGTGGCACACCCAGCTGAACACGTACATTACTATGTGCTAGGATCTGAGTTCAAGCCCCTATTCCCTACCTGCAGGAAGGATGCTTCTTGAGTGGTGAAGCAAGTCTGGAGGTGTGTATCTTTCTCTCTCCCTCTCTAGCTTTCCCACTCCCCTCAATTTTTCTCTATCTTGTGAAGTAAAATAAAATAAAAAGCAATAGCAATAAAAAATATCTGCACTCACTGTTTCAGAGTTTATTATTAAATAATTATCAATTTAGTATTTGATAATACTAAATAATTATCAAAATGTTGATGAATTAGCATAAATATTTTTCAGTCTTTGCTTTGCTTTTCTATCTTCAAATTAATAACAAAGGCTTATGGTTTTGTTCATGTATATACTAGCTATGTGTTACCAAAATCTCTGGTCCACCAGTGTTCATAAAGGATTCAGACTGAATAGCACCAGGCTAAAGAAGCAGATTCAACCTCATGCATGCTATTCTTAGGGCAGTCAAAAAAAAAAAAAAAAACCAATAATGATACAGTCAAGTTATAACTCTTGAAGCTTCTGCTTGAATGGGGCCTATGTCACATGTGCTTAAAGTCATATGGCCAAGGCTCCCCAGAGAGACTTAACCACCAAAGACCCCTATAGCTATGTATGTAGTAAATCCTTGGGAACAGTTATGCCAATCTACCAACTAATGGAGTTTCTGTTTCTCACTCATCTTACAGTTGAATAAATGTGCTTGGTGTGTAGGAAGCTTTTTTTTTCCTTTTAATCTTTCAGAACCAGGTTATTTACATCTTGTGGTTCCAATATGTGTATCCAGCCAACAAATGGGGAAGAGAGATTAAGGAAACCTCAGTCACTTCTCAAAAATCTGGGTCTAGAAGAGAATCTTATATTTTATTGATGTCCACTTAGATACAAAGAGTCAGAGAAACAGAACATGTTACCAAAAAAAAAAAAAAGTGCCCTCTGCTTGGGAAGTCACAGCAACAGTTCTGTGAAAAAAGGAAGATCATTTTTTGTGTGTGATTGTTTTTTTAGCTATTTCTTCAACACAAAACTTCAAACTTCTATTCTAGATATGCTTAAGTTTTATTTCTAGATTTACTTGTACTAAAATTGGGCTGGCTATAAAAAATATTCAGTATCTCATGGTTTGGCTTTAATTTTGTTGTTGTTTATAGATTCTACTGAATCATCTAAAGCATCAGTTCCTTTGAAAATTGTCATGTTCTTCGGCTAAGATAGATACGTATCTACTCCATCACATTCCAAAAACAAGGTATGTCACTTTGTTTCTTGATAGTTCAAAAGGAAAAGATTAATAATGATTTTTATAGGTTGCCTATTAATTTTCCATTTCCTGTCTGTGGTTATACAATCACTAAAACAGTCATGTTTGTCTCCAAACCTCTAAATTTGCTTAACTACCCAAGTGAAAAGAACAATTGGTCATTTACAAGCACAGATGTGTGAGTGAGAAGAAAGACCTCACCAAAATTATGGATGCAAATATAAAGACTAAAATTGAAAACTGGTTCCAAAGGTTACCAGTAACTAGTTAGAAACAATCACTTCTGTAAATAAATATGACTTCTTTTTTTTATTAGTGACTTAATAGTGATTTGTAAGATTGTAAGATAATAGGGGTATAGTTCAACACCATTCCCACTATCAAAGTTCTTTGTTCCCACACTACAATGATAATCACCATACTCTCCCAAGATTTTAGAGACAGGTAAACTCCTTTTCTTTTTTCAAGTTCATGTATTTCAATTATCTATATTCCACATATGTGTGAAACCACCTGATGTCCTTCATTTCTTTACTTACTAACTAAGCATAATCACCTGTAGTTTCATCCATTTTGTCCCAAAGAACACAATATTATCTCTTTTAATTACTGAATATAACTGTAACTTCTCTATTAGGAAATTCACCCATGTAACTGCCACCCATTCCCTAACAGGGTCTCTCTATATCAGCTTTCTTGAAACCTTCTAATGGTCCAGATGCACAGGATATGGACCAAGAGCTCATTTGCAGCCATAGCACAAGGCTTCCCTAGAGAATTTTGTCTTTACCTGTTTAATAGCATAGTCCTATTCTATCTTGCACTGTAATGATTTATATATAGTCTTTCTCTCTCCTTATAGATAATTAGCTCTGTTTATCTTCCTATTCCCCACAACATTTACCTGGCACATAATTAGTTATGTGGATGATGATGATGATGATGATGATGATGATGATGTGATAACTAGATCAATTTACAGATGAATTTGAGCCCAAACTTGAGACCACATTCAGATAGTACTTCCATTAACTAAGCACTAGATTTTCATGTTGCATTAACTAAGCCAAATGTCACTAAGCTGTTAATTTTCTTACATACCCTTCACTTCTACAAAGATTCTTGCATATACTGCTTCACGTGCTAAAAGAGGAACTATAGAAAGAAAGGAAAATCTTTGTCCACTCCTCAACCTTTACTTCCTTGTTTCCTTTCTTGGTTTCCATCTTGGTCATGTGGTAATCATTGTGAAGCCACTGAAAATGCAGAGAAGCTCTCCTGCTCCTCTGGGCCTTCTCTGTTGTTCTTTCCATACCCTGGAGCCAGAAAGGCCATCTTGTTTCCTTCAGTTCTTGGGAAAACTGGAATTTTAATCCAGACAAGCCTTTCAGATTTCACTATTATGCAAATTTACACATTTAGTACTATTAATGAAGAAACCAAAATTCCAATCTTACAAGAAGAGATAAGGAAGGAGAACTATTACAGTAGGACCTTGAGTTTGAGTTCTTTTTCTTTTCAATTGACTGACCTTGGACGAGACAAGTGAACCCTGTAGAACTCACTCCTCAGAATAGAATGAACAGGCTCAGTTAGGATACCTCTAATTCTTTTTTTTTTTTTTTTGCCTCCAGGGTTGTTGCTGGGGCTCAGTGCCTGCACCATGAATCCACTGCTCCTGGAGGCCATATTTTTCCCCTTTTGTTGCCATTGTTGTTGTAGCCTTGTGGTTATTGTTGTTGTTGATGTAGTTTGTTGTCGGATAGGACAGAAGAGGAATCGAGAGAGGAGGGGAAGAGAGAAGCTGGGAGAGAAAGATAGACACCTGCAGACCTGCTTCACCGCCTGTGAAGCGACTCCCCTGCAGGTGGGGAGCTGGGGGCTCAAACAGGGATCCTTAAGCTGGTCCTTGTGCTTTGCACCATGTAAGCTTAACCCACTGGGCTACCGCCCGACCCCCCTCTAATTCTTTTCTATGCCAGAAAATAGGAGTCACTAATATGGCAGACAGTGATCATTTCAATTGAATGAATATCTCCAGTCTGCCAGAGGTGTGAGTTTGTTTTTGTGTCACCCCTCACCCTTATATAACCTCCATCCATAGTTCTCTCAAAGTCTTAGACACAACTTACCTACTCTTTTTTTTTCTTTTTGAAAGTTCACATGTTTCAATTATCTTCATTCCACAAATGAGTGAGAGCAAAGAATGTGATTTTTCAATCCAAGCATCTATCTGCCTTTTTCAATGTTGGTTATTCACATATTACCTAAACTACATGTAAAATCTAGTCCAGTAAATTAATCAGTAGTTCATACATATCTAATCTAAAAGAAGTACAAAAGCACACCCTCATTCCAAAAAACAGACTTGTATTTTAAATAATATTTTTATTTTATTTATTCGATAGGGCAGAGGGAAGTTGAGAGGGGAGAGGGAGATAGGGAGCAAGAAGAGAAGCACCGATAGCACTGCTTCACTGCTTTCAAAGCTTTCCTCTTGCAGGCAAGGACTGGAGGCTTGAACCGAGCCCTGGTGCATTGTAATGTGTGTACTCAACCAGGTACACTACCACCCAGCCCCTAGATTTGCATTTTTAATATATCTGCTAGAACAATAGTTTCCTAACACAACCACCTGATGTTTCTCACGTTTTTTACTATAGTCAGAGGATAACAAGACTTTATTTTTCTTCTACTGTAGAGATCTGTAAAGGAACTAATGGCTCTAATTAAGGAAATTTTTAAATTTCCCAAACACTAGTTGGGGTAGAAGGTTCTGTTGTTTGGTAAGATGTTGTAATGTGGTTATCACAGTAGGAGTTACAGCATTATCTGACAGCAGGCGAAAGGAACTGAAAGTGTTGTGCCTTTTTTAAAATACGTGAAAATTTGCCTCCCATGCAGACATAGAGATTTAGGCAATATGTTGTATATAGAAAGGTAAAAAATGGATTTCTTAATTTGAGTTCAGGCCACTCAATCTCAGAGAATTGTTGCTTTTTCTTTGTGCATGTCTGTGCCTGTGTATTTATTGGCAATAGTGATAGTAGAGCTGGTAGTATGCGTATTAAGGATTGGGTGTGAAAGAAAAATGTTCTTATATTCATCCACCTGGAGCATGCAGAGAAAATAAGGACCTTAGAGGGGACCTTTTCTGAAAGACAAGGGCCTGCTATTAACAGTCTTACTGACTCCATGTGCTATTTTTTTTTTCTCCAGGGTTATCCCTGTAGCTTGGTACCAGCACTATGAATCCACTGTTCCTGGCTGCCATTTTTCTTTTTCTATTTTATTGTATAGGACAGAGAGAAAGTGAGAGAGGAGGGGGTGATAGAGAGGGGAAGAGAAAGATAACACCTGCAGACCTACTTCACTGCTTGCAAAGTGATTCCTTTGCAGGTGGGGAGCCAGGGGCTCGAACCGGAGTCCTTGCTCAGGTCCTTGCACTTTCTACTATGTGTGCTAAACATGGTGTGCTACTACCCAGCCCCCATGATGCTATTCTTAACTGAATAACTTAGATCTTGGGAAATGTTATTGTGGCTTCATTTAGACTACCAGGGCAAACAAAAGGAAGCAGCTGGTAGCCGGATTTAATAGAAGTTGCCCTTTTAGCAGAGTTTCACACCTGAGGCCAGTTGATAGGAAACTAAGAAGGAAAACAGAAGGTTATAGGTCTCCTAGATGATTTCATAGTTCCTCTTTCCTTTCTCCTACCTCCTAGATGTGAGAGATAAAAAAAGAAAAAAGGAAAGATTTTCCAAAATGGAAGATGGCAGGGGAAAGTAGGACATAAGCACTAAGGAGACTACAGAATAGGCCACCAAGAGATAACAGTTATTTTAAGAACACTAGAACAAGGCTAGTCCTTTTTCCAACTCTGACACAATCTCCCACAGACAATATCTGGGGTCCACCTGCATGTTAGCTGTCAGTCTCAGTTAAAAACTAGTAAAGTCATGGACCCCCCTGGAATATACCTAAAATAGACCTACCAGCTTTTTCCAAAACAGAGATCCCAAATCTTCATCTGCAATATTCTTGCCTTTAGGTTCCTGATTAATCAACCATTTGTTCTGCTTTATATCTTAATTCTTCTTTTTTAAAATTTCTTTATTGGGGAATTAATGTTTTACATTCAACAGAAATACAATAGTTTGTACATGCATAATGTTTCCCAGTTTTCCATATAACAATACAACCCCCACTAGGTCCTCTGTCATCCTTCTTGGATCTGTATTCTACCCACCCACCCACCCTAGAGTCTTTTACTTTGGTGCAATATGCCCATTCCATTTCAGGTTCTACTTGTATTTTCTTTTCTGATCTTGTTTTTCAAATTCTGCCTGAGAGTGAGATCATCCCATATTCATCCTTCTCTTTCTAACTTATTTCACTTAACGTGAATTTTTCAAGATCAGCTGAAAATGGTGAACTCAACATTTTTGATAGCTGAGTAGTATTCCTTTGTGTATATATACCACAACTTGCTCAGCCACTCATCTATTGTGGGACACCTGGGTTGCTTCCAGGTTTTGGCTATTACAAATTCTGCTTCCAAGAACATATGTGTACACAGATCTTTTTGGATGGCTGCGTTGGGTTCCTTAGGATATATCCCCAGGAGAGGAATTGCAGGATCATAGGGTAGGTCCATTTCTAGCCTTGTGAGAGTTCTCCAGACTGTTCTCCACAGAGGCTGGACCAATTTACATTCCCACCAGCAGTGCAGTAGGGTTCCTTTGACCCCACAACCTCTCCAGCATTTGCTGCTGTTACCTTTTCTGATGTATGACATTCTCACAGGAGTGAGGTGGTATTTCTTTGTTGTCTTTATTTGCATTTCACTGACAATTAGTGATTTGGAGCAATTTTCATGTGTTTCTCGGCCTTTAGGGTCTCTTCTGTGGTGAATATTCTGTCCATGTCCTCCCCCCATTTTTGGATGTGGTTATTTGTTGTCTTGTTGTTGAGATTAGCAAGTTCTTTATATATTCTGGTTATTAGCCTCTTGTCTGATGTATAGCATGTAAAGATCTTCTCCCATTCTGTGAGGGGTGCCAGATAGCTAATCTAAACTCTCTTTATTAGAAATCCCTGTCCTTTATATCTCCTGAGGCAGAAGTGTCAGGTCGGAAGAGGATGTATATAGGATGGGGGTGGGGAGAAGGAAAAAGCACACGAACCAGTGGGGATTAAATGGTGGAAAACAGGATACTAGGAGAGGGGGCAGAGTGGAAAAAGAGTGTGAACCAGTGGGAATTAAACCAGTGTGAACAAAACGATGGTTATGTAAATAGACCACAGCATCAAGCAATGCAACAGAAGGGGTCTTAGAAGCAGAATTTAGAAGCAGACCAACATTTCCCCCTTTCTTTTTAAGTAATGACCATAGTATCAGGACTGTGGGGTGAACAGAAACCTATATCATGAAGGTGTATTCAAAAGAACTGGCATAAGACATGGAGGAACAAATAGGAGAGCAGCAAGAACCAATGTGATGCCAAGGGGAGGCCTGAGAGGATATTTCCTGCCTCAAAGGGCAGTGCCTAACTGGTGAAAGGGCGTTTCCTGCCTCTGGGGGCATTTCATGCCTCAGAGGGCGTTTCCTGCCTCTGGGGGCAGGACCTGGTAAGAAGGTGAGGTTTTCCTGGCTCTAGGGGCAGGGCCTGCAGGCGAGGAGCATGGCCTATAGAGTCCCAAGACAGCTAGATGCAAAGTCCATGGACTGCTGTGGTCAGTCTTTGAGAAACCCAGCAGCGTAAAGGGAAACTGCTGTAAAGTTGTGTAAAGTATCCAAGAGATGTACCAGTAAGTCCAATAGAAGTTTCAGTCCAAAGCAGATAACCATGGAAGAAATGCCAGGGGATGAAACGCTGCACATCTGTCTCGATGGGGAAGGTCAACCACTCTAATTCCACTTTTCTGTAGAGAGTGAGCTTTGGAGTCTGTGAATCAGTTTCTTCAGGTTGTGCCAGGTCACATCATTGGTTTTGGGTGGTGTGTTGTAGTCATGCCATCTTGTGGGTGATGTCAGAGGACAGGGGTCCAAATGGATTTCTGGGGATTCCATTTGAGCAGATGCTTTTTCATGTGAAGACTTGACAGTTATAATTAACTTAGTTGTGAAACAAAACTTGTAGCAGATTAGAAGTTTACTATAATTGATAACTCAATTATAATTGGAAGTCCTTTCTAGTATGATTTTAAGGTTGTTTAAACAGTTTATACTCAATAAAATGTGGAGAGGTAAACAGAAGAACCATGGTTAGAAGCCTCAAGCATAAGAATCATTAGCATAACCATTGTGCTTTCTACCCAGCCCATACTCATACAGTTTTCAGGATTAAACGTATCACATTTATACCAAGACATAAAAAATATCAAAAGAGAAAAAAACAATTTTTTGGACTGTTTCTGGATGTCTCTAGAAATCATGGCTGCATCCAGCATTTTTTTTAAAGTCAATTAAATTTCAGAATACTCACAGCAAAATGGGTCATACAAAAATTAAGTCATTCAAATCACTTTCTTATGAAACACAACTTGAACCAGATTATTAGATTCCACTATGTCATATAATGAGTCCCCCAGAGGAATTCCTAGTCCAAAAAGCTCCTCAAAATTCCATTTAGGCTGCTTCTGATGGTTCCTGCGGGATTGCAGGCATCCATCCCCAAGAACATCTTCCCATAGAAGAAAGAATTGAATCAGGAGGGTAGAACTAACCACGTGTTTCCATTCTTGGGGACTGCCAGGGTACTGAAGAATGCTCTTTAAGTTAGAGTAGTCCTTCTCCACGGGAAACATGCGAGAAGGAGTCCAGAAAGTCCCAGGGGAAATCTCCACGCATCTCCCAAGCTCTATGATCATGGTCATAAGGAACCAAAGTTCCTGGTCAGGGAACCAAAGTGTGGCCCAGCGCAAAATGTTCCAAAGACAGAGAAACTGTCTCATGAAGAAAGAGTAGAGGCTTTGGGAAACCTCTTCATAAGTAGAAAGGCAGCCCATAGTGGATAGTCAGCTAAACAGCTTTATTTATCTGGGGGATGGGCGGATTAGGTCCCACGTTGGTGCGCCATATGCCAGGCTAGCTTTGCAGGTGGGAGAGAGATGACCAGGGACTCATGGCTGACCTGGGAATGCAGATCAATCTTTATTGATGAGGAATGCAGTGCAAGCTAGCTAATCTAAACAGAAGGAGTCTTAGAAGCAGAATTTAGAAGCAGACCAACAGAGGGGTCTGTTGGTTTGGGTAGTGGTTTTTTTAGCTGTGAGGAAGCTTTTTAATTTGATGTAGTCCCATAGGTTTATGCTTGCCTTAGTCTTCTTTGTAACTGGATTTGTTTCATTGAATATGCCTTTAAAATTTATGCTGAAAAGAGTTCTGCCAACATTTTCCTCTAAGTATCTGATAGTTTCTGGTATAGCAACAAAGTCCTTGATCCATTTGGGATTTGCTTTTGTATTTGGTGAAATATAGTGGTTCAGTTTCATTCTTCTGCATGTTTCAACCCATTTTTTTCCAACACCATTTGTTGAAGAGAGTCTGCTTTACCCATTTAATAGATATCTTAATTCTTTTTCAGCCAACAGGTTCCAGATGCTACCATGATGCCAACCTGACTTCCCTGGGCAGATTACCCAACCAATGTGTCCTGAAGCCCCACTTCCTCAGAGCTCTTCCCACTAGGGAAATGCTGGGGCTCATGTGGAGTGGCTCCAACGGGGGGGTAGGTAAGCCTCTGACCCTCCTTCATCAGCTCTAGTGGCTGTGTGAATTAGAAAAAGGCATCAGGAGACATTCTGGTACAAACATCTGTTTATTTGAAGATGGGTACAGGCTTTTATACTGAGTTAAACAAAGAAAATTTTTCACATATGTCAGAAATTACAGATTTCTTAAATGTCAGCTTGCTCCCATGGTAGGGGGTTGGTATGACAAGAACTGATGAGATACATAAAGGTCAAGCCAATTAGTTTCCATGATGCAGGCAAGTTAATTATCCAAAGGTATTTGAGAAAAGCATAGGGGTTAAACCAGTAAGGTGCAGTAGAGAAGAAGAAAAATAAAACTTGTTATAAATCACAGATATCAAAGGGCACAAGGAAATAGAATATGGGGTCTTACTGCCTGGTACTGGCAGGGGTGTATGGTAGAGTGTGTTCTCCTATATGATCAAAAGGTGAAGTTATAGTGGATGTGTGAACTTTGAGTGAACCCTCAAGCAGGCAGCCATTTGGCCTGATAGCAGGGAGAACTAAGTGTGAGAGGCTTGTACGCTTTCCGTGAGCTTGAGAGATTAACAAAGAGAAACAAAGTCTGGGAGACTTTTCCTCTTGGCTCTTCTCTATAAGGAGAGAGGCTAACAAGTGGGGTGTCTTTCCAGACTTCCATCCAAGGATAGGAGAGCTCCCCTAAGCTCTACCAAGCTTTCACATAGTCCCACAGGAAAAGAGAGTGACAGGCTGGGAATATGGATCAACCTGCCAGTGCCCATGTTCAGCAGGGAAGCAATTAAAGAAGCCAGACCTTTCACCTTCTGCACCTCAGAGTGATCCTGAGTCCATACTCCTAGAGGAATAAAGAACAGGAAAGCTTTCAAAGGAGGGGATGAAATATGGAGTTCTGGTGATGGGAACTGTGTAGAATTCTACCCCTCTTATCCCATGGTCTTGTCAATATTTCCATTTTATAAATAAAATTTTTAAAAAAATAGAAAATAAAACCTTTATAGTTTAGTTAGTTTATAGAATTGTGATGGATCAATATAAAACAGAATAATCAAAATGTATTTAAAAAAACACTAGAGCAAGATTAAGAATGAAGTGTTCCAGCAACAATATACCTCAATGTAAAAGTGCTTAATAGGCCACTATAACTAGACCTAGACCTAATAGGCTCAGCAAGCAAGTAATTGCCTAAAGAAGGCACCATAAATTATCTAACTAAATATTTACTACTTAGGCCTAGATACTCTCCTGTCATAACGCCTATTTAACTTTGTTTCAACCACTCTATCTACTCAACCCTAGCCTCTTCTGACAACACCAGCATTATTGTCACCCTTTGATAAGCTTTAGAAGAGCACTATATACATTTAGCCAACAGATATACTGGCAAAAAATACATATCAGCTAAAGGACAATTATCATCTCTATGATAATCTTTATTAGAATAATCAAAAAAAAATAAAAAAGAATCATCAAAAAAAGTAAATGCAGTAAAACTTAAGGTTACCACACTAAAAAACTAGATCTATTGAGGCCAGACCCCATAAACCTAACACCAGTTTGGATACAACACTCAGTGCTTTAACAACTGGGAGAAAGTCTAAACTCACCAGATAAAGAAAGGACTACAAAAGCTGGATAAAGAAAAGATACTAGCTCACTTAATGAGGGCCTTTTTGGTCAATACCAGGCCACCCCATCATCTAGGGCCCTATTCAAGGAATCTTTAGATTTCCAAATAGATACAATGAGCCTAGATCTCTAATAGATGCCTCTCTCCACCATCTATCGTCACTTCCATCAGGAACATCATCATAAGGCTCTTGTGGGACTCTTCAAGACTATATTCTCACTATAAAGTAGCAGTAGGGACTGCCCCACTTTTCAAAGTGGGCACCCTACTCTGCCACTTGAGGAAGATTGATCCTAAAATGAGTTCAGTCTAGAATGTTCCTAGCTGACTGACACAGGCTCCTGTGTTAAATATGAACATATATGGGCTCTGGATCAGACTGATGAGGTAAACAGTTTAAACAGAATGTATTTATATACTTTCTTCAAGGTTGGGAGCTACTGTCTGCCTTTATTCTACTTTCTAGTTCTATTCTCAACTCTGATACCATCTTCCCATTTTTAGTCTACCTGAATGTTAGCTATCAAGTTCAAGCAAAAATTACTAAAGTCACAAACCCATGGGAACATACTTAAAATAGACTTCCTAGCTTCTCTTCTTCATTCTTTCTTTTCCTTTTTTCTTTTCATATTTTATCTGATAAGAGAGAGAGAAATTGAGAAGAGAGGTAGATAGAGAGTAAGAGAAAGAGCAATACCTGCAGACCTGCTTCACCTTTCATGAAAAGTCCCCACTGCAGGTGGGAAGCAGGGGTGCCAATCCTGGTCCTTGTGCAAGTCCTTTCGCATAGCACTATGTGTGCTTAACCAGGTGTGCCACTGCCTGGCCCCCTTTCTAGCTTCTTTCCAACCAGAGACTCCTATTCTTATCTGCTCTACTCCTACTTTTTGGTTTTTATTCATTAAACATTTTGTCCTCCTTTATATCTTTTTTTAAAAGAATTTATTTATTTATTTATTTATTCATGAGAAAGAGGAGAGAAAGAATCAGACATCACTCTGGTACATGTGCTGCTGGGGATTGAACTCAGGACCTCATGGTTGAGAATTCAATGCTTTATCCACTGCGCCACTCCTCCTTTATATCTTACTTCCTTTCAGCCACCAAGTTGCAGATGCTACTATGATTCCATCCTGACATTCCTGGACTACCAGTCCCTGTTCAGGCGCCATTATGTCAGGCAGGAGAGAGAGACAACCAGGGACTCATGGCTGAGTGGTACGCAGTTCAGTCCTTATTCATGTGGAACGCAGTGCAATCTAAGCTATCTCTAATCACAATCCTGTCCTTATAGCCCTTATATATCCTGAGGTGGAAATGTCAGGTCCGAAGAGGATGTATGTAGGATGGGGGTGGGGAGAAGGAAAAAGCGTGCAAAACAGTGAGGATTAAACCAATGCCCCTCAGGGCGATGCTTAGTTAACAGTGGTTATGTAAATAGAATACAGTGTTAAGCAGGGAGGATTAAAACAATGAAACAGAAGGGGTCTTAGAAGCAGAATTAGAAGCATACCAACACTGAACCAATTTGTCCTGGAATATCACCTCCTAGAGCCCTACCCCACTAAGGAAAGATAGCAACAGGCTGGAAGTATGGATCGAACTGCCAACATTCATGTCCAACAAAGAACAGTTACTGAAGCTGGAAGTCCCACCTTCTGGACCCCATAAAAACTTTTGATCCGGGCAGGGGTAGATAGCATAATGGTTATGCAGAGACTCTCATGCCTGAGGCTCTAAAGACCCAGGTTCAATCCCCTGCACCACCATAAACAAGAACTGAGCAGTGCTAAAATAAATAAATAAATAAGTATTTTTAAAGTTATTTCATGGTCTGGGAGGTGGTGCAGTGGCTAAAGCACTAGACTCTCAAGCATGAGGTCCTGAGTTCAATCCCCAGCAGCACACGTACCAGAGTGATGTCTGGTTCTTTCTCTCTCTCCTATAATTTCTCATTAATGAATAAACAAAAATCTTTAAAAAAAAACAAAAAAACTTTTGATCCATACCCTTAGAGGTGGAAAAATATTAGGGGAAGGTGATCAGAGGGCTCTGAACTCTAATTCCATCAGGACTCACAAAGAGAAGTGGAAAAAAAGAAGGACATTCAGAAGTAGTAATAAGTATACATATAATTTAGAAAGGAAAAGAAGGCAGGACCAGAGAAAAATAGGCAAATATATATAAATACAGATAGTTATAGAATAATAGACAACCCATATCTGTGATCTTGGGAGAACTGCTGCAGTTTCCAATGGGGAGAATGGGGACACAGAACTCTGGTGGTGGGAATGGTGGGGAATTATATTGCTGTTATCTCATAATTTTGTAAATCAATATTAAACCACTAATAAAATTTTAAAAGAAGTTGCCTTATAAATTAAAAATAAATAAATAATTCCTACAAAGAGAATGGCAGAACAGTATAAGTCCCTTTAAAGGGCATCTTCACTCAGGATATCCCATCTTCCTACAGGTATGCTCAGTATCAGGAAGTGAGTCTGGATCTGAAGCTAGGAGCCAAGCTGACAAGAAAGGACTATTGGCCAGGGCAATACAGGCCCAGATCAGTTACTCTTAATTCCTGTCCTCTTACTGACATGAGCTAAGGCACTTTGGAAGCTTCATATCTATCACTTGGCAGACTGTTTACTTTGGGTATCTACTCTTCATTGTTCCAGAGAGGGTCCTGACAATCAGATCTTCTGTCTTTTGAGGTGTCCTTAAGGAAGTGTAGCAGGGAGTAAAGAAAAAGAAAAAGAAAGAAATCAAGAAAAATACATACTCAAAGTCAGAATACTAGCCTTCTGTCATGTGGTTATCCAGATCTTCCCCCTTAGAAACTGAGCATTTATCAAGAACATCAACTCCCATAATGTGAGGCCTCCACTTGACCCTATAACTATTTCTGAACAGTGTTTTACCTATGAAAATACAGGGGCTATTTATAACTGCAATCAATGGGCAAGAAATAATAGGTGTCCATAAAATACACAGTGCTGTTTGACAGTTTGTTATTCACCAGCTGTAGAAGAGTACATCTATCATCAAAGATGTACCTTCAGACACAAATGCCATTTTGTTGGTTGCCACAGCCAAGATTCTGAACATACAGAATGTATGTTTTACTGCTAAAGAGCAACCTACAATGTAGAATTACCTACCAATCACACAAATATGGTCTTTCCTGTAATGCATGTTCAGGGAATACCTGGTAGCATGCTTGCCTGGGTCACTGTGCTCCTGTTGCTAAGATGCCACTATTCCGGATGAGCTCTCAGAAAGAAAATCTAAAGCTGTGTTGTTATCGGGTTCTCAGGCAGAGAGACAAGACACACTGAGGCTATAATGTTGGAAGCAGTTTTTATTATGCTGGCAGACCCATCCAGACACATGTCCACAAAAGACTGGGACCTGAGCACAATGGCACTTGCCCTTTTATACAGTTATCAGCTTTCCTATAATAACTCATAGCAACAAGTTTAACAGGTTATTTTTTCTTTTTCTGTATACAGAGAGTACAATTTGTTTGGGTTATCAGCAGGCTGTTGGGTAGAAGTAGCAGATTCTAAGCCACCGACCAAGACCACTTTGATTACAGCAGTAGAAAGCCCTGTTTTTGCTGGGAGGAAGGGGAAGATTTCCATGAACCACATTTTATTGCAACTAAGAAGTTAACTCCTGCTTTTCTCTTTAGAAGCTAACCTTTGCTTGCCTCAGTGTGAACAATGAACTTTTGAGTGAAGACCCATCTTGCTCTTGGGATAAGAAATATATATTGTACCCCAAAACAAACTACTGTGTGCAGTTAAAACGCCCCTGTATGAGGCCACAAAATTACGGAAAGGATTTGTCAGAGACTGAAGAGATTACCTGACTTCCAGTCTTCCAGCTTAAAAAGGATGCATTTTTGTCACTTCCATAGGAAAGATTTTGCCAGCCTCTACAATTAGCAAATTGCTCCACCTCACAAAGCCTTTAGTTGAAAGGCCTCCTTGACCTTGCTGACTCCTTCAGAGGCTGCTGGGTCAGACCCACTTCTTTCTGAGATTAACTCAGAGTGTCTCTATGAAATCTAATCCTCCTGATTTCCCACCAAAGGTCTAATCAGTGAGAAAAACAGGTATTAGGAGAAAAAAGTGTAGAGCCAACATGAAAGTCTTGTACTATTTACAGGGAGATAAAAAGCTTTTAAAGTATACAATGTATAAGTAAATACATTGTTTTTAATTATTTTACCTTCTTCTACCAAGTCCTGCTCTTAAACAGTCAAACTTGCTGAGTACAAAGTAAATGGAAGTCTATAACAAGTTGGGTAATTAAGGCCAATAGATAGTTAAGACAGATAAGTCAAGGACAGTAAGTCTGAGACAAATATTGACTAGTTCCTCTGTCTATATTGATCACCTAAGTCAAATATTCAATCACTTCTTTATTCTTTGCTGGTAGACATTGATGACATATTCATAACGTATTCCTAATCACTACCAGAAAGGTTATTACTTACTGAAGTCCACCCATAGGGAAACTAAGTTACCCCTTCAGGATTACAATGCCACTGATGAATAAGGCCTAAACACCAGAGCTCTGACCAACTTGGCAAACTTTCACATTCAATTTCTTAAGCATTTCTTCCTGGGGGTCAGTTGGGTTAAGTAAACATGGAGAAAAGTGCAAGGACCAGAGTGAGAATCCTGGCTGGAGCCCCAGGCACCCCACCTGTGTATGGGAGGTATGACTTCAAGAAGCATGTCAGCAGGTGTTGTTAAAATTCGGAGGCTCTTGCCGGCCGGGCTAGCTTCACGGCGGGTAACAGAGACGCGGAGACAACGGCTGGGCAGGGAAGCTGTATTTCTTTATTCAGGAACAACGATTCACAAACTAAGACAAACTAATCACCAAACAGAACTCTGCTGTCTCTTTGCGGCGGCACAAGCACTCTCTCTCTTACTCTGGAACTCAGGAACCCAGGAACTCTGCCCTCTCGAACTCTCCTACTCGGGAACCCCCTGAAACTCTGGCACTCTGGAACTCTCGAGGTTTTCCTAGGGGCGGGGCCAAGCTGGCCCACGAAATTAACAGGACTGATGCAATTCTCTTGGCGGGGGAGAACTAGAACTCAATGTAAAGCATACAACAAGCAGGTATCTAACTTTCTCTCCCCCTCTCTGTCTTCCCCTCCTCTCTCCATTTCTCTCTGTCCTATCCAACAACAATGATATCAATAACAACAATAATAACCACAACAATAAAACAAGGGCAACAAATGGGAAAAATAACCTCCAGGAGCAGTAGATTCTTGGTGCAGGCACCAAGCCTCAACAATAACCCTGGAGGCAAAAAAAAAAAAAAAAAAAAACAAATTCTTTCTTACAAACTATTGTAATTTGATGAGATTGGGCATGTTCAGGTTGGTATTGCCGTAGACAACAAACTATTGTAATTTGATTAACTTTCTTCTATTCCATAAGATTTGTCTTCAAGACCCCACCAATGTGTCCTGGAGCTCCGCTTCCCCAGAGACCCACCCTAATAGGGAAAGAGAGAGGCAGACTGGGAGTATGGACCGACCAGTCAACGCCCATGTTCAGCGGGGAAGCAATTACAGAAGCCAGACCTTCCACCTTCTACAACCCACAATGACCCTGGGTCCATGCTCCCGGAGGGACAGAGAGTGGGAAAGCTATTAGGGGAGGGGGTGGGATATGGAGACTGGGTGGTGGGAATTGTGTGGAGTTGTACCCCTCCTACCCTATGGTTTTGTTAATTTATCCTTTCTTAAATAAAAAAAATTTTAATAATAATAAAAAAAATTAAAAGATTTATCTTCAAGACAATTTTTTTAATAAGATAAAAGGAAAACTGGGCATAAACAATTTAGTAACAATCTGCTTCTGTTAATCTCATCATGTTCCACAAACAGACTTTGAGTGTGAAAATCACTAGATTAAAATCCAGATTCCCAGAGTTAATTTCCATCCTGGACGTATTAATAATAGACTTGTTAGAAGAAACGTTTAGAATAATGACTTTTCAATAATTCTAATATTAGTCCTCCTTCTAAGTTACACTGTGAAGTTAGACTTCAAAGAATATACACCAAGGATTTTTTTCCCTGACCAAAACTGTAACAGTTTTTATAAAAATTTATTTTCTTTGACTTATGTTTTGAATGTAATGATTATGCTTCCGTGTTATTCCTGAATCACATCTAAACATAACTTAGATCAAGTGTTTTGACAATTTAGGAGATAGTTAATATTAATTTTTAAAACTTGTGTCCTCTCTCCAGGACTTAAGTAATTATATTTTAATGTTTGTTTTGTTTTGCTTTAATTTCCCCCCTTTCTCCACTGGAGCAAGTAGCAAACATATTTCCATAATTCCTCCCCTAAGTTTCTAAAAAGCGTGTTCTATCTTTGGCTACAGTTGAATTTCAGATCTTCTAAATTCTTGATCACCTGGCATCTTAGATGTGTAGTTGTGTAGCATCCTCCTTCTTCCTATGGGTTTTTACATCAAACCCTATTGTAGATGTGTACAGAGGTCTGCTTTAAGGCAGAGTTTGCTTTCCTAACACCAAGATTTAGGTTGCCCTGAGACCTACTGAGATGGTCTCCTCAAATCAGAAGAAAGGAATTGCTTTGGAGATGGGCATTGTCTCTTCAGGTTTTATAATCAAATGTATTGAAATTCTTCTTCTCCTCCTTCTCCTTCTCCTTCTCCTTCTCCTTCTCCTTCTTCTCTACTACTACTACTACTACTACTACTACTACTACTACTACTACTACTACTACTACTACTTCCTCCTCCTCCTCTTCTTTTTCTTCTTTCTCCTTTTTTTGGGTTTTTTTTTTTTTTTTTTTTTTTACCTCCAGGGTTATTGCTGGGGCTTGGTGCCTGCACTACGAATTCACTGCTCCTGGTGGCCATTATTTTTCCATTCTTGTTGCTGCTGTTGATGGATAGCACAGAGAGAAATTGAGAGAGAAAGGGAAGACAGAGAAGGGGAGAGAAAGACACCTGCCTCCCAGATCTCCCTCACTGCTTACAATGGGACCCCCCCTGCAGGTGGAGAGCCACAGGCTCAAACTGGGATCCTTGAGCTGGTCCCAGTGCTTGATACTGTGTGCGCTTAACCCAATGCGCTACCAACTGGCGCTGGTGAAATTCTTTACACTTCCTTTTTTTTAACAGTTAAAACTCTGACACCAATCTCTGACACCACCTCCTCAGGCAATACCTTTGGCACACCTGCATGTTAGCTGTCAGGCTCAGGCAAAAATTAGTAAAGTCATGGGCCCCTTGGAATATACCTAAAATAGACCTACTAGCTTTTTCCAAAATGGAGACCCCAAATCATCTACTCTATTCTTGCCTTTAGGTTTCTGACTATTAAACAATTTATTCTTCTTTATATCTTAATGCTTTTTCAGACACCAAGTTGCAGATGCTACCATGATGCCAACCTGACTTCCCCAGGCAGACGACCTCACGAATGTACCCTGGAACCCTACCTCTCCGGAACCTTGTCCCACTAGGGAAAGATAGAAACAGGCTGGGAGTATGGACCAACCTGCAAACGCTGATGTTCATCAGAGAAATAATTGCAGACCTTCCACCTTCAGCACCCCATAATGATCCTGGGTCCATGCTCCCAGAGAGATGAAGACTAGGAAAGTTTTCAAAAGAGGGGATGGGATACGGAATTCTGGTGGTGGGGATTGTATCTCTCTTACACTGTGGTCTTGTCGATATTTTTTATAAATAATAAATAAAAACTCTAAGCATCCTTTTATATTACCAAGAAAAATCTTTTTTTAAATTATTTGTAACACTGAATTTGACAAAATCAAAACAAAAAACAAACCTCACAAGTTGTAGCAGGTGTAATCCTTCTTAAGGACATTTCTTAAAAATCACTAACCATGGGGCCTGGTGGTGGCACACCTGGTTGAGTGCACATATAATAGTGGACAAGGACCAGGGTTCAAGCCCCCAGTCCCTACGTGCAGGGGGAAAGCTTTGCGAGTGATGAAGCAGGTCTGCAGGTGTCCCTCTGTCTCTCCCCTCTGTATTTTCTCCCCTCCTTTCAATTTCTGGCTGTCTCTATCCAATAAATAAATAAATAAAGATAATAAAAAAAAAATTTAAAGGAAAAAAAATCACTAGCTTTTTCAGCCCAATCATACATGATTTTATTCAAACTATGAAATGATACCCAGTGTGATCTCTATGTTCCAAAACAGCTGTGTTTTGCTACAAACTTTAGATAAAGTAGTCAAAATAAGCCCTAAGTATAATGTTCGTTGTGTGTGGTGGCAGCGAAGAGAGGGTCGTATGTAGACCCAAATGTTTTGAATGTACTCATTGGAATTTCACAACTACCTGGAGAGATAAGAGTTTTCATTATCCCCCCCCACCCCAATGTTAGGATATGACAAATGAGGAAAGTGAGATACAGAGAGATTAAATAAATTATATAAAATCACACTACTGGTGATTGGCCAGGTTATTTAATAAGAGGTCTAACATATGACTTGCAAAGATCTGCCCCTCCTGCTTTCATTCTACTCTCTCAGATTGACTCTTCTTCCTGCCCCCATGCCCTGCGTTTTAAAAATAGTGTGGGATTAGTCTGAAATACTAGTTGCCTTCAAACTCTTTTGTTTCCCCAAACCCTGTCATCCTAATAGCCACATCTTTGCCCCTGGCTGGAGTCACAAAGGAAACTTGAACATCTGACATACATTGGTCATGCCTCCTCCCTTTGGGAGCTAATTTCACACTGTGATTAGTGATGCATGTAAAAGCATTATCTCCTGCTGCAAGCGGAGATAATATACCCCAGGGTAAAAGAGTATATTCTTAGTTGTACCCTTCTTATCCTATGATTTTGTCAATGTTTCCTTTTTATAAATAAAAATTAAAAATTAAATTAAATTAAAAAGTATATTCTCTGCCTATGGCAAACCTTAGGGAAAGAAAAAGTTGGGGAAACCTAGGCGCTCCCACAAGCAGAATCAATTCTTTTAATGTTTACAGTAAAGATGAGACAAGAACAATAAAAACACATTTGAACTGTTGTCATGCTGCCCCTCCCCCTCTAGACTTCCCTTTCCTCAGGACCTGTTGGTGTGCAGTTGCTTCATACAAACACAAGCCAAAGTAGACTGGCAGAGCCAGTAATACAGAGCCAAGTAATAGCTACTTGGCTATTACTCTTGCTCCCCTTTGTCCCTATATAAGTGGAGCTGAAGTCCGATTGCCCCTCAGGATAGATGGAATCTGCCTTGTGTTTCCTGCTTTAAAGAACCTCCTATATGAACTAATCATCATTAACTTCCAAATCCTGCAGGGAAGAGGTTGAAAAAAGAATCTGTTTATGAATAGTTAAAAAAAAAAAGTCTTCCTCTGTTCTCCACCCCCCACCAAATGCTTGTGTCAAAAGCAACTGGAAGCAGCAATTGTTCTCTTCAACATTTGTCCAGTTCAGATCATCTCAGAGCTTGCATTATCTCTGCTAAAGTCTAACTCCTGGGGAGTTTGGAGAAGCAAATGATCTAAAGCATGTTTGAACCACATTGAGGCTTTGGTTACTTGAGACATTCAGAAGTTATTTGGAGCCTATTTATGGAATGAGTTAAACTTGAGAGAAAAGGCACAAAACCAGGCTCCTGGTATGACCAAATTGTGGCATAAATAATTTCCCCCATGTTGGGGATCCTAAGCATTCAGAAGTCAGTGCCACAGACAAAGCTTCCTGTACTGGAAAGACTTCACAATGGCTTATTCTGGGAGATTCTTGTACACCAACTATTTACTTTTAAAACATTCTATGGGAATCATTTTAATTTAAGAGCTACTCATGACAGCCGTTTCGGGGGCAACTTTTCTAAACAGACTGTAACAAAAATGACAGTTTCAGCTAAATCACACTCTGTTCTTCAGACACTTGACTCATTTTTCTTTACTATAGTAAATCTGTGTTCAGAACATAAAAACCTGTTCTTGAGCCACTCTGGCTCAACCTTAAGGACTTGGTTTTCAAGCTGTATTGCATTTCCTAGATGAAAAATTCTTCTAAATAGTTTTATTTTAAAAGAACAGTAATGATGACTTCCTATAGTCAACCTATTTTAACTGAGCCTTTTTGGATCTTCTCATTGGGATACTTGTTGAAGCTAATAGAATTGGGAAATGCCAGAAACCCTAATAAGGGTAAAATTTCACACACACACACACACACACACACACACACACACACACACACGTCCCAACCTCTTAGAGATATTCTATAGTGTTTTTCAAAGACTAGCTTAAACATTGGACATTGCCTCAGATTCTGAGTGATTTAATATATTGTATATTTTATGCTTTACCTTTAGGGTATCCAGCCAAAATATCTATTCTATGTCTATTACATATCATGCATTGTTCTAGACATTTTACTAAAGTTAGTCTTTTCGCCTTAGATCTTTTGCTTTTTTGAAAACTTTGCACATTGTTTATTCTGTTTTTATGATGCTTGTGGAAGTTGTGCCTTTAAGTATGTTTTCCTTTTACTTCACTTTAATTTGTGTAACAAAAATTCTATATGATCTTCATCCCTTGAGTAACTATAATAGTCTTCATAGGCTGCTATTCATTTAAATATTAAAATGAAAATGAACATGGTTGTCAAATGTTCATCCTTCCATTATCCTTCCACTTTCAAAAAAAATAAAATTCTCTGAAGATATACATCCTAAAGTTCTGTTATAAATTATTGCAACAGCAAAAAAAAATTGAAAGAAAAGATATTTTTCTTTGAAATCTTAGGAAAGTTCTTTTTTTCCATGCAAAGCTCCAAACAAATGCCAACAAGAGCCAGTAAGGTAGCTCATCTGGACAGTGCACCTGCTTTGTCATCCACACCATCCACATTGAGCCTGGCCACACTGCACTGGAGGAAAGTTTGGTGCTTTGGTATCTTTCCCTTCTGTCTCTATCTTTTCGTTTTGTTGTTGTTGTTTTGTTTGTTTGCCTCCAGGATTATCACTGGTGCTCAGTGCCTGTACTGTGAATTCCCTGCTCCTGGCAGTCATCATTTCTCCATTGTTGCTGTTGGATAGGATAGAGAGAAATTGAGAAAAAGAGAGGAAGACAGAAAGGGGGAGAGAAAGGTACCTGCAGACCTGCTTCAGCACTTGTAAAGCGACCCCCCTGCACATGGGCAGCCAGGGGGTAGAACCCAGATCCTTACCCCTGCCCTTGTGCTTTGCACTATGTGCACTTAACCCTGTACACCACCGCCCCCCCACCCCTGTCTCTCTGTATCTATGTAAAAGAGTCAGCTTAAAAGAGTGAAGCCCGAGTGATAACTGAAAAAAAATTTTTTTTATAAAAATAGATGAAAAAGCATAAAACTTACTAGAGGAATTTTTCTTTAGCACCAGAAGGACCAACTTCAAACCTAAACTTCACCTCTTCCTAGTGACCTTGATCAAGGTACTTAATTTGCTAGCCCTTGGTTTCTTGTCCAGCAGGAATAAGATTTGTATTCTGCTAAATCCAGTGTCAGAATGTATGTAGTAGACTTTCTTTCCTTCCTCCCTTCCTTCATTCCTTCCTGCCTTCCTTCCTTCTCTCTTCCTTTTTCTTTCTTCTTTTCTTTCTTTCTTTTGTTTTCTTTCTTTTCTTTCTTCATTACTGAGTGGGACTTTATCACTCCTGACTCATTACTTAACATTTATAAGCAGAAGCCAGATAATATCACAGCACAAAGAAATGTCTTTTTCTTTGAATCCCAGTGCTGAATTTGGATCTGTCTTGATCTAACTTTGGATGTTAGTCATTATAACTCATATTATATATTTATTTTTTCTTTCAATAAATACTCATTAAATTCTGAACAGATTAGTCATAGGTTCTGCCTTCAAGTTTCAGTGGGTGCAATAGGAAAGATAAGATGTACAAACAGACCTAAGTTCCAGACAAGAAGTGATAGGTATTAGAAGAAAGGCAGAAATTAAATTCTAGGGGATCACAATGATTATAATTTCTTTCTACTGGGAAGAGAATGATTAAAGACACTTTATGGAGAAATGTCTTAATAGGTGTAAATTATTTGTAAATTTACATCAAAATAAAATATAAATAGTTAAGTGGATAGGACTATAGATGGAATAACACTCATTGAGAGCTATGTGGAAGTCAAGTAATGTAATACTGTACATGGTGATTCATTACACTAGTGTGAATATTTTTAAGCAAGTTTGAAATTTTGCATTATAAAAAGTTACTCTTTACCCAGAGCCATTTACAAATTTAATGCTATCCCCATCAAGATCCCAACCACATTTTTTAGGAGAATAGAACAAATGCTACAAATGTTTATCTGGAACCAGAAAAGACCTAGAGTTGCCAAAACAATCTTGAGAAGAAAGAACAGCACTGGAGGCATCACACTCCCAGATCTCAAATTGTATTATAGGGCCATTATCATCAAGACTGCTTGGTACTGGAACATGAATGGACACACTGACCAGTGGAGTAGAATTGAGAGCCCAGAATTAAACCCCCACACCTATGGACATCTTTAACAAAGATGCCCAGACTATTAAATGGGGAGCAGGGAGTCTCTTCAACAAATGGTGTTGGAAAAAATGGGTTGAAACATGCAGAAGAATGAAACTAAACCACTATATTTCACCAAATACAAAAGTAAATTCCAAGTGAATCAAAGACTTGGATGTTCAACCACAAACTATCAGATACTTAGAGGAAAATGCTGTCAGAACTCTTTTCTTCATAAATTTTAAAGACGTCTTCAATGAAATAAATCCAATTATAAAGAAGACTAAGGCAAGCATAAACCTATAGGACTACATAAAATTAAAAGGCTTCTGCACAGCTAAAAAAAAAAAAAAAAAAAAACTACTACCCAAACCAAGAGACCCCTCACAGAATGGGAGAAGATCTTTACATGCCATACATCAGACAAGAGGCTAATAACCAGAATATATAAAGAACTTGCAAATCTCAACAACAAGACAACAAATAACTGCATCCAAAAATGGGGGGAGAACATGGACAGAATATTCACCACAGAAGGCCAAGAAACACATGAAAATTGCTCCAAATCACTAATTGTCAGAGAAATGCAAATAAAGACTACAATGAAATACCACTTCACTCCTGTGAGAATGTCATACATCAGAAAAGGTAACAGCAGCAAATGCTGGAGAGGTTGTGGGGTCAAAGGAACTCTCCTGCACTGCTGGTGGGAATGTAAATTGGTCCAACCTCTGTGGAGAACAGTCTGTAGAACTCTCATAAGGCTAGAAATGGACTTACCCTGTGATCCTGCAATTCCTTTCCTGGGGATATGTCCTGAGGAACCCAACACAGCCATCCAAAAAGATCTGTGTACACATATGTTCTTGGCAGCAGAATTTGTAATAGCCAAAACCTGGAAGCAACCCAGGTGTCCCAAAACAGATGAGTAGTTGAGCAAGTTGTGGTATATATATATATTACTCAGCTATCAAAAATGTTGAGTTCACTGTTTTCAGCCAACCTTGGATGGACCTTGAAAAATTCATGTTAAGTGAAATAAGTCAGAAACAGAAGGATGAATATAGGATGATCTCACTCTCAGGCAGAATTTGAAAAACAAGATCAGAAGAGAAAACACAAGTAGAACCTGAACTGGAATTGGTATATTGCACCAAAGTAAAAGACTCTGGGGTGGTTGGGGAGAATACAGGTTCAAAAAGGATGACAGACAGAAGCAACCAATAGCACAGCTATATACAAGATACTGGGTACTGTACAGCAAACCCTAACAAAAGGACTTTTCAAAGTTAACCCAATTACCAAATACTGTGATAACATTAACTATCAATTGTCTTTTTGAACCCTGAGACAGCAGGAACCTCACATCTCCACTATAGAGCCTCTACTTCCCCCCAGTCCTGGAACCATTGGATAGGGTCCACTTTCCCGTAAGCCTCTCCTAATCCATATCAAATAATATTGCATCTGCCGATCGCAACCTAATCAACACAACGATTGCCACCTCAACATGCTTCACTTCAGACTGTGTCCAGAGACTACATGTGTGGAATGACAACCCTTCAGCTTCATTACTCGGGTGAGACCTTTCCTTTCATAGTATACTCTAATTTCATCTCAGGTGGTTTACTTTCTAACAAAGTCCCAAAACCTAGATATAGACCAGGTTCTGTGAGAGAAAGCATATGTTCACACGTATCCATAAACTACTGCAAAATATATACCTGAAAGCAGAAGTACACTAGAGTTTGCAGTGAGTACCCCCCTAACACTTCCTCTCCACTAGTCCAAGCTTTGGGTCCATGATTGCTCAACAATTTGTTTGGCTTTGTATGTTAACTCACTTTTCAGTCACCAGGTTCCAGATGTCATCAGGATGCCGGCCAGGCTTCCCTGGACTGAAGACCCCACCCATGTGTCCTGGAGCTCTGCTTCCCCAGAGACCCATCCTACTAGGGAAAGAAAGAGGCAGACTGGGAGTATGGACCGACCAGTCAATGCCCATGTTCAGCAGGGAAGCAATTACAGAAGCCAGACCTTCCACCTTCTGCAACCCACAATGACCCTGGGTCCATGCTCCCAGAAGGACAGAGAAAGGGAAAGCTATCAGGGGAGGGGGTGGGATATGGAAATTGGGTGGCGGGAATTGTGTGGAGTTGTACCCCTCCTACCCTATGGTTTTGTTAATTTATCCTCTCTTAAATTAAAAAAAAAAAGGATGACAGAGGACCTAGTAGGGGTTGTATTGTTATATGGAAAACTGGGAAATGTTATGCATGTACAAACTATTGTATTTACTGTTGAATGTAAAACATTAATTCCCCAATAAAGAATTTTTTTAAAAAAGCACAAGGTCCTGCATTCTATACCTGTGGTGCTTTGATTCTCCTCTTGCAAATAAATTAATAAATATTTTCAAATTGGGGGGCTGCATAGTGACATATCCAGCTGAACATTGCACATCATCATGTGCAAGGACCTATAACTGAGCCCCACTCCTCACCTGCAGGGAAGAATCTTCATGAGCACTGAAACAGGTCTTCAGGTGTTTATCTTTCTCTCTCCCTCTCTATCTTCCCCTCTCTCAATTTCTCTGTCCTATCAAATAGAATAGAAAGAAAAGAAAAAATAAAATATCTGGGGGGAGCAGTGAACTGATAATGCTCGCACTAAACCACAGCAATAACCCTGGTGGCAATTAAAAAAAAAGTCAATGTATTTCACAAAATTGATTTGTATACTAAACTACAGCAAAAAGCCACAAAGTATATGACATCTGGGTCTGGAGGACTGACTAGACAAGAGAGGCATTAGTGATCACCAAAGAAATTATCTAAATTCTCTTCCTTATGGTTGAAGGAAAAGAACTTCTTACGGCTTCTTCCATACCCTACTCAATCATAATCCTAATCACCTGAGGTTTCTTAGTGTGAAACAATAACTTGTAAAGAGCACAAATAGGCTGATAACAACACATGATTTTTTCTAATATCAAAGCCTATCCTTGGAGAAGGATGAAATAGCAGTCTGTTTCATCATGGTGAACATAATTCTGTGAATTTATATGAAGTTAAACTGAGCCCCATCAGCAAAGTTCAGAGACTTCAGGACATCTGTGGACTTCAAGTCATTAAGCAACAAGCCATAACTCTCATACTTCATGGAGATCATACATGAAGGCTCAGGGAAGAGCATGTGTCAGTATTTGTTGGTGAGACAAAAGTGTTCAACAAAGCATTGACACAAGGATTCTCTGTGGCTCTGTGTGACACACACAGCTACAATGCTCTATAGGTATGCTACACTATGTAGTGATTTCTGCTAATTAAACATAATGTAGTTTTGAGATAGGCAAGTCTCTAATGTATTCAAATACTCTCAGACATACCAGGGAAAGAGAGAAGCACATGGGTAGAACCCAGTCACCTCAGCATTCCATAAAATTAAACAGATTCAGAAAAATACTGCAATAGGGGAGATGCTAGAGACATTTTTATACACTCTTAAGAGTGAGACCGTATTTCTCATAGATGTTGTGTGGCATATTATTGTGTCCCTGCATATTTTATTATTTATTTGTTTTATTTAGCCATCAGGGTTATCATATCATATGTTATTTCATAGATATCTGCTAGAATTTTCAGAATTTAGAGTTCTACAAGCAAACTAGATTCTTGTTGCTATTTATACTGCTTTTTGATGGTTTTGTTTCCATAATCCTCAGATTATTTATTTATTTATTTTATTGGATAGAAAAATCAACAAAGAAGAGATAGATATGAAGAGAGAGAGAGACAGCTACAACACTGCTTTATAACTTGTGAAACTTTCCTCCTGCAGGTGGGAACTAAGGGCTTAAACTCAGGTCCTTGTACTGAAATACATGCTCTTAATTAAATGTGCCACCATCTGGCCTCACTAAAAAATATTTAAATGCTTGTCTATATCTTAAGATCAGTAGGAATGTATCTTCCTAAGAACACCAAAATGTTTCATTCAGGAAATGTTAGGAAAGGTGTGTGTGTGTGTGTGTGTGTGTGTGTGTGTGTGTGTGTGTGTGTGTGTGTGTGTGTGTTCTAAACATTATTTCAGTAAGATAAATATACTCTTACAAGGGTCTCTGCTTTTTACTGTGAGACAAAGTAATCTGAATACTCTTTAGATATGCTATCAACAGTTGCTCTGCTTTCAGTTTTGACAGTTACAAGGTCCTGATATCCTTACTCTTCCTTCTAAAGAGAAACAATATTTCCTGTTTATATGTATATTCAGTCTGACAACTAGTTAAATTTGTTTCTCAGCCCTGCTTGATCTCTGTATTGTCAACTGATAAAATTTCTTGCTTTTACAGGGCCAAACATCTTTCAGATCTGAGATCAGAGGTCACTTCCTGGGGGAAGAAGGGAATCAGAGGACTTTAAAGAGGTTGAAAGGTCTAAATTTACTCACAGAAATCAACTCAACAATCTAACCTTGTAATCTTCATGTTTTCCTTATTCCCACCAGTCATGTGATAATTTGACTGGTGTTCATCTATTCATGAGATGATGTAAGTTTCACGGGATGAGATCTCCATTAGTTTTGCTTACTGTTATATTCTCAATGATGAAACCAAAGAAAGTGCTCAAAAAGTACTTTTGAGGGAGTTGGGCTGTATCACAGCGGGTTAAGGCAGGTGGCGCAAAGGACCAGAGTAAGGATCTTGGTTCGAGCCCCCAACTCCCCACCTGAAGGGGAGTCACTTCACAAGTGGTGAAGCAGGTCTGCAGGTGTCTATCTTTCAACACCCCTCCTCTCTCGATTTCTCTCAGTCAAATTAAAAAAAAAAAAGTTGAATTAATGAATGTGATATACATGAGATTAAATGAGAAAATCGAAGAAATTTTTCAAAGAACGTGTTAATAGAACTTTATATATATATGTATATATAATATATATTGTCTTTTGACTTTACTTGATAGGACAGGGAAATTGAGAGGAGAGGGAGACAGAGAGGGAGAGTGCAGACCTGCTTCACCCCTGCAGATGATCCTTGTGCATGGTAATGTGTATGATCAAATGGATGCACAACCACCCAGCCCCCTCAATAGCTCTTTTGATTTGTATTGTGCAATAAGTAACCACTAGTCTCATGTGGTTACTTAAATTAAACAAAATTTAACATCTTGCTCTCTAATTGAACAAGTCATGTCCAGTCTGTGGAGTTGCAAATTTGGAGAACCTATTTTAGGGTACAGCTTGAACTTGAGGCAGGGGTGAAAGAGTTACTGGCTGAAATAAGGAAAATTGTGTTCCAAAAAAAATCCCAAGACTATGCTTTTAAAAGTCTGGGGATCTCATTTGGAGCAAGTTTTTCAGGGTATAGGTTATAAAATTATATTTAATTATGTATTAACTTTAGCCTTTCTTCAGCTTCTCTCTGTCTTCCTCCCCAAACACTTTTAACTTTCTATTGACTTGATTAAGGTTACTTTGCATGACAGTATCACATGCCAAGTTATTTTCTCACCACTGATATTATAGTCCAAACTAAGAAGAGCAGATTTGTTATTTGTCCAAAATTTTTTGTGAGACAGTAACAACACAAAAGGAATTCTGAGATCCTTTGAAAGTTTTGAAGGTGGTTTATTTCTTAAGATGACCTACTTATAAGAGGTTTATCCATGCTTAGTGGAATTTTAATTTGTTTTAAGTGGTAGGGCTAGTATTATTCTACTATAAATAGACAGTATTTAAATCCTATTCAATTTGAAACAGGTAAATAATTTCACTTCAATTTCCTCATCTTTTTTGAGACTTAATTTTTATTAAGCTATAATATTGTTAAAAGTATATCAAATAATTCTTAATGTATTAAGTATTTCTGTGTTGAATACTTATATAGAAAACAAGCAGTAATTATAGTGTCAAGCTTGTTTTGACTTAAATAGAAAGTTATACATTTTCATTTTTCTTTCTTGTTCAGTCATTAGATTATTCTTAAAGAAATACATAAGTCAAAAATGTCTTCATCTTTTAATATGAATGGTAACGTTACCTAGTTATAAGATAGCAGTGTAAGTTACATGTTAAAATAAACATCAGATGTTCAATTCAAATGGAGGCACATTGTATGTTAGTACCAAACAGATAATTCCCATTTTATTGTCACACTTCAATATTAATTACTAGTCATATATACACTGATACAATAGCAATGACACTGAGAAATTTGGTAATAGTGACTAGAAGAATACAACATGAGAGGAAATGGATTAAAAATGAAGAGGAACATTTATTGGGAGCTAATGATGTGTCAGACACTGTAAGTGCTTTATGTACATGTATTACATGCATTTACATGTATTAAATCTCATTTACTCTCCATAACATCTCCATGAGTTATGACTTAATCACTGCATTTTGAATATGACTCACTTACTGGTTTATAATGTGAAAATCTAGTTTAGCTAGACTTAAGTTACAAAGAAACTTTTTCTGAAAAAAAAAAAAAAAACACTTTTTCTCTAGGGTGACCTTTCTGACCCTTTAATTTCCCCTTCAGACCTTCTCTTCCCTGATGCCTCCTATACCAGTGGCTCTGCCTCCCACACTGGACCTTGGCTAGTACCAAGGTATGTGTCATTGTGAGATTAAGAAATTTGCATGGTGCATGGTGTACACAGTGCATGGTGTAGCCAGAATTGGAAACCTTCATCTGCTTCCAGAGTCTGTGTTCTTAAAAATCACTATATACCTTCGTGTCAAAGAAAGATGGGAAGGATATGGAAGAAGGAAAAGAGGTAAGAATTGAAAATTATAAACAACTAGGGAGGAAGATAAGACTAGGAGTGAAAAAAGAAGCAAGGAAATATAATGAGAACTAGATGATAAACAATGGGAAGAAGGAGGTGGATGGAAGGGATGAGGAATACAAGGAAAAGGAAACAGGACAGGAGCATTTCCAGCTCCACTTGCCCTACCATTCCCTGCTTAGCACAAGGGGGTCATTTAAAGCATGGTTAATATATTCCAGAAGACAGCAGAGTACTAGTGTTTAATTGTTGAGAAAGCAAATCTGCTTTTGATAACATTCTTATACTAAAAATTATATCTAAAGTTTCATAACTTTTAAAGTAGGGGACCTAATAATATCTCTAAGTAGTCTTTGTTTTATTTTATTTTATTGTTTGCCTTTTAAAGGTTTTGCAGATAATAATAACATGGGGGAGACACTCCACACACCAACAATCAAGGTTCCATCATCAGTTGAATATCCTGTAATTCAATGGAATTCTGACACTATCTGTCTGGACATGACATCACATCCCACAGAACTCAGCTCTACAAGACTCAGTTCTACAGGACTACCCTCTTCAGATGCCAGTTGAAAGTTCAGGTTGTCATTGAGGCTTCTGATAAACAGCTAGAGATAAAAGGTTCCAATAGTCTCACTTTATGTTAATTTATGTTAAATTAATTTTATGTTAATTTACTAGAGGCAGATTCTCACCCTTAGTTGGCCTAGGTATTTACAAAGTCCCCTTACTAACAGAACAAAAGATGTCTTAACAGCTCTTATCCGTTAGGAAATCCCAAGTGTTCTAGGAGTTCTGTGCTAGAACTAGGGTTGAAAATCAAAGTTTTTTTCTAATAAATCATAACATGATGCCTTTATCAAATTTCCACAACATTGCATAATTCAGTGGAAAATATCAGCATGTAAGCCAGCAGCCTTTATTACAGATTTTGTCCATGAGTTGAGAAATCAAGTATTTTTATGCAAGAAAACAATGACTAATAATTTAATTACAAATCATCATGTTCAACTGGGGTGATTATCAATTTAACTATGTGATATTCAACATCAAGGATGTGGCAAATTTTACACAGAACTTCAAAATAGAGGTGTGAAATGTCATTTTCTCATGTGACTATTAGGTTTACCATAGGTATTTACTATGTATAATGTCATAGTTCCCAAAGAGGCATAGAAGTTCATTTAAAGTCTTGCTTTTCTTTTCCACTTTGAGCACACTAAGACTAAAAATATCCTGTCCAGGATATAGAAAGTGCTCTTCAAATGTCCTGGTGCGCATGGAAGCAAAAGGACTGTATACCTGACTTTAAGGACAAACCACCTCATTCCTACTATTCTGCATGGCTGCCCATGTGGTGCTCTTGACTTGCATTTAAAGTACTGGTCAGTATGCTTCTGACAAAACTGTGCCAGGAGAATAGGTTTTATGAGGGGATGGGGCTATAAGATGTGGTAGTCTCGCTCTCTACCTTCCTCTCTCTCCCAAAGGCCCTGTTCTACCAAGCTCCATGTTGCCACAGTAAGTTAATTAGACTATAGAAGGACAAAAGGACTCAAGATTGACTTATATAACTGGGTTCCTTCTTATCACAAGAAGAAGTTGAAAAGAGAAGGCTGAACCCAACACAATTGCTTAAAACATATTCCTGCCTTCTGAAAATATTTCACTAGATTTTAGTGAGTTTTGTTCCTTTAGTGAGATCGCCATAGTCTCAGAATAGCATCAGAAGACACTTTTTAAAAAATTTACTTATTATTATAAATATTCATAAATATCACTAATTATGTTATAATCATCATTACCTTCGAGGACCTACTTGTTTACAAAAATGTTAATCCACTTGAGTTTTGGGTACCAGAGCTGGAAAATAACATTTAATCAGACTTAACCCTGAAGCAGCTATGACCACAAAGTAATGGGAGCATGGAATTCTAATAGCTCCAGTCTTTGTTCTATCTCCTTTTTTATACCCTTCCTCACACATTTTTTTCCTTCCCAGTTCTTAGCTTTCCCAGATACTGGTCTCCTGAGTAAATATCTTTTCTGTGGCTTCAAACCTCACTACAGTTGCACCTGCCTGTGCTAGCTTCTGCCTCCCTCTGTGCACAATTTGGATGCTCAGTAATACCATGGACTGCTCCTGCTCCTCTGCACAGGCACACTCAGGTAGCAACTTTTCAGCACACCCAGCAGCAATGAGAGCCTGAACATGAAAATAGAAAGCTGTCTCCTTAATTAAATAAGTTTCAGTTCTGGGGGACATGTTGAAGTAAATATGCTGAGGCATGACCCCCTACTCTCACGGGAAGGACTTGCTGAAACAGACTGGAGGCGATATGCTGAGGAGAAGCAGACCCCTCACCCACACAGGAAGATTTACCCCTGCCTGCACCGGACATCTCCAAACAGAAATGGATTATAAATCCTATGACCCAAGCCATGACCCTTCCCATGCCAGACAGAGTAACAGGATTCCATATAAGGACCAAACAGCAGGTCCTTCAGGCTTTTAGTTCCTCCCTCCCCATTGGGCTCTCCATCACAGCTCATCTCCCACACACACACCCCACCCCTTTGGATACTATATTAAACTTTCCTTTGTCTGCACTCCTGACTCTATTTGACTTTTTGCCTTGCAATTCTAACACTTCGGTGCTAAAACCTAAGAGGGGCTACAGACATAACCTTTCTTTCTGGGCCTTTGTAGTGTCACACAAACCTAACACATTTATTAACAGTTTATACTCCAGTCCCTGCATCTGGATTCTGAGTATACAGCAACAGTATATTTGCACTGAGCCTTCCTACAGATGACAGTTGACTCTGCCTAAAGCCTAGACTATATAGAGGTGCAGTTGGGGGGAGCAATAATGAGAAATACAGACAGCAAACATTAAAAAATGAGACACCTGCAGCCCTACTATACCACTTATGAAGCTTTCCCCCTGCAGATGGTGGCCAGGAGCTTGAACCTGCATCTTTGCACACTGCATTTGTGCATTTAGCCAGGTGTGCCAGCGCCTGACCCCCAGACTTGGATTTCTTAGGATAACATCAAGCATGCTTTGTGAAACACATATGCTATGGAACCCATCACCAGAGACAATCTCTACACTTGATCCTCAATGAGACTCTAGCCTTTAGCAAAGTTCAGTTTGCTTCAATCTGTTGTAAATGACATCTAATTAAAATTACTTATCAAGGCAAAAAATAAGGAGTTGAAGCAAGGCATTTATTCTTTTTAGAGGCAAAAGTGTGTGCCACTAACAGTGGCCATCAGGCAGCAGCACACACCCCCTCAGTCTTCTCCCATCTTTTACACCTGATGCAGAACTATTTTCTCCACCCCTGGGCTGGGCTTCAGAGCTCACAATCTCTCCTGTTGCCTAAATAAAGGGGAAGAGAGTCTGAGGGTCTCTGCTGGAGGATTAGCAAACACTGCAAGGAGCTGACCTAAAGAATACAAAACTACTGGCCACAGGTGGTCATAGATAACAATTTATAAAAAGCATTTTTATACTAAACAGTTATTCTATTCATGTTCTTTTGAAGAGAAGACCTAACCATCTCTCACAAATTCTTAATTGGCTTGAACAACTGTAGTTAGTACAATGAGGAGAAGAACGTAGTTACTAATAATTATTGAATACTTTTCACAACTCAATTGCTCTTCTAAACACTTTGTTTAATCTTCTTGTCCATTAGAATATAAATCCCAGGAGATTTGAGACTATTGTAGTTACATATGCACTAACAGTCTTCAAGATCATAGAAAATATTGTCGAGCACACAGATCTTGGTTTCTAACTGCTGCTTTCCTTGGCAGAAGGCAGAGCATAATGGTTATGAAGAAAGACTTTTATGTCTGAGGCTCCAAAGATCTAGGTTCAATCACACCCCACTTACTCCACCACCATCTTAAGCCAGAGATGAGCAGTGCTCTATTTAAATAAATATATATATATACATAAATACATAAATAAATAAAAGATTGTTCTCCAGTAAAAGAAGCCAGGAGTTCTACAGAAATGACTGATTCTAAAGTTAGAATAGATAAAACATGAGTCCTGAGCATCCTGTAGTCCTAAAAAGCAGGAAAGTATTTCAAAGCATGGGAATGTGTCAAAGGTGCATAGAAACCAACCTGAAAGAGCATCCCATAACCAAGTCTGAAATAATTTGAATTGCAAAATAGATAATATAGAATTATATTATTATCTAAAAAATAAAATACATATAATTCATACTGATGTAAACAAATAGATGAATGAATTAAGAAGAAACTCTTATAAAAGAATTTTAACATTAGATGCTGATATTGAATACCTCTCAAGAAGGTAGAGTTTAATATTTTCATTCCAACTCCAAGTATTTACTGTAACCTGTGCCCAGCCTGGTTTTCAATATTCTAAGTATTTCTAAGTATTTACAGCTTGTAATAACCTCGTCCTAGTAGATGTCCCAAATTAAGACAATTACATTAGCTATTTACCTGTGTAATATCAAGTCAAATTCTTCCATTAAGGCTGAGAGAAGGTGTACCCAGTAGAATGCATGCTACCATACACAAGGACCCAGTTGAAGACCTGGGTCCCCATCTGCAGGGGGGGAGATTCATGAGCAGTAAAGCAGTGCTGCAGGTGTCTCTCTTTCTTCCTGTCTGGATTTGTTGTGCAGGCACTGAGCACCAGCAATTACCCTGGTGGCAATAAAAATAAAATAAACAGAACAGAAATAAAATTCTTCCCTTAATATACATTTAATTTATATTAAGGCATTTGAGTATTTTCTTTTCTTTATTTTATTATTATTATTTTTTTACAAGAGCAATGATCAGCTCTGGTTTATAGGGTTGCAGGGATTAAGCCTGTGACCTTGGAGCCTCTTTGCATAATCATTATGCTATCTACCACAATCTGCATTTGAATATTTTTGTATAGCTATCCAAGGGTTGAGAAAATATTTTCTTTTGTCTCCAAAGACTGAGGTAGTAACTTACATTTATTATAAGCATACATGTATACTAACATGATTTCATAAGTAGTTATCTCTCACTTTTATAATGAACTAAGATGCAGTAAGGTTAAATGACTTGACCATACAAATAGTAAGATAAACTCAAAATATACACTTATTCTAATTCCTAGTCCTCTATTTCCCTAGCTGGCCCATGCTGCTTCAATGGAAAAACTAGCAATTTTATTGATATCCTATATGCAAAGAACTATGAAAACAGGTAGAGCTACAATTATCCCTGCCTTTTTGTTTCAGGTTCTAGATATGTGCTTATTGTTTCTTGCCTGGTAATTTTCTTTCTATACTTGCCTGACAGAGAAGGTAACAGATGCAGAGTGTGAGAACAGATGAGAAAACAAAATGTGTGCTGACACCAAAGTCAAAATTAGCTCTTGTAAGAGGGAAAGATTGAAGAAGGCATTCTTCTTTGAGATAGTTTATTTTAGATCATCCATATCTCTACAGCATTTACAAAACATAGAAAATACTAGGAAACTGCCTTTTCAAAAAATATTTCTGTAATGAAAAGTTTGCTAATTTTGTAATAGTTGAATGTTCTTCACTTACTTGCTTATATGTCTTTTTTTTTTCTTACTTTATCATTTTTTTTTTTTTTACTAGGATAAAAAGTATTTTCCTCAGATGTGTGGGGTGTTTAAAAGACAGAATGTTGGGAGTCGGGCTGTAGCGCAGCGGGTTAAGCGCAGGTGGCGCAAAGCACAAGGACGGCATAAGGATCCCGGTTCGAACCCCGGCTCCCCACTTGCAGGGGAGTTGCTTCACAGGCGGTGAAGCAGGTCTGCAAGTGTCTATCTTTCTCTCCTCCTCTCTGTCTTCCCCTCCTCTCTCCATTTCTCTCTGTCCTATCCAACAATGACAACAACAATAATAACTACAACAATAAAACAACAAGGGCAACAAAAGGAGAATAAATAAATAAAATAAATATTTAAAAAAAAAAAAAAAAAGACAGAATGTTTTAAACTGAGTGCTCACTTCATTCCCTCACACAACAGTGTGCCAGCCTAACATCTACCATGTACTATATCTCAATAGAGTTCATGGCACATCTTTTTCACAATTTAACACCCTGAAATGGGAGTGTGTTTTATTAAGTACCCTCTTAAATAGCTTGGACTGAACTTGAAAAAATTGTTAAAGCAACCATCTCCATCTTGTAACAGTTAGTGTTGGAGACCTGTGCTCTGTTTGTAGTGGAAAAGGAAAATTAAAGACTCTAGCTGCAATAATTTAAAGAACAGCAGGAAGACATCTCTGATGATTTTTTTTCCCCTTTCTTGTGTTTATTTCATCACTTAACTACCAGAAATTCTTGGCTTAGTTAAATCAGCACAGTAATACACTAGTTTAATTGGGTTGTTTTCACTTAGTCCCAACAGAGACCCCCTCAGAGGTAATGTGGGAGGGGGTTGATTGGGAGTGGAGAAGAGAAGAGGGCTATTAAGGAACCTAAACCATCTGAGAGGGTTTAGGGGCACTTTGAAAAATAAAAGGTGCCTCAGAGAAGGTTTAGCAGTAGGAGGTAGGTTGAGAAGTAAAGTTTAAAATGGAATAAACATTTTAATGAAGTAAATAAACACACCCCAAGCAAACCACTATACATTGTAAATTTGCATGTGACTATGGTAGATGTTAAAAGAATGGTTGGTGGTGGAGTCTAGGCATGGGAGAGAGTGGCATAATAGTTATGCAAAAGACTGTCATGCCTGAAGCTTCAAAGTCCCAAATTCAATCCCAACTCCACCACAAACTAGATCTAAGCAGTGCTCTACTTCTCTCTGCACTCTTTCTCTGTGTGTCTCTCTTTCATTAAAATAAATATTTTTAAAAGAATGATGATGTTAAAAATAAATAGCTCTCATTTCTTTTTTTTAAATTTTTTAAAAATTATCTCTATTGAATAGAGACAGTCAGAAGTCTACACGGAAGAGGGTGATATAGAGGGAGAGAGACAGAGAGACACTTGCAGCACTGTTTCACCACTTGCAAAGCTTTCCCCCTGCAGGTGAGGACTGAGGGCTTAAACCTGGGTCCTTGCACACTTAACATGTGCGCTCATCCAGATTCACCACCACCTGGCCCCTTCTCATTTCCTAATGAGAAGTTAACCAAATGTCTGGAATAAAGTGAAATAGCTTATAATTTATAATTTAACATCAAAACTATAGTTAAATCATAGTGCTCTGAAACAAGTACTGTCATTTGTTTCTGTTATTACCCAACGCTAAAATGTCCTACCTAAAAGTCAATCAGTATGTAAAGCATTAATCTCCAATAATATGATTTAAAAAGTCAACCAAAACTTAATATGTATTATGTATTGATGAGAAAAAAGTAAGTTTTTTAAAAAGATTTATTGATTGATTGATTGATTGATTGATTTTATGAGGGAGAGGAATAGAAATAGAATGAGTATTACTCTACTACATATGATGCCAGAGATCACCCTCCAGAGCTCATACTTAACAGTCAGGCAATCTGGCCTCCTATGTAATCTCTTGGACCTTGAGGGGAAAAAAAAATAGTTTTAATCAGGAACCTAACAACCCCCAAAAGATGGCTGGCTCTTATTTCCCAAAACCCTTGAAAATAGTGAGCAGTAGTTATAGGGGCAAAGAGTTGAGAGGCTAAGATTGGAGGTTTGCAGACGGGCAGAGGTAGAAGTGCAGACTCTACTATAGTAATTGGATTCATGGGTTTCATATCAGGACAGTCCTTGATTTTCTCAGGAAACCTCTACAAATTCTTAATATAAGGTTCTCTTAGGCCACATAGTCTGTGAGAGGGTTACAGTTTACCATATAGCAACTCATGCTGTACTCTAGTCCCATATAACCTAAGGGCAAATCTGTCCTATAATAAATTTGTCAGTTTCCTCTAGGTCAGCTGCTGGAGTTTTTGAACAAACAAGTTGGGTGGAGGTAGATAGCATTCTGGTTGTGCAAAGAGATTTTCATGCCTGAGACTCCAAACTCCCAGGTTTAACCCCTCACACCACCATAAACTAGAGTTGAGCAGTCATCTAGTGAGAAAAAAAAAAGTTAAGCACTATTTAATAATCATACAATATACCAATATCAGGGCTAATGGTTAAGTGCACATTGCCAAGTTTTTGTTACACTGAATATTTCCTGTTCTGTTATATTGTCAACCATAAATATTCTCAAAATTGAGTATCTAATTCTTGATCAGCAATTGTCTAAGAGGCCAGCAATCCCATGCATTTTACTGAGGCCACTGGTCACTGGAAATCACAGAGCTATCTGGTCAAAAGTTATTGGATACACTTTTCCTTTCTTATCAGGAAGACTACCAGATCAACAGAAGTTATGTCTCACTCCAAGAATCATGTTCCAATTTCAAGATATTATGCAACCAGTAATAGAGACACAGTATTATGACACAGTATATTATGACACAGTAATAGAGAAATAACTTCTATATACCAATTTACTTAACAGTTCAAAATGGTGCCTATCACCCTTTTTAAAAAATTTTTATTAGAGACTTAATATTGATTTAAAAAATTATAAAAGGGGGCATCAGGTGGTAGCACAGTGTGTTAAGCGTATGTGGCGCAAAGCACAAGGACCAGCTTAAGGATCCCAGTTAGAGCCCCCGGCTCCCCACCTGCAGGGGAGTCGCTTCACAAGCGGTAAAGCAGGTCTGCAGGTGTCTATCTTCCTCTCCTCCTCTGTCTTCCCCTCCTCTCTTCATTTCTCTCTGTCCTATCTAACAATGACACCATCAATAATAACGACAACAATAAAACAGTAAGGGCAACAAAAGGGAATAAAATAAATAAATAAATATGAAAAAGAAATATATATATAACATAACAGGGGTATAATTCTTCACTGTTCCCACCATCAGAATTCTGTGTCCCCATTCCCTCCATGGGAAACTACGGTAGTTCTCCCAAGGTTGCAGATTTGGGTTGACTATTGTTTCTATAACTATCTGTCTATATCTATATATATTTACCCTTTCTTTTTCCTGTGTTCCTGCCTTCTCTTCATTTCTAAGTCACACATACACCTATTACTATTTCTGAATGTCCTTCCTTTTTTCCTCTTCTCTCTCCAGGTCCATCAGGACCTGGAGTTCAGAGCCCTCTGGTAATCATCCTCTATCATTTCTCCCTTGCTGGGAGTATGGACCAAAATTCCTTTTGGGGTGCAGAAGGTGAGAGTTCTGGCTTTTGTAATTGCTTCTCCCCTAAACATGGGTGTTGGTAAGTCAGTCCACACCCCCAGCCTATCTATCTTTCTCTAGTGTGTAGGTCTCTGGAGAGATGAGTTACTGAGACTCATTAGTGAGGAAAGTCTAGGAGTCATGAAAACATCTGCAACTTAATGGTTGAAAGGTAGTAAGATATAAAGCAGGATAAAATGATTAATGAGCAGGAACAAAAAATTAGGAATGGAGCAGATGAGAATAAGGATGTTAGAGTGGAAAGTAGCAAGGGAATCTGTTTTAAGTATGGTCCTAGGGGCTCATGACTTTTATAGTTTTTGCTTGAGTTAGATAGCTAACATGGAGGTGGACAAAAATATTATCTGAGAAGTTGATGCCAGAGAAGAGAAAAGGTCTAGAAAGTTGGATTAGGGCAGAGAGTAGCTCCCAAACTTGAAAGAAAATCTATGAATAAAATTAACTGTATACCATAGGGCCCACATATATTCACAGGAGCCAGTGTAACCTTTGAGTTTCTGTGGGTCTGAGCTCACAGTTCATGGTCACAGCTGGGAACATTCCAAGTTGCTCTCATTTCAGGATCAGTTTTCCTTGAGTAGTCAGGTAGGATAGTGAGGCAGTGCCTATCACCTTTGCAGCATCTATGGAACTGAACACCAAGCCACAATCCCCAATGATGAGTTTCCTTGTACTTGAATGACCATAGTTTGCATCTCATGACCTAAAACCATAGTTGTTTCTAACTGTGCCATGAGTGGGTACCTGATTCAAGGAAAATTGATCTGTGGACTACCCAGAAACTTCTGAGAAATGTAATTTAAGTGTACTTTAGTTTTTGGTTTGGATTTTGATTGCATTTCCAAAGCCTTCCACATGTATGATTTCATTGTTCCAGTCCTATTTTCTCAGATAGTTGAACACACACAGAGATATAGAGACACCACAGAGAAAAAAAAATAAACTTTTTTCCAGTACCACAGTTCTACCTACCATGTAGATTATCTTGTTAACCAAATGGTTGTCCAGAGTGGACCAACTATCTTCTATCTCTCTGAAAGATTGATGATACAAAAATTCCATGTTATACAATTGGTAACTAGAAGTAGTGAGACACAGAAAGAATTTCATTGAAAGGGAGAAAATAGGTAACTTTAGTAGTATAATAGCAGATTAAAGATAGATAACAAGGATCCTGAACAAATTTCCAGTCAATTTTCTGAGATAGCTTGCCATGTTTCCTGTTTCTACTAAGATATTTATTCTGAGTTTTCCTGAACTATAAATACATTAGTCAGAACTGCCTAGATTTTGTGATGGTAACAAGTTGTTGGTATGCTTCTAGTTCTGCTTCTGGGATCCCTTCTGTTACATTGCTTGACGTTGTGCTCTATTTACATGGTCATGTTACATTGGTTTGGTCTCACTCTCCCTGCCTCCAGGAGATTTTGGTTTAGTCCTTGCTAGTTGGCGCTTCTTCCTTCTCCCAGCCCCCTAGCCTACATACTTCCTTGCTTCCTGACTCTTCCACAGGAGGAGAGAGAGGCAGCACAGAATTGGGTTGTGATTAGATTAGATTAGTTTTTTGAAGCATTTGCTTGTGAATAAAGAAATATTGCTTCTCCGCTCAGCCATGTGTCCCTGGTCGTCTGTCTCCCACCGCGAAGCTAGCCCGGCATACTGGCGCCCTGAAAAATGACTGACAACAAGTTAGATGAGTATCTCTGCAGCTTAACGCAACAACGGTTATTTCACCTTTTTTGTAGAATCTGCCCCAGGTCTAGGAGACTCTCCAAAGCATATGCACTTCAGTACTTCATGTTTTCCTAGGTGAGACCTGATTACTGACTCTTAAATACTTCACCCTGTCTGTAATATATTACTTCTACCAACCATTGGCCAGAGTTTATTACCGTCTGTTCAACTACAGGAAAGCTGAGAAATGTGATTTTCTAAGTAGTATGAAAAAGAAAGTTGGAAAAAGTGGATGAATAGGGTACTTAAATATAGAATACCTTGTTACCATATTTTAACCTTTTCTTGGTGCCTGACATCTATCATTTTAGTCCTTCTTGTTCTTCACTGAAACCCATCAGCTAGCATTGCATTCATGTCATTTACTCATTTTTGATTCACTCTCAGACACACCTAGCCACACCTCTTGCCACTAGCAAATTTGAGACCTCATGATAAATAACAAAACTGAAACAAGCAGGGACTTGTGTTGTTGAGTAGATGCTTTTGGCAGCCTTTTTTCCTTCTAAAATAAGAATAGTAGCAATAAATGATGGACTTTTGCCATATTGGGGACTTGAAGGGAGGAGAAAAGGTAATATGAGATCATCATCTCAGTAAGACCAAAGTATTGTAATATATCTCTTTGCAATATATTAGAAGAGTAAATTCTATTTAAAATGAAAGAAAGAAGCTAAAATTTACTGTGTGTCTACTATTATGTCCTATAATAAAGTATCATCTCACCTATTTGTTACTAAGAAATATTACTGGGATAGATATTACTTTAGAGCTGGTAGTCCAAGATATAAAGACATTATATGATTTGCTCAAAGTGGCAGAGTGAGGATGACTGAGAATTCAACCCAGAGTTCTAAAGAAAAAAACCTCCAAATCTATGCTTCTCACAATTTCATGAAGTATGAGAAAAGCAAACCCAAAATACATCCTGCGAGAAATAATCCAGGATTTTCTGATGCTATTCCTGAAAGAAATAATGTTCAGGAAGGACTTTTTTAGGAAATTTGCCCCAAGACTTTTGAAGATTATATCTTTCATACACTCATTTATTCATAAATATTTAATGACTATGAATGAAAAGTGAAGAAAAATAACAGGAATTAAAATCCTTGTTCTCAGTTTTTTCACTATATTTAGACACATATTCATGAGTAGACAGATAATTATGATAAAGTGAGATAGTAATTGTAATGGGGATAAAGAAGTGGTGTTGTGTGTCCTAACTCAGAATACTTGCTCGGGTCCTAAGATGTGCAGGAAGCTTGCTTTCAGTATCAACATTTGTAGTGCTTGGTAAAAGATGTCTAGAAAAAAAGTTGGTTCTGGAACAAACTAAGTTCTTTCAGTCTTTTCATGGGAGAATTATGATGGGTTAGCCCAACTGGGGCATTGGGACCAGGCCCTTATACTTTTGTATCAGTTGTTCATTGTATATGACCTATCCCTAGAAAAGGAAAGCAAAATGTGATGTTATGACTCCCTTCAACCAAGGGAAATCTTCCAAACTAAAATTTAGTTGCATTATGTTTGTAATCAAACTTCTCAGCAATGAGGGGAATGAGTATTTCAGTCCTAACAAAGTAGCCCATCACAACATTCACTTGACTTACTAAAGGGGAAATTCTTTAAAGATGTCGGCCTTGGAACTGAGTCCTAAAATACAAATAGGAGGTATCCATGAGAATGACACATACAGAGATATATCTCCACTAGATGAGTGCATTCAGGGCAGTCTATCTGCCTAAAGGAAGGAGTCATTCATAAGGGAAAATAGAAAGTGCTACAGGTTAGGTGAAGAGGTCAGATCCTGCAGGACATGGTTCACTTTGTGAATGAGTTTGTACTTCTTTCTGAAGGCTACAGCAAAATATTCAAACACTTTATTCAGGGAGTGATATAATCAGATTTGCTTTGTAGGGAGAGAATTCTGGCAACAGGTGCAGAATATATTAGATAGTGATGAAACTAATGGGGGGGGGGGGAGCAGACTTGTTAGAAAGCTTTGATCTCTTAATAGGTCACCCCAGAGAGAAGAATTTCTGAATAGCAGTATCCCTGAGAATTGATAAAAGCAGATTCCAAGCATATAAGTGGGGAAAACTGAGAAAACATAAGAAATCAATCAATTACATCTTAATGGGTAGTGAAAATTGTAAACTCAAAAATGACTTGGAGGATGGTTTCATTCTCTTATTGTGAGCTGAGCACAACAGAATGTTAGTGAAATAGAGATTTTTGAGAGACTAAATTTCATTCTGGGGAAGTGAAAGAAGCATGATGCCATAGTAAAAGAAAGACTTTTAACTAGAAAGAATGGCAAAAGGCCTTTGTCTACCTAGATAATGAACTTAAATTGAGAAAACTTAGTAAGTGCTAATGCTCTCTCCATAACTGTAAGTCAACTTTCCTTTCCTTCATTGTGACTGCTTTAAGTAGTTAACAATGGCCCATACAACCTAATTACAGCTTAAATTTGTCAATCGTAAAAAGCCATTCATCAGATAGAATGGATAGACACAGGATACCCACAATGATACTGTTATGATTTGCTTTAATTTTTTCCAATTACATCTGCTATGATGTTTCATTTAAGAAATAATAAGAAAATATGTTATTAAGCTCACTACCAAATTCCAAGTTAAGAGTTTTGTTCAAAAGTTGTGTTCTCATGGCCCAGAAAGTAGTACCTCAATAGAATCCTGCACTTGTAAACAGGAAGTTCTGTGTTTCATCTCTGGCATCACATATGCCAGATAAATATTTTGGTCTTTTTCCATATCAATAAATAAAATAAATCTCATTTTAAAGCTGTGTTCTTAAATATTTCTCTAGTTGAGCTTTAATCTATGTATTGTTTTTATAATATATTATTTTAAATACCAACAAGAGAAATATATTCAATTCATGGCTTCTCTTTAGTCATAGTTTTAGTTAACAAAAATTCATTAAGTAAAAAAGAAAATTATTTTCTTCAACATGAGCAAAGAGAATCTCTCTTTATAAATACCACATTTAACCCATATGATTTGAGTTTGCCTAAATTTTCTCTAAAAATGATCATATACATCAGAAATAAAGCTCAGCCATTATTGTACTCATTTCTCTTAGGCATAAAAGTTTATGAATTACAGAGACAGAAATCTTTGAGATATCTATTCATGAAGATAGACATAGACTTGCAAGTGTTTGTAGAATATTTGGCTGTTGGCCATGAGAATGTGAATTTACATCCGTTCTTAGTTACATAAAGATACAGAGCCAGGAAAATAAAAAAATAAACATAAATGCACTCTTACTTCCAGCCCCTCGACATGAACTGAGTTTTGGGGTTTCTCTAGCAGTTTTTTTTTATCCAAAAATGTTTTAAAAGCTTTTCTGTTTGATGTATATATAGTCTTGATATTAAAATAAAATCTTCAGGGTCATAATGTAAATCAGTCCTAGTGACACATATATAACTTTCTGAGCAACTGTACCCGTTATCCTAGAAAATAAAGTAAAATTTAAATCTGTATTTTAATAATTTTAGTGATATGCAGCATGAGTATGATACAAAAACAGACATATGGGCAGGGGTAGATAGTATAATGGTTATGCAAAGAGACTATCATGCCTGAGGCTCCAAAGCCCCAAATTCAATCCCCGCACCACCATAAACCAAAGCTGAACAGCGCTCTGTTAATAAATAAATAAATAATAAAATTGAAAAATAATAATAATAAAACAGGTATGTTATAGATATCACACCATTGTGTGTGAGTAGGTATTGGGATAGTGAGATTACATCACATTAAAATTGAAAGGTGACACTGTCCCTTGAGGTCTGAAACATGTGAACCAATAAAAGTGATAAAGAAAAAAGGAAAGGAGGTAGATAGAGAATAGTTCACCCTGCAGAGCATGCACCTTACTATACTTGAGGCCCTGGGTTTGAAGCCTGGTGTCATATGGAAGGAAGCATCAGGTATAGCACCAGGAGAACTCTATGGGTTTTGAAGTAATGCATTTCTTTCTCTCCTTTCTTTCTGTTTCTCTTTCCCTCTCTCTCTCTTTATTATTTATTATCTTTATTTATTTTTTGGATAGAGACAACCAGAAATTGAGAAGGAAAAGGGTGATAGAGAGCAAGAGAGGTAGAAAGACACCTGCAGTACTGCTTTACCACAAAGCTTTACCGCAAAGCTTTCCCCCTGCAGGTGGGGACCAGGGCCTTGAACCCAGGTCCTTGCACATTCTAACATGGACGCTCATTCAAGTATGCCACCACCCAGTCTCTCTCTCTCTCTCTCTCTCTCTCTCTCTCTCTCTCAGTATGTAAAAAAGAATTTTTAATTTTTTAATATTTATTTATTCCCTTTTGTTGCCCTTGTTGTTTTATTGTTATAGTTATTATTGTTGTTACTGATGTTGTCATTGTTGGATAGGACAGAGAGAAATGGAGAGAGGAGGGGAATACAGAGAGAGGGAGAGAAAGATAAACACCTGCAGACCTTCACCACCTGTGAAGCAACTCCCCTGTAGGTGGGGAGCTGGGGGCTCGAACCGGGATCCTTACACCGGTCTTTGCACTTTGCACCACCTGTGCTTAACCCGCTGTGCTCCCACCCGATTCTCGTAAAAAGAATTTTTAAAATGGTCCAATAAGCTGCTCAGTAATAGTCATTCCCTAGTACCTCATAATAAATAGAGAAAGGAAAGGAAAGGAAATTAAAAGATAGGTTTTTTTCTGAGATCTCAAACAGTTGGAGATAAAGTTCATTTTGAACATTTTTAAATAAGCAAAAATGGGTATGTCCTATCTTTACAATGCTGCTGCTAAAATGCTTCACTTTCTTTAAAGGAGAAGAAAAGAAAACATGTTCATTTTATCAGTCTATTATCTGAACTTCACCAACATATGCAAAGTACCAGTCTATTTACTCAATTGTTCCTTTGACAAGGCCTGTCATATTGATTCAGTATTTAAATGACTTCTTATGAAATAGTATTATAGAAAAATGCTTCTAAAAATAGATATATTCTCTTAGGTGGTAGAAACACTCCCCTGATAAAAAGACATTAAACTTCTTCTAACTTTAAACTAATCAGTATATAGGTGCTAAATGAAGATTTATGTGGAAGTCAACTTTCAGAGTATCTCTGCCATAATAAAATTTCAAAATATATATATATTGCTATAAACTCAGATGACATTTTTTAGTTGATTTAATAATGATTGACAAGATTGTAGGATAAGAAGACTACAATTCCATACAGTTCTCACAACCAGAATTCTATATCCCATCCCCTCTATTGGAAGCTTTCCAAATCTTTATCCCTCTGGCAGTATGGACCCAGGATCATTATGAGGTACAGAAGGTGGAAGGCCTGATTTCTGTAATTGCTTCTCTGATGAACATGGGCATTGGCAGGTTGATCCATACCACCAGCCTGTCTCTATCTTTCCCTAGAAGGATAGGGCTCTGGAGAGCTGGGGTCCCAGGACACATTATAGTATAGTTGCCTGCCCAGGGAAGTCAGGTTGGTGTCATGGTAGCATCTGTAACTTGGTAGCAGAGTAATGGAGCTGAAGGGTTGACATCCTACACCTGGTGTTTCTGACACAGTCCAAAGTGAGACATGTCAAGATGGTACTGGTTGCATTGATTTGGTTGAGATCAGTAGATGTAGTATCAAATGGTATAGAACTAGAGATTATGAAAGAAAATGAGGCAAGCCCCAGTGGTTCCAGGACTGGGAGACATATGAGTTTTATAGAGAATGAGGAAGGTTCCTTGTTCTATTGTCAGCATCAGTTCTGGCTTCTGCCAGCTCACACTTATCTTCTAGTCCCTGTCCCTCAAAGACTGAGATAGCTGGAACCTCCCTGACTTGTTCATCACTTCATTCACAATCTCTGATATCTGTCCTTAGTACCTGAAAGTGTGGACTCTAGTAAGAAAAAAAAAAATCTGCTTTTACATCCTGACCCTCCCCCACTTTCTACTGTGCAGTCTTGGCAAAAAAGTATTTACATGTTCTCACCTCAATTTCCTTGTGTATAAAAAGAGGGGGACCATAGGGCCAGGAAATGGTGCACCTGGTTGAATACACACATTACCATGTGAGAGGAGGTTTGAGCTCCTTCTCCCCACCTGTAGAAATGGAAGCTTCATGAGCAAGACGGTCTGCAGGTCTTGATTCTTCTCTCCCTCTCTGTCTACCCCTCCCCTCTCAGTTTGTCATATATCATAAAACAACCTTTACATATAACAAACATGTAATAAATGTTATAGGATCTATAGTGACTGGAGGAAATATTTTTCTTCTAATATTCTATGGCTAGGGTAAGGAAATAATAGTTTACTTAAATATATAAAACATTTTTTACTAACTTTATTTGATAGAGACAGTTAGAAATTGAAAGGGAAGGGGTGATAGAAAGGGGGAGAAGGAGAGAGACACCTGCAGCACTGCTTCACCACTCACAAAGCTTCCCCCCTGTAGGTGGGGACCAGAGGCTCAAATCCGGTCCTTGTACATTGTAATATGTGCTCTCTACTAGGTGTGCCACCACCTGGCCCCTTTTTCATCCTTTCTACTGCTAAACTTTGTGAGGTGTGTTTGTTTTCTTGTTACCAGGGCACTGCTCAGCTCTGGTTTATGATGCTGCTAGAGATTGAACATGCGTTCCTTGATGCCTCAAGCATAAAAGTCATTTTGCATAGCCATTATGCTATCTCCCCAGCCCTTTTATAACTTTTTATATATTTTCCTCCTTCCTTCCTACATGCCTTCCATTTAGTTTTAGAAACTTAGTATTTTTACTTTTACCTGTGGGTCTTATTTGGTTTACAAGACAAATTATCTCAAGAAAATTGAAACATTTGCCATATTAGACTGGGAGATAACCTATTTTTTTCTTCTTTTTCTCTTTCTTAGTATTAGTACAAGTCTAAGAACTCATATATGTGTGATAATGCTGAGCAACTTCCCTGCCCAATTTTCACTTTTTTTAAGAGAAGAGAGCAAAAAAAAATAGAGAGAGAGAGAGACAGACAGACAGACAGACAGAGGAAATAGACACACCACAGCACTGCTCCACCACTCACCGAACTGCCCTGGTGTCCTCTACGACCTTCCCGTGGAATGCTGAGGCTCAAACACATGGTCTCATACTTATAACCAGGTGTGTGCTCTACCAAATAAACCATCTTCTAGTGCCCCCCCCCCCTTAAGATTTATTTTACTTATTTGTGAGAGAAAGGAAGAGAGAACCAGAACTCTAAAATATAGAAGGCCAGAAATGGAACTTGGGACTTGTGCTTAAGAGTCTAACCTTTAACCACAGACTTCCATCCTCCTCTATGCCTTTTCCTTTTTACTGTTATTTCAGTTCATTTCATGTTCCATTTATAAAGATATATTTGAGATTGCTTCTCAGTCAGCAAGTTTGCCTGTGTTCCCACGTGCAAAAGTTTGCCTTTTATTCATGTGCGGTCAACCATATTAGTAGCCAAGGCCACAAATCAGCATGTCATCAGTAAAAACTCACAGAAATTGTAATCCTATATATTAAAACATAATCCATTTAATAATAAACAAAAATTGTCAAATATTTGTGTAATGTATTGTTTCTTTTTTATTATTAGATTTAGTTTATTTTTACATATGAGAGAGAATTTCACTAGAGAAATAAAGACAGTGTGAGAGAGGAGAGAAGTCAAAGCACCATTCAGTATATGCAGTGTTGTGGATCAAACCAAGAGCCTCAGGCTGGCAAGTCCACTGCTCTGCCAGTTGAGCCATTTTCTCCAACTGATGTGTTGAGCTTCTTTTTAACTTGTGTGTTTTACCAGTTGTGCCACCACCCAACCCCTTGCATTTCTTTTGGTTTTAGTATAGCTTATTTGTCTTCGACTTCTAACTTTGTCTAATCCTCCAGCTGAAATAATCTCTTGGAATCTAGAAATAAGAAGTAAAAAAAAAAAAGTAAAAAATGAAGCTGTTGTTGAAGAATAAGTAGCACAGGTGCTCACTTAATTCTAGAAATGAAATCAAAAGTTTCACCTGAAGTTTTTATAAAATTCAGCTATAAAAGTTTTTTTTTTTCTTATTTTGCATTAATCTCATTACTCTATGCCTGTGGAACAAGTTTTTTACTGTTTCTCTTGACACTTATCAAACAAGACATAATATGACTATCTAATACCAAGTAGGATTCTTACAGCAATATCTTCTGTGTTTCTAAGTTCTCAATGGATACATTGTATTAATAATGCTTTAATTATTTCCTGTGCCTAGATAGTTTTGATTACTTAAATTATCTAAGGGACCACTTGTGCCACTCAGTTGTTAGGTCTAGTTGACCAGGTGTGGCATGTTAGCAGAGTGGATATTCAAAAACTTTCTTTCTCATAGAATATGAGTAAGGGGAATGTTACTGTTAAGGTCAGAACATTCCTGGGAGTCAGGCAGTAGTGCAGCAGGTTAAGCGCAGGTGGTGCAAAGCGCGAGAACCAGTGTAAGGATCCTGGTTCAAGCCCCCGGCTCCCCACCTGCAGGGGAGTCGCTTCACAAGCAGTGAAGCAGGTCTGCAGGTGTCTATCTTTCTCTCCTTCTCTCTGTCTTCCCTTCCTCTCTCCATTTCTCTCTGTCCTATCCAGCAACAACGACATCAATAACAACAGCAACAATAACAACAAGGGCAACAAAAGGGAATAAATAAATATTTTTTTAAAAGACCAGAACACTCCAGAAGGCATTTGGCATGCGGTCAGTGATTACAACACAGCAGATATGTTTCTAAGAGGAAAGGTGAGAGGCAATAGTGACTACTAGCTAGAGATGGTATAGTTCCTGTTAGAAAGTTGATAGAGTTAAAACCCAGGCAGAGCCAATGACCAAATTCAAGGCATTCAGGGAGAAGGAAACATTCCTCCTTATTCTCAGGAAGATCAGCTGTTTTTATTTTATTCAAGTCTCCAACTAATTAGATTGGTCCAAAACACATTAAGAAGTGCAATCTGCTTTACTGCATCTACCAATCCAAATGTTAATCTTATCCAGACACACTTATAATAATGTTTAACCAGCAATATAAGCAGTCTGTAGCTTAGTTTCAAGTTGACACTTAAAAATTGACCATCACTAGAAAGAGTATAAATATGGTGTGATCTCACTCATAGACAGAAGTTGAAAAATACTACCATGACGCCAACCTGATTTCCCCAGGCAGACGACTTCATCAATGTGTCTTGGAACCCTACCTCCCGAGACCCTACCCACCCCACTAGGGAAAGATAGAGACAGGCTGGGGGTATGGATCCACCTGCCAATGCCCATGTCCACTGGAGAAACAATTACAGGAGCCAGACCTCCCTCCTTCTGCTCCCTATAATAATCCCAGGTCCATACTCCTAGACGGATAAATAAGGAAATTTCCAATGGAGGGGATAGGATATGGTACTCTGGTGGTGGAAATTATATGGAATTGTACCCCTCTTATCCCACGATCTTGTTGATCATTATTAAATCACTAATTTAAAAAAAGAAGTTGAAAAATAGGTAAACACAAAGAAGAACTTGGACAGGGTATTGCACCAAAGTAAAAGACTCTGGGGTAGGGGGAGGTTCAGGTCCTAGAACATGATGACATAGGAGGACCTAGAGGGGATTGAATGTTATATGGAAGACTGAGAAATGTTACACATGTAAAAACTACTGTATTTTACTGTTGAGTCTAAACCACTAATCCCCAATAAAGAAAAAAAACTCAAAATGAAGAAAATTGACCATCACAAGAATTTGTCTCATAGGTTTGTGGCAAGGATTAAATGATAATACAGCAGGATGCATGCCACACAATCTTAAAAATGTAAAATATTCTGTTTGGTTGGTGAAGGTGATAAGGTAATGCTTTTTGAGGAGGTGATAATTATACCTCAGAACACTTTTAAGTTTGTAAACCAAGGTTACTCCATAGAACAAATAAAAGCTATTTTTAAATATAATGCAAAATGTTAACACCTTCCACTGTTATTCTACACAGTCTCTCTAGGTGACTTTATCCACATTAGGTGGAGGTTCAGTGATAAATGACTCCTATATATTTTCACAGCATTCACTGTCTGAATAAGATTTATTATCCTTATCCACAAAGTTCCTTCTCCTGAACGCATGCCTGAAAACCTCAGAATGATCCTTCTTTCCCTTACCTCCTTTGTCAGCAATTGAGTTGTGGTTAGTCTATCTCTTAAACAACTTTGCTGCTTTTTCATTTCCCACGGCTACTAGTTTGTCCATCGCTCTTGATCAGATATATTGGGTATTATTTTAACTCATCACCCTGCTCAAACACAAATATGCTTTACATTACTTCTGTGTTCAAAATCTTGTAGTAGCCTTTCACTGCCAAACAAGTTGTCATAGCCTCATAGAATGTGTTTGTTAGTGGTTGCTTTTCTACAATCATCTGGAATAGTTTGAGAAGAATACATGTTAGTTCCTTGAAAGTCTTATAGAATTTGTTAGTAAAGCTGTCTGGGCCTGGGATTTTATTTGTGGGAAGATTTTTGATGACTGATTCAATTTCTAAACTAGTCATTTGCTTGTGTAAGCTATCTACTTCCTTTTGGGTTAGGTTCAGCAGGTGATAGGCTGCTAGGAATGTATCCATTTCATCTAGCTGTCCAAGTTATTCCCATAGAGATATTCATAATACTCATATCTGATTTATTTTGTATTTTCCCATCTTTAGTTGTAATTTCATCTCTTTCTCCTGGTTCTTTTTATCATAGCTTTCTCTCTTTTACTTTTTGTGAGTCCAGCCAGTGGTTTATCTATTTTATTTTATTTTATTTTTTGCCTTCAGGGTTATTGTTGGGCTTGGTGCTTGCTTGCACTATGAATCCACTTCTACTGAAGGGCATTTTCCCCATTTTGTTGCCCTTGTTGTTGTTGTTATTGTTTCCATTGTTGTTGTTGGACAGGACAGAAAGAAAGAAAGAAAGAGAGAAAAGGAAGACAGAGGGGGAGAGAAAGATAGGCACCTGCAGACCTCCTTCACCACCCGTGAAGCAACCCCTCTGCAGATGGGGAGCCAGGGGCTCAAACAGGGATCCTTACTCTGGTCCTTGCACTTTGCACCATGTGCACTTAGCCTACTGTGCAACCACCTGGCCCCCCTATATATTTTATTTATCCTTTCAAAGAACCAGCTCTTGGTTTTATTAATCTTCTGAATTATCTGTATAGATTCTATTTTATTAACATCTGCTTTGATTTTTGACTATTCCTTTTTCCTGCTGACTTTTGGTTCTCTGTTGTCATTTTTCTAGTTGTCTTAGTTGTGATGTTAGTTAGCTTACTTAAGATCTTCGTTATTTGCTAATATGGGCCTGCATTGCTATAAACTCCTCTCTTAATTAAGACAGATTTCGCTGCATTCCACAGGATCTGGTCTCTTCATTTTCATGTTCTTCAGGTAATTTTAATTTCTCTTTTGATTTCTTCATTGACTAGGTATTATTCAGAAGTGTATTGTTAAGTCTTCATAGTTTGGTTGTATTGCTTTGTTTCTTTTTGAGGTTGATTTCTAACCTCTCCAACTCATGCTCTGAAAAGATGCTTTTTATTATTTCAATATTTATGTATTTATTAAGGTTGTCTTTGTGTCACAACACAGATTGATCCTTGAGAATGTTCCATGTGAACTTGAAAGGAATGTACATTCTTTCTTGGGGGATGAAAGGTTTTGAATATATCTGCTATGCTCATCTCATCTATGACTTCATGTAAGGCCTCTATTTCCTTGTTGATTTTTTTGTCCTGATGATCTGTATTTTGCAGTGCATGGTGAGTTGAGGTCTCCAACAAATACTGTGCTGTTGTTGATGTCTCCCTTAAGGTCAGTAAGTACCTTCTTTACATATTTGGGTGCATGCATATTAGGAGTATATATATTTATGGTGGTTATGTCTTCCTGTTGGACTAATCCTTTGACCAATATGTAGTGTCCATGTCTATCACTTTTTACTTTCTTTGCCTGAAATTCTAATTTACATAATATCAGAATAGCTATCCCAGCGTTTTTGTTTGCATTATTGGCTTGGAATACTTTGTGCCAACCTGTCACACGGAGCTTCGTGTCTGTCTTTCTTTTGGATTTGTGCTTCCTGAAGACATAGAATAGATGGGTCTTGCTTTTTAATCCATTCAGTCACTCTGAATCTTTTGACTGGTGAATTTAAGGCATTCACAGGATGATTACTAATAAATGTGGTTAGCTTATAGTCACTCTAATTTTTGTTTCTAGGTTGCTTTAGATTGTTGACTCTTTGGTTGTTTATTGTTTTGTGTGGATGGCTTTCTATAATGGTCTTGCCTACTGTATATATGTTTCCTATTTGTCTTTGTGCTATATTTTGTTTTGTGGTCATCATGAATATTGTGTTTAACTAACAATACCTACAAGAGACTTTTTTAATTTGCCTTTGGTTCACCAACATTGGATCATGCCACTCTGACTATTTGGCTCTCCTCTTTCCTGTGTCTGGTCTTCCCTGTTCTTGTGCTTCTGGTTTTATTCTAATATTTATCATCTCATTAAAAGTTGGAATTCCTTTGCTTCTTCTGTTCAAGTGGGACTCCTTTCAGTAATTCTTGCAAGGTAGGTCTGGTAGTGACGAATTCCTTCAGCTTCTAAATGTTTGCAAAGGTTTTTATTTCTCTCTCATATTTGAAGGATAATTTAGCAGGATACAGAATTCATGGCTGGCAGTTCTTATCTTTTAATACTTTGAATATGCCACTCCATTATTCCCTTCTTTCCTCTAGGGTTTGTGATGAGAAATGCTTATGTATGTGTCTTTCTTCTTTCCCATGGCAGCCTTCAATGTGTTTTTTTTTTTTCCTTTTCCCTGGTTTTGGATAGTTTTACAATACTGTGTCTTGGTGTGTGTCATTTTGAATTCAAAATTTAGGTGTGCATTCACTTTCTTGGATTTCTTTATTTTTTTTTGTTTGCTTTTAAAGACTATTCCCTTTTTGTTGCCTTTGTTGTTTTATTGTTGTAGTTATTGTTGTTGTTATTGATGTTGTTGGGTAGGACAGAGAGAAATGGAGAGAGGAGGGGAAGACAGAGGGGGAAAGACAGACAGACACATGCAGACCTGCATCACTACCTGTGAAGTGACTCCCCTACAGGTGGGGAGCCAGAGGCTCGAACCGGATCCTTAAGCCAGTCCTTGCACTTTGCACCACCTGCATTTAACCTGCTGCGCTACCGCCCGACTCCTGGATTTCTTTATTTTGAACATTTCCCAGGTACAGAAAATTCTCTGCTAAAATTTCTTTGAATATGTTCTCTACTCCTATCTCCCTCTCCTCTTCCTCAGAGATCCCAGTTACTCTGATGTTCATCTTTCTGATGGAGTCTGCTATTTCAGAGAGAAGTCCTTAAATTTCCTAAACTTTTCCTCCCCAAGAGTTTTAAATACACAGTGTGGTATTTGTGTTTTCTAGTATTGATATGCTCTCTTCCACCTGATTAAGTCTACTTCTAAAGCCTCTTAACCAGAAGTACACTCAAAGTGTCCTTTAGACCCTGCAGTTCTGTTTGGAGGTTTGTTTTTTGTTTTGTTTTTCCTGTACTTTGTAATTCTTTTGTAAAATTATCACTGAGTTCTTGAATCTTAACTTTCGTTTCTTGAAGTGATTTCATAATGAATTTTCTGAACTCTGCCATTTTTTTTCTAGATCTGTGTCTGTCTGGTTGTTTGGGTTTTCTGTCATTGCTGTCTATATATTTCTGTTTCTGCGTTTAGTTTTATTTTGTTGTTGTGCCAGCAGAAGGTGCTTTGGCTAAGGTGTTTGATTTCTCTATTTAAGTATCTTGATGGGGGCGGAGAGATTTTATCCTGGATCACCAGGCTGGGTTAGTGTCCCTGATGTCAATCAAGGGTCTCCCTGCTGCTGTTCCACCTTTGTATAACAACAGCATTGGAAACTCAAGAAGTCACAGTTGTAAATTAGTGATTTGTTTTAGGTGATTTTTTTTTTTCTTTTCAACAGTTCTTTATTGCTTAAACAGACCTAGAAGTAGTGTGGAACCAAATCTCCCGATTTCACTCTGGTTTCTCTTCAGATCGTATAAATCTTTCACCTTTTACCAAATCTCCTGATTTGGTGCCAGCCACCTATGAGCACTTATTTTTATTCCTGGGAATGGTTCCTGTACCCATTTCCTGTCCACAAGCTACACGTGTCTGTACTCACCTGTGGCTTAAGTGGTTTTCTTTTTTCTTTCTCTTTTTTCCTTTCTTTCTTCTTTCTCCCTCTCTCTCTCTCTCTCTCTCTCTCTCTCTCTCTCTCCCTCTTTTGAGTAGTTATCTTACTGACTCAGACCAAGAAATACTGTGCCTCAGCAGTCACTCTCCAGTTTGGTGCCAGTTGCCCCTGAATATGGTCTTTTAGTCCTGCGAATCTCTCCCTCACCCCTTTCCTGTCCACAAGACACACCTGTTTGTACTCACCTGGTGAGTTTCTGAAGATATCCTGGTTGTATTTTGTTGAGTTTTTGGATGATTTTCATTGCTTTTCCTAGTTGAACCAGGAGAGCAAAATGCAGCTGCTGCTACTCTGTAGCCATACCTCCAGAAGTCTCAGGCCAAGCTATTTAATTCTTCCCTATTTATTTGTTTGTTTGTTTTACAATATTGCAATCAATGTCCTTGCTCACTTGTAAGTACTTCCTCATTTTCAAGACTCAGCTCAGTTACCACCTCCTCTTTGAAAGGTTTTCTGACTGCATTTTCATGAATACTATTTCCACTTCTCCTTTTCCACAATTCCTTAAATATACTTATAGGAAAGTGCCTATAAAAGTTTTATTGCTCTCACCTATACAGTGGATTATAAGTTTTCTGGGGGTTAGAAACATAACTTTGTATCCATAGTCTGGAACCACTCTGCAGGTTTCCCCAACTGTTTGAAAGTAGATGGTTCCCCCTGAATCTCCCACAAACCAAAATGTTTTAAACTGAAAAAGCAACTATCAGGCTGGCAAGATAACTTACCTGGATAGTGCAACTGCTTCATCCAACATGCAACCCTGGTCCACCACTGCACTGAAGGAAATATTGGTGTTGTGGTATCTTTCTTTCTTTCCTTCTGTTTCTCTGAAAAAGGCAACTTGGAGCAGTTAAGCCCCGGTGACAAAGGAGAGAATGAAAGAGAGAAAGGAAGAAAGAAAGATCAGAGAAGAAAAGAAAGAAATAACTGAGTGTGTTCAAAAGGTGGAGGAAACTTTGATGTTGTGGTATCTTTCCTTCTGTTTCTCTGAAAAAGCCAACTTGCAGCAGTAAAGCCCCAGTTACAAAGGGAAGGAAGAGAAAGAGAAAGAAAGGAAGAAAGAGGAAGAAAGAAAGGAAGAAAGAAAGAAAGAAGGGGAGAAAGAAAAAACAGATGAGAGTAGGAAAGAGAGATATGTGGATGTACTCAAAAAGTATTTGATGAAAGAATGAACTCATGAAATTTAAGGTGAATAAGTATAAACAAATATTCTGTGGGTATGTAAATCAGTAAGGAAGGAAGCAATCTAAATCTCATGAGTTTTCCATTTCTCATTATGCATCATATATAAATGCACACACACACACACACACACACTGGGAACTCCTTGCATGATTCTACTGCTCTTAGGCTGACTTTTTCGTTCTTTTTATTTCTCAGAAATACAGAAAGAAACATAGAAGGAAAGTTATAAAATTATGAAATCTCTTGCCCATTCCCACTTTGGTGCTCTCATGTGGTGCCAGGGCTCAAGCTAGGCTCTACACATGATAAGGTATACACCTTACCATATGAACTCTCTCTCCTGGTTCCTAAGCAGTATTTTTATTTTGCCATTTCGGTTATCACTGGAGCTTCGTGATTGCACAAATCCACCATTCCTGGTGGTCATTTTTTTTTCTTGATGTAGGGAGAGAGGAATATTCAGCATTGCTTCACTTGTGAAGCTTCCCTTCTGCATGTGAGGACCCAGGGCTTGAATTAAGGTCCTGGTACATAGTTACGTATATTCTTTTCTGGGTGAGCCATCTGGTCCTATACAGTATTTTTTGAAGTTCCAAAATAACTGCCTATAGACTCATTGGTAAAACTAATGTTGAAAATATAGGCTGCAGTAGTTGCTGTACAAGTATACTCCTTTAAAATATTTAAATCTTAACTGCAACCCAGGAGGCAGTGCAATGGCTAGAGTGATGTACTACTAGTAGGCAAAGACTTCCAAATTCAATCTCAAGCAACACATGTGCCCCAGAGTGTTTCTCTCGAGTTGATAAATAAATATATCTTTTTTTTTAACTTAACTAACTTGTCTTTGACATTTCCCAAATGTATTTAAAATGTCAGAGCTAACATTTGGGACAAATCTTTTGAGTGAAAGCCCAGGCGTTCAAATCATGTGCCATTGACAGATTTAAAATAGGAACATGTTCCATGTTGATGATGAGCTCTTTGGAGACTTTGAGGACATTAGAAAAGGATAATCTTATTTCAGGGAGGAGTGTTGGAAGGCAAGAGTTCTGAGACATAGAGTATTTATCTGAAGACTAAAATGAGCATAGACACAAATACACTCAACTTTAGTACTCTCAAATCTGAGAATCTCATTAAGAGTCCACTATGCTGGCTGGGGTCTGCCTGATCCCAAAGGATCTGAATTTTTAGTTCTTTTTAAAAAAGTAATTTTAGACTCTGCTTGAATCATTATCAATAAGAACTTTTTAGACACACAAAAACTAATAAAATATAGTCACCTGTTGGTGCAAAAACATGAGGGATTTGAACTAAACATGAAAGGGTATCCTTATTTATAACAGGTAAAGCATTTTCAGTAAAAAGAAAAATAGTAAATTTGCAAGTTTCTTCAAGTAATAAGATTTCCTTTATATTATTACTAGCAATTAGATTTATTTCATGATATTTTGAAGAAAAAGTATAAACAGTTGTCTGGGAGGTGGCGCAGTGGCCAAGGCACTAGTCTCTCAAGCATGAGGTCCTGAGTTTGATCCCTGGCAGCACATGTACCAGAGTGATGGCTGGTTCTTTCTCTCCACCTATCTTTCTCATGAATAAGTAAATAAATTCTTTTTTTAAAAAAAGCATAAATATTGTGATTTTTTAAAGATTTTCACGTATTAAATAGTATTTTCATGTATGCTTCAGGGAACAGAAATACAATTTTAATTGATTTTTATAGGATCAGATAGTAGTTATATAAGAGAAAAGAAGCTTACCAAAATTTATTAAGATCAAAAGCTCTTTTATAATTTAAGAAATACAAAACACCGAATTTATTAGTGTCCAGGATTTAAGTTCTTCCTCAAATGATAGCCAACTATATTGAATTAGAAAGCGCAGACTAGGTCAAGTGGTGGCTCAGCTGGTTATGCACACATATTATCATGTGCAAGGATTCTAGTTCAAACCCCTGCTCCCCACCTGCAGGGGGGCACACTTCACAAGTGGTAAAGCAGGTCTGCAGATGTCTATCTTTCTCCCTTTCCTCTCAATTTCTCTCTGTCCTGTCAAATAAAATAGGAGGAAAAGGGAAAAAAATAGACGCTGGGAGCAGTGGATTTGTAGCAGTGAAGTTATTGCTACTCCCAGCAATAACACCGGTAACCAAAAAAAAAAAGTGCAGATAATCAGTAAAAGCATAGCTGCTTTGGTCAAGGGCTACCTATAAGGATTAAATTAGTTGTGTAGACTGAGCAGATGGCAACTGGACATAAACTTGTTTTTCTACAGCAGATTTTCCCTGAATTCAAAGAACTATGGATTTTGAAAACCTAATGATGAAACACAGTTTCAGAAAAAAGTTTCACAGATTTTGACATGTACACATGAATACCACCTTGATTTTCCTACACCTGACTTTGACCAGTATATGTTTAATGGTCTTATATTGTAGCTTATCATTGAAGCTCAGTTTCAGAGGAATATATGTGAACTGGGAGTTTATTGTATTCCAAGCTTTGTGCAAAGCATCTTATTTTTACTTTATTCATCAAGAAAGCTGATTGAACCAACATTAAGTGGTTTTTACCTATAAAATGAAGTGTCTCTGGTATTTTAATCACAAATATATGGACACCAGAACTATGATGAAGTAACTGGCAGCAATGATCAAATTCTGAGCACCATATGTATCTACCCAGTTCGAAGAACTATTTTTGTATTATGTGCACTTAACCCGGTGTGGCACTGCCCGCTCTTGTATTTGGTCACTGTATATAGTAAAGAGTGTACTCTGCAGGATGAACTGTCTTCTGGCCCCCAACATTTTACTTCTACATATATTATTAATAGTATATTACATAGTTATATGTTTTACATTTTAAATATTAATAGTCTTTAAAATTTTATAATGAGGATTTTTTTATATTTAATGTAAATTAAAAATTTGAATATAAAGTGGGATTTATACCAGGATTTAAGACTGGGTCAATATAAATAAGTCAATAAATGTGATTCACCACATCAATAAAAGAGAAATTAAAAAATACATGATTATCTCAACAAATATAGAGAAAGCGGCTGTCAAAAATCCATCAAAACACTGCAAAATATGGGGATAGATGGAAAATTCCTTAATCTAGTAAAATCCACATACAGCACATCTACAGCAAACATCATACTCAATGGTGAGAAACTGAAAGCATTCCTACTTAGATTAGGTACTAAATAGGGCTGCCCATTATCATCATTGCAATTCAACATGTTGCAAGTTCTTCCCATAGCAATTAGGCAATAGAAAAGAATTAAAGGGATACAGATTAGAAAAGAGGAAGTTAAGCAGTCACTGTTTATAGATGATATGACAGTTTACATAGAAATAAAGACAGGTGGCGCAAAGCGCAAGGACTGGAATAAGGATCCCGGTTCGAGCCCCCGGCTCCCCACCTGCAGGGGAGTCGCTTCACAGGCGGTGAAGCAGGTCTGCAGGTGTCTGTCTTTCTCTCCCCTTTCTGTCTCCCCTCCTCTCTCCATTTCTCTCTGTCCTATCCAACAACGTCAGCAATAACAATAATAATGACAACAATTAAAAAAAAAAGAAATAAAGAATCCAAAAAGAAGCTCTTGGAAATCATTAGGTAATATACTAAGGGGTCAGGCTACAAAATTAACATACAAAAGTCAGTAGCATTTCTTTACATAATGTAAACACTAAGTCTCAAGAAAAGAAGTCCAGAAATCATTCTCATTCACTATATCAATAAAATAAACAATAAAATAAAGACAATAAAACATCTAGGATTACACTGAACAAAGGAAGTGAAAGTCTTGTATAATGAAAATTATTAGTCACTATTCAAGGAAATAGAAAAAGGTACAAAAAAGTGGAAAGATATTCCATGTCCATGGATTGGAAGAATTAGCATATCAAAATGAATATTATACCTAGACCCATATACAAATTGAATGTAATCCCATCAAGATCTCACCAATTATTTTAAGAGAATAGAACAAAGACTACAAATGTTTATCTGGAACCAGAAGACACCTAGAATTACTAATTACTAAAGTAATGTTCAGAAGAAAGAGCAGAACTGGAAGCATCACACTTCTAGATTTCTTTTCTTTTTTTAAGTATTTATTTATTCCTTTGTGTTGCCATTGTTGTAGTTATTATTGTTGTTGGTATTGATGTAATTGTTGTTGGATAGGACAGAGAGAAATGGAGAGAGGTGGGAAGACAGAAGGGTGGGGGAGATAGACACCTGCAGACGTGCTTCACCACTTGTGAAGCGATTCCCCTGCAGGTAGGGAGCTGGAGCTTGAACCGGGATCCTTATACCAGTCCTTCAGCTTTGTGCCAGGTGCGCTTAACCCACTGAGCTACCACCGGACTCCCACACTTCTAGATTTCAAACTATATTATAGGGCTATCAAAACTACTTGGTACTAGAGCAAAAACACTGACCATGGAATAAAATTGAGAACCCAGAAATAAGCCCCCATACCTATGGACATCTAATTCTTGACAAGGGGGCCCAAACTACTAAATGAAGAAAGGAGAGTCTATTCAACAAATGATGTTGGGAAAATTGAGTTGAGACGTGTAGAAGAATGAAACTGAACCACTATATTTCACCACACACAAAAGTAAACTCCCAAATGGATCAAGGGACGCGGATGTTAGACCAGAAACTATCAAATACTTAGAGGAAAATATTGACAAAGATCTCTTTTTTTTTTTTAGGAGGGAGGTATTATTATTATTATTTTGTTTGTTTTATTGTATAGGACAGAGAGAAATTGAGAGAGAAGGGGGAGATAGGAGAGAGAAAGATAAGCAACTGCAGACCTGTTTCACTGCTTGTTAAGCATCCCCACAGCTCTTTTCCATGTAAGTTTTATAGGCATCTTCAATGACACAAGCCCAATTTCAAGGAAGCTAATAACAAAAATAAACCAATGGGACTACATCAAATTGAAAAGCTTCTGCACAGCAAAAGAAACCACCTTAAAAGAGAGACAACTTATAGAATGGGAGATCTTTATATACCATACATCAGATAAAAGGCTAATACCCTTTTTGAGCTCACCAAGTTCAGCAACAACTGGCAGCCCGGTTCCATGGCTGCCAGTTCTTAGCAACATCACCCCGCCAGATATTCGTCGGGATGCGGCATCATCTAAGTTCATTTCCCACGTCTACGCTCTACCGGACCTGCCAATATACGCGGATATCTTCGCCCACCCTGTCCAACGCTTGATGTCTTGTCACCCAATCTGGTCCCCTACGCCTACACTGAACTTCTCTGTTCCAGACTCTTGGAAACAGAGTTGGCAGTCAGCTGAGGTAAAGAACAAACAGCTCATCACAGACCCCTGCAAGCGTCAACCCGGCTTTGACCTAGCACATTATGATTGGGCCCTCCTCAATCGCTATCGAACAGGCCATGGCCGGTGCGCCGCTATGTTCCATCGCTGGGGAGCCAGAGATGACCCGAACTGCCCCTGCGGCTACAGACAGACTATGACCCACATAGTCAACGACTGCCACCTCTCCAGATTCAAAGGAGGTCTCGAAAGTTTACATCAGGCTCAACCTGACGCTGTTGACTGGCTATGGAAGAAGGCAAACGCTAGAAGAAGAAGCAACAAAAATAAAAAATACAAATGACCCCATCCAAAAATGAAGAAAAGATATGAGTAGAGGGAGCCGGGTGGTAGTGCAGCGGGTTAAGCACATGTGGCACGAAGCTCAAGGACCGGCATAAGGATCCCAGTTCAAGCTCCCGGCTCCCCGCCTGCAGTGGAGTCTCTTCACAGGGGGTGAAGCAGGTCTGCATGTGTCTATCTTTCTCTCCCCCTATCTGTCTTACCCTCCTCTCTCCATTTCTCTCTGTCCTGTCCAACAACGATGACATCAATAACAACAAGAAAACAAGTGCAACAAAAGGGAATAAATAAATATTTTTTAAAAAAGATATAAGTAGAATATTCATCAAAGAAGAGATCCAAAGGCCAACAAACATGAAAAAATGCCCTCAGGCCATTGATTGTCAGAGAAATGCAGACATAGACAACAATGAGATACTACTTCACTCCTGTGAGAATGTCATACATCAGGAAGGATAGTAACAATGAATGCTGGAGAGGTTGCTGGAGGAGAGGATACCTTCCTGCACTACTGGTGGGAATGTAAATTGGTGCAAGCCCTGTGGAGAAAACAGTCCGGAGAACTCTTAGAAGGCTGGAAATGAACCTGTTCTATGGTCTGGCAATTCCTCTCCTGGAGATATATCCTAAGGAACTAAATACACCCATCTGAAAAGATCCGTGTATACCTATCTTTATAGCATAATAATTAATTTACAATAATTTACATAATGATTTAATATATATATATATTACTCAGATATTAAGAATAATGAATTCAGGACCAGGTGAGGTGGTGGCACACCTGGTTGAGCGCACATGTTACAGTGCTCAGGGATCCAGGTTTGAGCCCCTGGTCCACACCTGCAGAGGGAAAGCTTTGCAAGTGGTAAAGTAGGACTGCAAGTGTCTCTCTTTCTCTCTCCCTCTCTATCTCCCCTACCCTCTCGATTTCTGGCTGTTTCTATCCAATAAATAAAGATAAAAAAAATTGAAAAGAAAATAGAAAAAAAATGAATAATGAATTCATATTTTCACCCCATCTTGGATGAAGTTTGGAGGAATTACGTTAAGTGAAATAAGCCAGAAAGAAGGATGAATATGGTATGATCTCACTCATAGACAGATATTGAGAACAGAAAGGGAAACAAAGTAGAACTTAAACTGGATTTGGTGTATTGCACCAAAGTAAATGACTCTGGGGGATAGAGAGGCCTGCTTTCAGGTCCTGGTACATAATGGTGGAGGGAGATCTAGGCCGGGATGAGAGTGTTTTGCAGAAAACTGAGAAATTTCACACATGTATCAATAACTGTAAACCATTAATCCCCCCCAAATGAACAACAGTTAAAAAAAGAATTTGGATATAAATTTAAGTTTTCATGTAGTTTTTTTTCATGCTAAAGAGAGTAGCTTTAACATTTATTGTAATGTAATTCTGTTAGCAACATTCTCTAAGTTTTTGTTTTCCTTAGCCTTAGCTTTTTTTAAGGCTTATTTGTTGGTTATACCAAGATTTATTTGCTTCAGGGGTTACTGCTGAGGCTTTTCCCCCCCTCAACCCCCCCCCCCCCCGGGGAGGCTTAGTACCTGCACTAGGAATCCATTGCTCCTGGTGGCCAGTTTTTCTGTTTTTATTGGATAGGACAGAGAGAAATTGAGGGGGTGGGGAAAATAGAGATGGAGAGAGAAAGACAGACATCTGTAAACCTGCCTCACTGCTTGTGAAGTGATGCCCCCACCCCCACCCCACCTCCTGCAGGTGTGGAACTGGGGGCTCAAACCTTGCACTTCGTACTACATGCACTTAACCCAGTGCGCTGCAACCTGGCCCCCCAGCTTTCCCATTCTTTATCTCTCTGGGAGTATGGACCAAAGACCTCTATGGGGCACAGAAGGTCGGAGGTCTGGCTTCTATAATTGCTTCTCTGCTGGACAGGGGTGTTGACAGCTCAATCCATACCCCCAGCCTGTATATGACATTTTTCTTTCAGTACTTCAAAAATTCCTTATCTTTGTCTTGCATAATTTCTGATTAGAAGTTTAGTCTCTGTTTTTCTCTATAGATGATATACTTTTCTCCATTAGCTGATTTTAAGATTTTCTTAGTACTGGTTTTCAACAATTTGAAATATCTTTTGGAATTGTGTGTGTACCTTTACCTTGGTTAATGCTCAATTTTCATTGGGCACCAAGACCTCATCACAGGCTTTTTGGGATGCTGACTCTTTTGGTTCTGAGGCAGGTCATATTTCATCCCATTGGCCACAATGCTCATGTTTTTGTATAAACATGTAAGCCAATTTGAGGTTTCTGGGAAAGGAATTTCCAAAAGTGACCCTTTTAGATCTATGTGACTAAACTTAGAGGCACATTTTTGTCAGCTGTATCATTTGACCATAAAGCTAGTATAAATATGGAAAAATGATGAAACAAGAAATGTGTCTTTAATTACTTCACTAAATTGTTGAATTGTTCAGTCCTGTAGCCTATTTTCCATTAGACTTTCTTTTTTATTTATTTATTCCCCTTTGTTGCCCTTGTTTTATTGTTGTAGTTATTATTATTGTTGTTATTAATGTCATCATTGTTGGATAGGACAGAGAGAAATGGAGAGAGGAGGGGAAGACAGAGAGGGGGAGAGAAAGATAGACAGACATCTGCAGACCTACTTCACCACCTGTGAAGCGACTCCCCTGCAAGTGGGGAGCTGTGGTCTGGAACCATGATCCTTACCCAGGTCCTTGTGCTTCGTGCCACATGCTCTTAACCCACTGTGCTACCGCCCAACTCCCTCTCTTCTTATAATACTTTAACATCTTCCAGTCATGCAGTATTCTCTAGGGGTCTTTCTAAAACGTGTATACACATCTTATTTACAAGCTTGCCATGGCTTTCTATAACTTCCAAAAACGGGATGACGACAACAATAACTCCACACTTCTTAGCATACCATACACAGTCCTTCATGATCTAAAATATCTCCCTTACTCCATTTTATTCTTGGCTAGATCAAAATACTCTTTAATCTCATGCATTTAGGTCTTTGCACTTGCTACCCTTTATCCTCTAGCCTCAATGTTCTCACACACTTCTTTACTTCCCTTTCATTCACTAAAATACACAGACATACTAACTCCTTGTCTTCCTCAAGTTTAAATGTTCTGATCTTACCTGATTCCGGTGTAACTGTATCCAAACTACCTTGTGTGTTTTCCAATTATAGTGTTTATCACACTGAGTCTGTTTATTTGTCTCCCCCTCTGAACCATAAACACTGTGCAAAAATAAGAAGTGTTCCTTTCATGTTTTTGAATCTCTGCTTCTGGAGCCAACTAAAGTGCCCCAAACAAAATACACACAATAAATGTTTTTGAACTGATGAGTGTGGTCTTCAGACATAAGGATTTCTGATGCTGAGACTGTATTTGGAAAAGCTGGCTTTTCCTGCCCCAAATATCTTCCTGATTTCTAAGTTTAATCTTTTTCTCCCAGAATATTAGGGCTGTACATAGACAGAAAAGGTCTTAGGATAGCTTGGCTAATCCTTTGGCTAGCTATTAACATGCCCTGACTTTCCCATCCTCTACCACCTATTCACACCTGGGTATCCAGAATGGATGCAGATTTCACTGACCAGCCCAACAGCACACATAGACCTTGCTTCAGTCTTCTCACCACCAACTGAAAGTTGCCACTAGACAGACAGTAAACAATTTTCAAATTTCCACTTATCTTCAGAATTTACTAGATTTGTATTTCTTAAAAACTAGGCTTTGACCTCAACACATCTGAATTATTTTATACTGACCAAGTAAAATGTTAGTTTTAATCCTAATCAAATCCACTTGAATCCTAATCATTACCTTTCTGAATTATTTTATACTGACCAAGTAAAATGTTAGTTTTAATCCTAATCAAATCCATTTGAATCCTAATCATTACCTTGGTCGGCCTTTAAATCAGTTAGATGTGACTGAGAGAAGAAATCCATCCTGGGTTTCTGATAGTGGTGATGTTCCTAACAGTTATAACCTAAGTGGTAAATTTTGCAGGCAACCACATTTCTACAAGGTTAAAAGAAGCTTCAGTTGAAGGTAAGTAAAAAGGATTTGTTTGAGGGGGAAGAAGAAGTGATAGAACTTGTGATGGTGATGGAGTTTTTGTTAGAAAAACGAGCAGCAAGGAAGTTTGAAATATTGGAAGTCGGATTTCAATGGGCACTGGTGAGTTGAGAGATCTGGAGATGAAGGAGTTAGAATTAGCTAAGGGCGGGATCCCCAACAGCAACCCCTTAGTACAAGACGGGCCTTGTTCTAGCCTCGGCAGCAGCAGAAGCACTGAACACTTCCGCGCCTCCGTTTGCCGGGGACCATAGTAACAGCGGGGCCAACCACTCCTCCCGAACATGCGCAGTGCAGAGCAAGCGGCCGCAGTCTTCCATAATAATGTAGCGCTTGGAGAACTACAACTCCCAGAAGACCACTCGGCACCGCGTCTCCGCCTCCTGGTGTGACCCTACCCTTCAGCCCCGCCCTCTAGCTAGTCCCCTCCCCTCCCACGGAGTGTGTGTCAGTGACCCGGAGGCGGTGTGAGGCGGAGGGACCGTCGGGGGGCGCCGCCGCCGCCGCCGCCGCCTCCACCAGCAGCAGCAGCAGCAGCAGCAGCAGCAGCAGCCGCAGCCGAGCCGCGCGCACGGATTTGTCTCGAGCCCTTTAGGAACAAACGACCGAGCGGGCCCTGCGCCTTTCCCTCCACCGCGGCTCCTCAGCGCTCGGCTCCGCGGCCAACTTCCCCCTGGCCGGGCTTGGCCGGTTGGCGAAGAAGGCGGCGGCACCACCGCGGCTGTCGGCTGGCGCTTCCTGCGCACGCTCTCCTCTCACCCCCGCGCTCCGGGTGTCGCGGCCGTGCTGGGATCCCGCGGCCACCAGCAGTTGTCCGGTGAGTGTGGCCGCCGGACGCCGCGGGAGGGAGAGATGGTGCTGCGGCCACCGAGCGGGGCGAGCAAGGCAGGCGCGCAACTTCCTCGGCGGCTTCCTCGGGTGGGTGGCCGGCTGGCCGACTGGCTCTCCCCGCCCGTCTGCGCGCCCCCGCGCGGGAGGCGGCGGGGAGCGGAGTTTGCGGCGCTGCATCCCGCGCCCTCGCGCTCGCCGGCGCCTTTGTCAGGAGCCGGCCCCGCGCGCCCTCCCCCTCCGCCGGGGAGCGCGGTCGCCGCCGAGCCCCGAGCCCCAAGCCCCAAGCCTAGGAGCCCCGAAGCCCCGAAGCCCTTGCGGGGCTGCTGAAGGGAGCTCCGTGGGGATGGGGGTGGCGGGTGGGGAAGGAAGAAGACGGGAATGAAAGAGAAACAAGGAGGGGGAGTGTCGGTGGTGGGCTTTTCTTTTGTTTGTGCGTGCTGGTAACTTCTTCCTTACATAACGCAGACTTCCAAGTTAGTCATTCTTTCTTGTATTGTTAGGATTATTATCAACTCAACTCCGCGGGTCTCCCGCGTTTGCTTTCATCTCGAGATCTCAGAGCCTTGAAAAACGGCCATTAATTTACACCTCCGGGGGCCCTTGCGATACAAGTTCCTACGCCCGTTTCCGCCAGTGGGTAAACTGAGGCCCCGAGGAGCTCTAATTGACGGGGCGCCGCCGCCGCCGCGCGCCTGCCGGTCTCAGGACCCGAGAGCTCGCTCCCCGCCGCCCCGTGGAAAAGTTAGAGATGCTCATCTCACAGGTTAACTGAAGCCTGGGACAGGCCTGGATAATTGCTAGGTGGTTGAAACACTTCTTCCATGGAGTTTGACTCTTAAAACCTCAAAGGACGGCTTTACCAAAAAAAAAAAAAAAAAAAAAAAGCTACGAGTAAGGAAAAGTCATCCATTAGTCGGACTCCCCAACTACATATATGTATTTGTACATACAAGTTTTAAGAGGCAAGAAAGCAATCATGGGCGAGAGGATTATGTAAATTGAACAGATTTTAATCATTACGCACAAGGAAGTGTCTTTCTTTTAACAACTCCAACAACCTTCCTATGTTTATTTTCAGACTGGAACAACAAATATTGGTACTTTTTAAGGTGGCTGGTTGTGCTAAGGACTGAGGCTTTAAGTATTCGCAAAGATTATCTGCCTTGGTTCAGAGGCTGTGCACTTGTGATGCAAAATGTTAATTTTTTTTCGAGGCAGCTGATCTTTTGTTACAGAACCAACAGTCTTTTTCTACAGTGAGGACGTATTTTACATATGGGGGGGTCGCAGCGTTTTTAGAATTTAGTGTACATGCATATAGTGTGAATTTAAATTTCTGAATCTCTTAAATTCTCATGGAGGCTTATGATACTTTGTAACTAATAAAATGTGTTCCTTGAATGACTTGTGTTGTAGCACAAATGCAACATATGAATTCCTTGTTTTTCATTCACACTAACAACCTCTTCTGAAGGAAAACACTGAACTCTGAGAACAGGTTAATTTTGATAGTTGAACCATACTGGAACCAAATATTGAAATCAAGCTTCATTTCTCCTAATTATTTCCTGAGGCGAATAGTAATCAGAACTGTAGTAACAGTACTTTAACTTAATCTGAATTTAATTTTGTATTATCTAGTTGCTTCTAGATTTTAATATGCTGGTTCCATCTAAAAAAGTGATCTTGAGTTTAAAACAATCGGAAAGTAGAACAGCTAAATGTAAGGAAAAGTGCATGTAGTGAGAAAGCTATAATGCCTCACCTAATAAGTGTACAACTATTAAAGAGAAAACTATCAGCTGGGTTTTTAGTGATACAGAGGTGCTATATTGTCATATTTGTAGTATTTATTGATTTATTTAAAAAAAAAGAGCCGGAATTGTGCCTTAGTGGAAGATATTAGGGGCAGGGGAGGAGGTGTCTATATCTCCTTAAAATTGTCTTTTAAATTACTTTATAATTGGTTATACTGAACACTTTAGCAGTTACAAACCAGATTTACCATTGGCATCTATACTTTAAAAAAGCCACAGACCCAGTGTCTTTGTTCAGTCACTGGAGTTCAAGACAAAAGCTAGTGTTGACTGGTGAAGTCTGGCATTGCAGCTTCCTAATTTCTGTGGAATCTCTGAAAGGAAATGACTGAGAAGTACAAAGCAGGAAACTGAGTCTAGTACTGCTGAATGCTACTGACACAAGCCTCAAGGGGAGCCCAAGTATGTTTCCAGTTTCTTTATTGGATAAAGACAGCCAGAAATCAAGAGGAATGGGGGAGATAGACAGAGAGACACCTACAGCACTGCTTCACCACTTGCAAAGCTTTTCCCTTGTAGGTGGGGGCCGGGGTCCGAACCCAGGTCCTTTCGCATTGTAATGTGCTCTCAACCAGCTGCACCATCGGCCTCCTCCGGCACTATTTTTAATAGTCATACCCAACCTTAGATTAAAAAGGAGTTTTAATAGTGTATGGTCAAGTGTAGTATTCTATGGAATGATATAGGTATAATTTCTTGAGAGTGTAAGTCTATGTGAAAGAGACAAACTCAACTGGATGTTTTAATTCTGCTTGATACATTCAAACATACATGTATACATGCAAGGCAACGCACATTTCTTAATACTTATGTATCTTGAAAAGCCATTTCATATGTGTCTTGCATTCAAGACTAAAGAGATTACATTGTAATTTAACTGCTGTTAGCCATGACACATACTTGGGAAGCTGAAAGACTAGCATATGTTTAGTGTTAGGGATGAATCTGACTTTTCATCTTGTATTTGTGCTTGAACTCTCCGATTACTACTTGCTTTAAGAACATACTGATTTCCTGTAAAGAACTGTTAAATCATGAAAATTGGACCACATCCTCAGTGTTTAAACTTCTTCCCCCCCCCCACTTTTTGGGGGGATTAGTGTTTTACAGTTGACAGTAAATACAATAGTTTGTACATGCATGACATTTTTCAGTTTTCCACATAACAATACAACCCCCACTAGGTCCTCTGCCATCCTTTTACAGGACCTGTACTCTCCCCCTACCCACCCCAGTCTTTTACTTTGGTGCAATACACAGCTCCAGTTCAGGTTCTGTTTAGAGTTTTCTCTTCTGATCTTGCTTTTCTTATTTATTTATTTATTTATTTATTTATTTATTTATTTATTATTGTATAGATAGAGAAATTGAGAGAGGAAGGGGAGATAGAGAGGAAGAGAGATACCTATAGCCCTGCTTCACCACTTGTGAAGCTTTCCCCCTGCAGATAGGGGCCAGGGACTTGAACCTGGGTCCTTGTGCACTATAATGTGAGTGCTTAACCATGTGTGCCACCATCTGGCCCCCCTGATCTTGCTTTTCAACTTCTGCCTTTGAATCAATGTTTAAACTTCTGTATCCTCCCAATAGTCTATAACTGTGTATTTTTTTTAATCTTCTACTCATAGGACTATAGATAGATAGGCTGATTGATAACTAGGTTTTTTTAAACTAATTTATAATTGATTTACAGCATTATATAATGTGAGTACATTTTCACACTTCTTTGTAGGTATATGGCTCTCCATACCCACTACCAAAGTTCTAATGCCACTATACCAGAAATCTCTGTATCTGTCCCCCCAGACCCATCTTCCCTCTTTAAGATTACTGGTTTTAAGTGGCTAGTATACTAGGTAGGTGTTTCTGTTTGCCATCAAGGTTGTAACTTGGGCTCGGTGCTTGAGTCCAGTGCTTTAATACTCTGTGCCACCTCAAGGGCTGAACTTTCTATTTTATTTAATCTTTTACTTTCAGGATATCATTAGGAATCTAGCTCTTTAATTCACTCAGATTTTTGTTTTGTTGTATGTATATGTATAGATGGTATATATGTGAATGTATAGATAGTTAACTAGGCTGTTCATATACTTTCAGAATTAAGTTGCTAGAGTAGATTATTTAATGTGTTTCAAAGACTAACCTATATGCGTGAAACACAGAACACTTAATTTCTCACTTGTTTCCTGTTAACTGTGAAAGTCTTCAACAAGATCTCTTTGATTTACTTGTAAAAATACAAGTGGCAGTAGTTTTTCTTGAAGTACTTTGGAATTCTATTATGGTAAACTTCTAATGTGTAGTTTATTTTACAAATAGCTTTCAGTCTGTTGATTTTTTTTATGGTAGGATTATGGATCTGTTTTTCATTTCCATTTTTGTAGAATAAATAAATAGCTTATGATAGAGGAGGAAAAAAAAGGGTGGGGAGGTGAACCCAAGAGGGAAGGGGAAAAATGGCTTTTACAAAACAGTAAACATGACCATGGATGTTTCTTATAACTTGAATCTACTTGAGTGGCGTAATGAACTAAGACTCAACATTTGTATATTATGAATACTAATCTCTAATTCTGCTTCCATTTCAAGAAAAAAATGTTTTGTAAAAGGAACTCATTTTATGTTGATTTAAACAGTTTTAGCCATGATAAAGTCCATTATTTGGAATTAACAATATTATGATGAATAGCAGTAATTAAGAATTATTTGAAAACTCAGCCTATTTCCATAGATTTATGTAGCATCAGATTCTTTTTCAGCTTGTGCATTTTAAGTCATTTCACATATTCCAGTATCCAGTATTTTCATATATATATATGTGATATATCATATATCTCTTCACTTTAAACTTTTTATCACTGTGACACATAACTTTATCTTCCTTTGTCACCATTGGCAGTGCCTGACCATATTCTATATTTGTTTAGCATTTTTTATACTTTTAAAGTGGTCTTGGGATGAACTAAGGACTTTAAGAATAAAATATAGACAGTAAGTATAAAACTTTTTCTGATTGTGTGACCTATTTACCTTTTTTCCTTCTTTTGCTCTTTTTACCATGCATTCTGATGGAGAGATGGTATATTCCATCAGCTAAGCACTGGTAGCTATGTGATATGCAGGATGCAGTCTTTTTTTGGACTGAATATTATAGGAAAGAGTAATAAACTCACTGACTTAAAGCCTTCATGAGTTAATCATGCATCCATATGTATCTAAACTACTAAAATTTGACAGTGGAATTAACACTCTACTGGAATTTCAAGAGCTGTTTTCAGCTCTTGGTGTACGTTCTTTTCTAAAAACAGGAGACTTCATCTTCACTGTAGTATGAGTTAATGATAAATGTCCTTGGGGAAAAACTGTGAACTGTGTCTGGATTTCAGCCAAGTTTCTTTTGGACAGTTGAGAGTAAAGAATAATTTTTAAAAAAAAATCAATGTGGTAAAGACGTTTATAATTTTTCTTTCATTCCCTGGAATACATTGTGAAGTGATTGGCTTTAAATTTATTATTGGGGAGGGGCACTGATTTTTTTTTTTTTTTAATGCTCAGCATCAGTTGACAATCCTTAGGCACAATTTAGCTTGCTTTTTTTTTTTTTTGGATAGAGGGTAAGAGATAAAGTTAGAGAAGGAGAGACATCTGAGTGCTGCTCCACTGCTAGTGAAACTTCCCTCCTGCAGGTGGGGATGAGGGACTTGAACCCTGGTTCTTGTACATGCTGACCTAACATCTGTACATGAGTAGGTGAGCCACCACCCAGCCCCCACTTCCATTTTTTTTTAAATTTTTTTTTAATATTTTATTTTATTTATTCCCTTTTGTTGCCCTTGTTGTTTTATTGTTGTAGTTATTATTGTTGTTGTTGTTGTTGGAGAGGACAGAGAGAAATGGAGAGAGGAGGGGAAGACAGAGAGGAGGAGAGAAAGACACCTGCAGACCTGCTTCACCGCCTGTGAAGCGACTCCCCTGCAGGTGGGGAGCCGGGGTTCGAACCGGGATCCTTATGCCGGTCCTTGTGCTTTGCGCCACCTGCACTTAACCTACTGCACTACAGCCCGACTCCCCCATTTTGTTTTTTTAAACAATAAGTGAAAACAATCAGAAGTGCTTTGTTAGTTCTTCAAAACCTTAGTGTTGTATTCCTGGTTCTTGGCAGATAGTATCCATAGTACTTCATGTTCCTCTGGGTTTACGCCAGATTTAATGAACTGCATGTACTGGAGGCACTAAAAGCTGATTTCCTTTCATTTTAGACTACAGTTAGCATAATAGATTTTTCTTCAAACTTTTCCATTGCCATGTTTTAAGACTTCAAGAGAGTCAAAACCTCAGGTTATAAAACTTGTTCGGTTTATCATGTATAAGTACATGTGTTAGATGTCTTGATGATAAAATACTGACTTAAAAATTCACAGCCCTTTAGACAGACTATGTATGTCTAGTGTATCTGAAAAAAAATTTTTTTATTGCTATTGTATCACATCATGATCATTCAATCCCTGGACTGTCACTTCACCAAAGAACAGTGGCTTTTGAGGTGAACTCTTAAACTGTTCAGCATAGAATAGATCTGAAATACATGTTGTTACCATACTTTTAAAAAAATTACTTATTTAATGAGAGACAGATCAGAACACTGCTCGACCACATTCAATGGCAGGTCTTGAACACAGGACCTCAGGTTTGCAAAGTGTCTCTACCTGCTAAACCATCTTCTTTTTTTTATTATTATTTTTAAATATTTATTTATTTTCCCTTTTGTTGCCCTTGTTTATTGTTGCAGTTATTATTGTTATTGATGTCTTTGTTGTTAGATAGGACAGAGAAAATTGGAGAGAGGAGGGGAAGACAGAGGGGGAAAGAAAGACACCTGCAGACCTGTGAAGCGACTCTCCTGCAGATGGGGAGCCTGGGGCTCAAACCAGGATCTTTATGCCAGTATTGTGCTTGGCAAAACTTACGCTTAACCCTGATGCGCTACCGTCGGACTCCTGCTAAACCATCTTCTAGTTGTAATACCAGAATTGAAAAAAAAAGTCAAAGTCATAACACACAGCAAAAAATAAAATGATATTTTGCTAAAACTTCTTGGTTGTGTCTCATTTAAAAATGGCATGCCAGCTTATTCGCCTATATTTTAGTTCTTAAAAACCTTTCTTTGTGGCTTTTGCCAGAACTTACCTCCTGAAGCTGTCTTTAAAATGATTCCCCAAAAGGATTTGTTAGGTTTCAGAACTAAGTAGGTTGTTAATGATTCAGTGTGCCCCCTCACTCTCCTCCCACTTCTAAATTGAAATCTCCTTCCTACCATCTCGGTGCCCTGAGTCATCATGCCTAAACTCTAAAGAACTCTTATCATATGAAAAACCTCACCATGAAGTAAAATTGAGAGAAAACAATCTGAGTCAGAGATCATTCGTTGATCACAATAATACAATATATAGTTGACTTTATTATAACACTCATAAATTCTGAGGCGTTTTTTTTTCCAGTTCAGTTTTAGTTGCTTATTTTGTTTGTTCATTAGTGAAAATAATAGCTGAAAAATTTATTTGTTGCATATATGAGAAAGAGAATTTCACAGGGTAGAGAGAGGAAGAGAAACCAGGGCACCATTTGGTACATTCAATGCTAGGAATCAAACCAGGAACTTCAGGCATTCAAGGCTGATGCTCTACTAGTTGAGATGTTTCTGAAACCACTGAAAATAATTTTTATTGAATATATATATGAGAGTAGATACAGTATGAGACACAGGATAAGAATCAGTATGCCAGAAGTCAAAAGACTAGGTTTTCAGGTTCATTTATTAGTGTGTGCCTTATATATTTTACTTAACCTTCCTGAATTTTAGCTTACTTACCTTACAAAGTCAGTATCTTTGTAGTATTCCTTTGGAATAGATACTGGTAGTAATTTGCCTCAGGTCAACTTCAGACTCTTAGTGGTATAGTCAGCAGCTATATGGTTGGTGTTCTAGATGAAATTAGCCTTTTAAAAGTTTTTTCTTGTCTTCCCCTCCTCTCTCCATTTCTCTCTGTCCTATCCAACGACAACAACAATAATAACTACAACAATAAAACAACAAGGGCAACAAAAGGGAATAAATAAATAATAAAAAAAAAAATTAAAAAAAAAAAGTTTTTTCTGGGGACTAGGTAGTGCTTCACCCAGCGAAGCACACATGTGTCACCTTACTTCAAGACACTTGTCCCTAACTGCAGTGAGGAAGTTTCATAAGTGCTGGAGCAGTGAGCTTTGGGTATCCATCTCCCCTCCTCTGTCTCTCCATATCCATATTTCTTATCTCAGTTGCTATCAAAAAGAACAAAAGAGGAAAAACAAAAACAAGAAAAAACACTGGAAATTGTGGAATCATAAAGACACAGAGCCCCAGAGATAGCACTGATGGCCAAAAAAAAAAAAAAAACTGATTTGTGCCTCATTTTTCTCATTTATAAAACAGGTGGTGGTAGTATTATTTGCCTGCTAAAATATTATGGTTAAAGAATGAATATATAAAAAGCCCTTTGAAGAATATCTGAGGGCTTCAATCTCCTGCACCACCAGAAGCCAGAGCTGAGCAGTGCCCTGGTAAAAATAAGTACATAGATAAATATCTGAGGGATAGGGAGGCAGCATAATTATGCAAATAGCTCTCGTGCCTGAGGCTCCACCGCTCAATCCCTAGCAGTACAATACAATGAGTCTGAGCCATTGCTCAGAAAAAAAAATCTGATCCTTATAATAATAAGCAGTGCATATGTGCTAATACTATTACTTATCATCTTGGGTTTAAGATGAGAAAATTGGACCTCAATGAAATTGATTCAAGTCTTACAATTTTTTGTTTTGTTTTTTCTTTTAAAATATTTTATTTTAATGAGAGATACTGAGAGAAGAGTGTGAGAATGGAGTACTGCTCAGCTCTGGCAGATGGTGGTACAGGGGATTGAACCTAGGACCGTAAAACCTCAGGCATGAAAATCTTTTGCATAATCATTATCCTGTCTTCCCAGCCCAAGTCACATGATTATTAAATAAATAATGGTACTAAGAGTCAAAGATAGTCTGACTCTAGAATTCCCTTAACATCTCTCTTATTTTAATTCATCTTAACTAATAATTGATATCATCCTCTTACAAGAGACTAGTATTTCTGTTATAAGATTATGTAATTCATTTAGCACTTACACATGGTGAGTATTTAAAATGTAAATCTAGAGTATTTAAGTAAGGCTCACTTAGTATGATCTGAATATACCTCTTCGTTCTGTTACATGCTCTGTACCTTGTTTTTCTCCCTTCCCTATTACTAAGTCACTAAAATCCCTAGAAAGTGAAAGCACTAATTTTATCTTACTCTAAAGTGACTTTAGTTGTTTTAACTTACTTATTTTCTAAAGCATTTTCAGGATGACTTGAGGTCTCAGTAGCATGTTATATCCATTTGGTGTGCTTAACAGTGAATCATTTTTATGATTATAATTAACTTTCTCCTTTTGATATTATGTAATTTGCCTGTTTTAAAAATTCTAAGATATTTTAACTTCCCAAGACTTTTCCTTTGAATTTCAATTTGATCAGCTGGTTTTTGAAGAGGAACTTTGATTTTAGTCTTTTGATATCTTTGTATTAGATTCTGTATGTAGATGAATCTGCTTCATTTTAGTCCATTAAGCTTCAATGCCTGGCTTTCATTTAGTCTTTTCATGAAAAAGCACATCTGGTTACTATTTACAGCATTTATAGGGTGATTTACTTGCTCCCCTCCTCCCTTTTAGTTGCTGCAAAATAAAAGAAGAAAAAAAATTCCTTTGTGTTAAGAAAAATCAAACCAGAAGATACAAAGTATTGCAGCTTTTACACTTAGCAGGGAGAAAGTTTTTAAGAAAGATTGGACTTGAAAAATATCAGAATCAAGCTTGACAAAAAGTCTAGTAATAATCTTGTTTTTTTTTTATTGTAGTTATTGTTATTGTCGTTGTTAGATAGGACAGAGAGAAATAGAGAGAGGAGGGGAAGACAGAGAAGGGGAGAGAAAGATACCCGCAGACTTGCTTCACTGCCTCTGAAGCGACTCCCCTACACGTGGGGAACCAGAGGCTTGAACCCAGTTCCTTAAACCGGTTCTTGCACTTGGCGCCACGTGTGCTTAACCTGCTGCGCTACAGACACAAGTGGTAAAACTGTGCGGTGTCTCTCCTTCCTTTTTTAAAATTTATTTATAAAAAGGAAACATTGACAAACCATAGGATAAGAGGGGTACAACTCCACACAATTCCCCACCACCAGAACTCTATATCCCATCTTGTCCCCTGATAGCTTTCCAATTCTTTTTTTTTTTTTTTAAATATTTATTTTATTTATTTATTCCCTTTTGTTGCCCTTGTTGTTTTATTGTTGTAGTTATTATTGTTGTTGTTGTTGGATAGGACAGAGAGAAATGGAGAGAGGAGGGGAAGACAGAGAGGAGGAGAGAAAGACAGACACCTGCAGACCTGCTTCACCGCCTGTGAAGCGACTCCCCTGCAGGTGGGGAGCCGGGGTTCGAACCGGGATCCTTATGCCGGTCCTTGTGCTTTGCGCCACCTGCGCTTCACCCGCTGTGCTACAGCCCGACTCCCAGCTTTCCAATTCTTTAACCCTCTGGGAGTATGGACCCAAGGTCATTGTGGGATGCAGAAGGTGGAAGGTCTGGCTTTTGTAATTGCTTCCCTGCTGAACATGGGTGTTGACAGATTGATCTGTACTCTCAGCCTGTCTCACTCTTTCCCTAGTGGGGTGGGGCTCTGGGGAAGTGGAGCTCCAGGACACCTTGGTGGGGTTGTCTGTGGGTGAGGGTGAGGGAGGATGTTTGGTCTTCCTTTTCTTTTACCCGCTCTGCAGGGATGTGAGGTTCCTCCAGAAGCAGTGGAATTGTGGGCTATATTCTTTTACCAGATTAACAATGCTTATTTGCTTGGTTTTTATATAGATATCACTTTAAAGACAATGATTCTCTTTAAGTGAATTTTCTTTTTAATTATTTTGAGGATTTTCTTTTTAATTATTTTGAGGATATGCTGTTTTACAGTACTGGAATTGTCATAGAGATTTCATATCTTCCCGATATATGTGTTAGCATTTTCTTACGTCCAAAATGCCAACTCCTACTACTGAGCTTTGGGCTCTCTGCCTCTCTCTCTTTTTAATAATTTATTTCCTTTTTGTTGCCCTTTTTTATTGTTTGTAGTTATTATTGTTGATGTCGTCGTTGTTGGATAGGACAGAGAGAAATGGAGAGAGGAGGGAAAGATAGGGGGAGAGAAAGACACCTGCAGGCCTGCTTCACTACCTGTGAAGCGACTCCCCTGCAGGTGGGGAGCGGGGGCTCAAACCAGGATCCTTTTGCCGGTCCTTGCCCTTTGCGCCACCTGTGCTTAACCCGCTGCGCGCTCTCTGCCCTCTTGAAACCTCTCCACTTTTATGGATATGCAGATATGGGATAAGGGTTTATGTTATACCATTCTTTTAATATTCTTTGTTTTGTGGTCCAAGAGGTGGTGTAGTAAGTAGATAAAACACTGGATTCTCAGTCATGAGGTCCTGAGTTCAGTCCATGGCAGCACAGGTACCAGAGTGATGTCTGGTTCTTTCTCTCTCTCTCTCCTATCTTCTTCATAAATAAATAAATAGTAAAACAGAATTAAAACTTGAGAGAGAGGAAATGATAATTAAAAAATATCTTTGTTTCTTATATGAGTGAGATCATCTCATATTTACCTTTCTTTTTCTGGCATATTTCACTTAGCATAATTCCCTTCATTTCCTTTGATGTAGCAAAAGGCAAGATTTCATCTTTTCTTAAAGCTGAATGGTATTTCCGTGTGTGTGTGTGTGTTTGTGTGTGTGTGTGTGTCACATGTTCTTTACTCACTCATCTATCATTGGACACATGGGTTGTTTCCAAAACATGAATATTGTGAGGTGTGCATGTATCTTTTTGTATTAATACTTTTGTTGAATAAGTAGGAGAGGGATTGTTGCTTCATATGGAAGATCTATTTTTAATTTTTTAAAGAAATTTCCATATACTCCTACCAATACTATATGAAAGACTTATTTTCTCCATATCCTACCAGCATTTGTCATTTCTGGCCTTTTTTTTTTTTTTCAGTACAGTCATTTTTATAGCATTATTTTACTGAATATAAATAGTCTATGTGTTCACTATAGAAAAATTGGAATAGGGCTGTTGAAATAGCTCACTTGATAGGAGCTGCTTTTGCCATGTGTGCAATCCAAGTTCCAGTCCAGCCCCCACTGCATTGAAGGAAGCTTTGGTGTTCTTTTATATACACCAAAAAAAAAAAGAGAAGGAAAATTGTAATATAGTAAAAGCGTAAAATTAACCATAGTTCCGGGGGTCGGGCGGTAGCGCAGTGGGTTAAGCGCATGCGGCGCAAAGCGCAAGGACCGACGTAAAGATCCCGGTATGAGCCCCCAACTC